>NC_137339.1:68441363-68838863 GCF_965287045.1 Carcharhinus amblyrhynchos | reverse complement strand
CTCTGGTAGAATTTTATAAGTTTCTATCAGATCCCCTCTCACTCTTCTAAACTCCAGTGAATATAATCAGAACCAAAGTTGTCTCTCCTCATATGACAGACCTGCCATCCCAGGAATCAGCCTGGTAAACCTTCGCTGCACTCCTTCTATAACAAGGACATCCTTACTCAGATAAGGACACCTAAACTGCATACAATACTCGAGGTGTGGCCTCACCAACACCGTGTACAATTGCAGTAAAACATCCCTATCCCTATGCTCAAATCCTCTCGCTATGAAGGCCAACATACCATTTGCCTTCTTTACTGTCTGTTGTAGCAGGGCATATACTTTCAGTGACTGATGCACAACAGCAGTAAGTACCCATTCACCTCTCTCAACTTACACCCATTCAAACAATAATCTGTCTTCCTATTATTGCTGCCAAAGCGGATAACCCCACATTTATCCACATTATACTGCATCTACCATGAATATGCCCACACACTCAGCCTGTCCAAATCACACTGAAGCATCTCTGCATCCTCCTCACAGCTCAACCTCCCACCCAACTTTGTATCATCTGCAAATCTGGGGATAATACATTCAGTTCCCTCTTCCAAATCATTAATATATACTGTGAACAGTTGGGGTCCCAGCACAGATATTAGTCACAAGTAGTCTTACATTAACACTGCAATGATGTTACTATGAAAATCCCCTAGTCACCATACTCTGGCGCCTGTTCAGCTACACTGAGGGAGAATTTGGCACGGCCAATTCACCTAACGTGCACATCTTTGGATTGTGGGAGGAAACTGGAGCACCTGGAGGAAACCTACACAGACACGAGAAGAATGTGCAAACTCCACACAGACAGTGACCCAAGCCAGGAATTGAACCCGGGACCCTAGTGCTGTGAGGCAACACTGCTAACCACTGTGCCACCATGTTAGCTACTGACTGCCAATCAGAAAAAGATCAGGGCATTATCTGCAATCCCATGTGCTTTAAACTTTACACAGTAATCTGTTATCTGAGGCCTTGTTGAAAGCCTTCTGAAAGTCTAAATAAACCACATCCACTGGTTCTCCTCAGTCAACTCTACTAGTTACATCCTCAAAGAATTCCAATAAATTTGTCAAGCACGATTTCCCTTCTGTAAATCCATGCTGACTTTATCTGACCGCTGCCTTCCAAATGCTGAGTTATGAAATCCTTGATGATGGACTCGAACAACTTCCCCAGTACCAACATTAGGCTCACTGGCCTTTAGTTCTGTTTTCTTTCTACCTCCTTTTTTAAATAGTGGCCTTACATTAGCTGCCCTCCAATCTGTAGGAAGCAGCCCAGAGTGCAAAGAATTTTGGAAAATAACCGCCGATGGACCTGCTATTTCCAGGACCATTTCCTTAAGTATCCAGGAATGAAGATTATCAGGCTCTGGAGATTTATCCACCTTCAATCCCGTCAATTTCTCCGAAACCATTTCCTTCAGCTCCTCACTAAAATATGTTTCTCTCAGAACATCTGGTACATTATTCATGTCGTCCTTTGTGAAGACTGATGCAAATTTAATTCCTCGGCCATTTCTTTATTCCCCGTTATGAATTCCCCCGTTTCTGACTGTAAGGGGCATATATTCATTTTTGTCAATCCTTTTCTTTTTATATACCTGTAGAAACTTTTACAGTCAGTTTTTATGTTCCCTGCTACCTTACTGTCATACTCTATTTTTCTCCTCTTAATCAATCCCTTGGTCCTCCTTTGCTGAATTTTAAACTGCTCCCAATCCTCAGGCCTACCCTTTTCCTTGCCAATTTATAAGCTTTTTCCATGAACCTGATACTATCTCTAATTTCCCTTGCAAGTCATTGGCCACAATTTCTTTATTACTCTTGTGCCAAACAGGAATAAACAGCTTCTGGAGTTTACCTATTTGTTCTCTAAGTGCCTGCCACTGCCTGCCCACTGTCTTTCCTTTCAGTAATGCTTCCCAGTTCAACATGCCCAATTCATGCTTCATGTCATCATAGTGACCTTCATTGAGATTCAGGACCCTGGTCTCAGAATCAACTACATCATTATCCACCTTGATAAAGGATTCTATCATATTATGGTCACCCGTCCCCAAGGGTTCTCTCACAAGTGGATTGCCAACTAATGATTTCTCATTGCATAACACCCAGTCCAATGTGGCTGCTCCCATGTTGGTCCCACAATATATTGCTCCAGAAAACCATTCCATATACACTCCAGAAATTCCTCCTCTATTGCACTGTGACTAATTTGACTTTCCCAATCTAAATGCAGATTAAAGTCACCCATAATCACAAATATTCCTTTCACACATGTGTCTCTGATTTCCTGTTGAATGCTGTTCCCAACATTACCACTACAGTTTTCTGGTGTGTATGCCACCGCCTCCCCCCAATGTTTTTCGCCCCTTGTTGTTTCTTAACTTGACCCATACAGATTCAACATCATCAATATTAATATTTCTCCTCAATATCACATCAATATCATCTTTAATCAACAGTGCAACTCCACCAATTTTCCTTTGCAAGGGAAATTAGAGATAGTATCAGGTCCTTCCTAAACATTGAATAGCCTTTAATTTTTATTTCCCATTCTTGCTCAGCTTGGAGCCACATCTCCAAAATGCCAACTATATCACACCCCTTTACATCTATCTGTGCAGCTAATTCATCCATTTTGTTTGAAATGCTCCGAGCATTCAAACACAAAACCTAAAGGTGAGCACTTTTAACATTTCTTTTCCCTTTCCTACTAATTTTTACTGGGTCCTTATCTGACTCTGGCCCTTGATTTCTCTGCTTATCACTTTCCTTATTCTCCTTACTGTCTTTTCCTCTAGTTCTTAAGCCCGTTGCTCTGAATCCTTGCAAAGGTTCCCATCCTGCTGCCATATTAGTTTAAACTCTGCCCAACCACTCTACAAGTACCAAACCCCCCCTCCCACCAGTGCCGGTCCTACCCAAGTGTAACCCATCCAGTTTGTACAGGTCCTACCACCCTCAGAACTGGTCCCAATGTCCTAGGAATCTCAATCTATAACCCTCACACCATCTTTTCAGCCACGTATTCATCCTATATATCCTGTTGTTTCTACTCTGACTAGCACGTGGAATAGGTGATAATCCTGAGATCACTACTTTGAGGTTCTTCTTTTCAGCTTGCTTCATAGCTCCCTATATTCCGCTTTTAGGATCTCAACCCTTTTTTTAACCTATGTCGTTTGTATCAATATGTGCTACGACCACTGGCTGTTCACCCTTCCCTGCAGCCACTCCGAAACATCCTTGACCCTGGCTAGCACCAGGGAGGCAACAGACCATCCTGGAGTCTCGCTTGTGGCACTGAAACACTTGTCTATTCCTCTTAAAATTGAATCTCCTGTAACTATTACACTGGCACATTTTTTACCCCTCCTCTCTGCGCAGAACCAACCATGGTGCAATGGATTTGACTGTTGCTGTTTTTCCCTGAAAGGCCATTTCCCTCAACAATATCCAAACCATTCTATCTGTTTTGCAGGGGAATAGCCAAAGGGGATTCCTGCACTGCCTGCCTAGTTCTCTTGCTCTGCCTGGTGGAAATGTTTGACATTCCCTTCTTGCCTGTGGAGTCTAAGCCTGCTGTGTGATCACCTCTCTGTATGTGCTATCCACAATACTCCCACAAGGTCTCCATGAACTTCAATTGATGTCAAACTCTGCTACCCTGTATCCTAACTCACACTGAGACCCATTCACTTATCACACTGTTGTTGCATAGAATCACTCCAGTACAGAAGGAGGTCATTCGGCCCATCAAGCCGACATTGATCACAATCCCCCCAGGCCCTATCCCCTACATCCTTGTAATTACTCTGCTAGTCCTCCTGATATTAAGGGGCAATTTAGCGTGGCCAATCCGCCTAACCCGCACACCTTTGGAGTGCGGGAGGAAGCTGGAGCACTTGGAGGAGACCCACGCAGACACTAGGAGAATATGCAGACTCCACACAGTCAGTGACCTGGGGCCGGAATTGAGCCCAGATCCCTGGCGCTGTGAGGCAGCAATGCTAACCATTGTGCTGCCCTTGTTCACTGAACTACATTGTGATTTCTGTAATCTCCTCCCGCCCCAACACCCTACCCTATGTGTATAACCCCCTCCAGCTCCTCAATCTCTCCCTAAATCTATAAACTCCTCCAGCTATTACAACCCTCCCTATTTCTGTAACCTCCTCCAGCTATTACAACCCTCTCTATCTCTGTAATGTCTTCCAGCCCCTACGACCCTTTGAGATCTCTGCACTTCTCCAATTCCGGCTTCTTGAACATCCCCCCAATTCTCAACACTCTGCTGTTGGTGGCCGTGCCTTCTGCTGCCTGGGGGTTCCCTATGTTCTGGAATTCCCACTCTATATCTTCTACCTCATTCAATATTCCAGACACTGTGTTTTAATCTCTCTCTTTTCCTTGTTTCTGGGAACTGGCATCTAACATCTCCTGATGTGTCTCAGAGAGGCACAGGGTGAAAAGAATCAGGAGGTTATGCTGGTTATGCTGGTTATGCTAAACTCCAGCAGGCAGGCTGTCCTCAGACAGGAAGTGTTGGGTTTTTAAAAAGAGATGGGTAGAGTTAAATGCTTACATTGCACATCCAGGTGGGTAACGTTGGAGGTGCTGTTACCCAATGGGTTCCTCACTGTGCAGTAGAAATTTGTATCATTCTCCCGTGTTACAGGAGTGAAGGAGAGAGTGCGGATACTTGTCTTTAACTGGGTGCTGGTGTTCCCCTTGACTCTGAACCAGGTGTAATGAGATATCGGCGGCACACTTTCACTGGAGCAGGTTAATGTGATATTGCTTCCCTCTCTGATCCCACCTGAGGATCCACTGATGGACACCATCGTTTTCCGTGGGGGATCTGGAACAGGAACACATGAGAATCAGCAGCTCATCCTCATGCCCAACAATCCTCTGAGATCGCTGCGCTCCTCCAATTCCGGACTCTTGGACATCCTCCCATTCCCATCACTCCACCATTAGCAGCCGTGCTTTCAGCTGCCTAGACCCTCAGCTCTGGAATTCCCTCCCTCCTTTCTCATCTCCTTGGAACAGAATCTGACCCTGAGTCACATCAGGACAGGTTGGAACAGCTGAGCAAAAGCTAGGTCAAAGAGGCAGGTTTTGATAAGCATCTTAAAGGTTGTGAGAGAGTTGGAGATTGTGGGTAGAACTTTCCCAGGCTATGAATGGTCAAGTACAAAGACTGGAACAAACAGCCTTTTCCTGACAACAGATGAAGGAGAAACTGAGAGTGAAGATTCAAGGAAGATGAACAATTGGATGGGTGGATACCATTGAGATGTGGACTGAAGGAGGATGAAAGAAAACTAGTGAAGAATTAAAACGATGCCATTGGCTTCACTGAAATCGTGATGGTAAAAAACGAAAGAATGTATCTGTACACTCACATTCCACAGTGATGGTGATGGACCCCACCATTGCTCCATGTTCATTCTTTGCCACACACTGATAGTCTCCACTGTCCCGGGATGTAACATGAGGAATCACCAACCACAGCTCATTGTTGGATCTTGTTCTGTTTATTGTGACATTAAGATGTCTCCAGGTCAGGTTAGAAGCTGGGAAGCTCTCGACAGAGCAGATTATCATTGTCGAATTCCCCTCAGTTATATTGATCCATGAAGAGTTAATCATACCAGGAGAAGTCATTGTGATATTCCGTGGTGAATCTAAAAACAAAGATTTCATAGTGAGTAAACACAGTACACAGCAAGGGTCCATGCTTCATCACTCTCCATCAGTCCAACGATATGTGGGTTAGGTTGATTGGCCATGCTAAAGTTGCCCCTTAGTGAGATGTGTAGGTTATAGGGATTAGTGGGTAAAATATGTAGGAATATGGGGGTAGGGCTGGGTGGGACTGTGGTCGGGTCAGACTCGATGGGCTGAATGGCCTCTTTCTGTTCTGTAGGGTTTCTGTGATTCTATGATATCTATCTGCATTTTAAAGCAGCTTTCCCCACAGTAAAATCCAATATCAACATTGAGATTAGTCCTTCCACCATGTGTTTGTTTTTATTTATTCACAAAATGTGAGTTTCACTGGCTAGAACAGCATTTATTACCCATCGCTAATCGCCCTTGAGAAGATGGTGGTGTGTTATTCACTGCAGAGCTCCCAGTCTCTAACCTGGTCTTGCAGCCACAGTATTGATATGGCTGGGTCCGGTCAGATTTCTGGTCAACGGTAACTTCCTGAATGGGTGGTACAATGGCATAGGGGTGAGCACTGCTGCCTCACAGCACCAGGGACCCGGATTCAATTCATTCCTTGGGTCACTATCTGTACAGAGTTTCCACATTCTCCCCATGTCTGCATGGGTTTCATCCGGACACTCCAGTTTACTTCCACAGTCCAAAGATGTGCTGTTCAGGTACCATTGACCATGGCACATTGCCCCTTAGTGTCCAAAGATGTGTGGCTTAGGGGGATTTCTCATGGTAAATGTGTGAGGCAACTTGGATAAAACAGATGAAAGGGCCTGGATAGGATGCACTTTCAGACAGTCAGTGCAGACTTGATGGGCCAAATTGCCCCCTTCTGCACTGTAGGGATTCTATGATTCTGTGCTATCTTTATCTCTTGAAATTCAACAACAGTAATGCCATTGAATGTCAAGGGGAGAAAGTTAGAATCTCTCTTGCAGGAGATGGTCACTGCCTGGCGTCAGGGTGGCACAAAACTCCTTTACCACCTCTCAGCCCAAACTGACTCTTCTTCAGGTTATGTTGCAGGTGCGGGATTGTGCACACATGCCTAATACTGTATACTCCTCTGTGTGTGTGATGTTGAAGTCTGTGTACACTCACGTTCCACAGTGATGGTGATGGACCCCTCCACTGCTCCAAGTTCATTCTCTGCCACACACTGATAGTCACCAGTGTCCCTGGATGTAACGTGAGGAATCACCAACCACAGCTCATTGTTGGATCTTGTTCTGTTCACTGTGACATTAAGATGTCTCCAGGTCAGGTTAGAAGCTGGGAAGCTCTCGACGAAGCAGATTATCACTGTCAAATTCCCCTCAGTTATATAGATCGATGAAGAGTTAATCATTTCAGGAGAAGTGATTGTGAGATTCCATGGTGAATCTAAAAATAAATAAAGATCGGTTAAATTGCAGTGACTGTAAAGCACTGTGAGAGGGTCTGAGAATGTGAAAGTTGATATATCAATGTAGTTTATTGCACCACAAAGCACAAAATCTAGACACACACTTCAGTTCGGTACTGAGGGAGTGCTGCACTGTCAGAAGGTTAGTACTGAGGGAGTGCCGCATTGTCAGAGGGTCAGTGCTGAGGGAGTGCCGCACTGTCAGAGTATCAATACTGAGGGAGTGCCACACTGTCAGAGGGTTGGAACTGAGGGAGTGCCACACTGTCAGAGGGTCATTAATGAGGGGGTGCCGCACTGCCAAAGGGTCAGTACTGAGGAAGTGCCACACTGTCAGAGGGTCAGTGCTGAGGGAGTGCCGCACTGATGGCCAGTACTGAGGGAGTGCCGCACTGTCAGAGGATCAGTACTGAGGGAGTGCCACACTGTCAGAAGTTCAGTACTGAGGGAGTGCCACACTGTCAGAGGGTCAGTCATGAGGGGGTGCCGTACTGTCAGACGGTCAGTACTGAGGGAGTGCCGTGCTGTCAGACAGACACAACTGAGGGAGTGCCGCACTGTTAGAGGGTCAGTACTGAGGGAGTGTCGCTCTGTCAGAGGGTCAGTATTGAGGGACTGCCGCACTGCCAGAGGGTCAGTACTGAGGGAGTGTCTCACTGTCAAAGAATCACTACTGAGGGAGTGCCCCATGTTGCAGTGTGAGATTGTGTACACGTGCCTAATACTGTATACTCCTTTGTGTGTGTGATGTTGAAGTCTGTGTACACTCACATTGCACAGTGATGGTGATGGACCCCTCCACTGCTCCGTGTTCATTCTCTGCCACACACTGATAGTCTCCGCTGTCCCTGGATGTAACGTGAGGAATCACCAACCACAGCTCATTGTTGGATCTTGTTCTGTTCACTGTGACATTAAGATGTCTCCAGGTCAGGTTAGAAGCTGGGAAGCTCTCGACAGAGCAGATTATCACTGTCGAATTCCCCTCAGTTATACTGATCGATGAAGAGTTAATCATACCAGGAAAAGTCATTGAGAGATTCTGAGGTGCATCTAAAAATAAATAAACATCAGTTAAATTGCAGTGACTGTAAAGCACTGTGAGAGGCTCTGAGAATGAGAAAGTTGATATATCAATGTACTTTACTGCACCACAAAGCACAAATTCCAGACACACATTTCAGTTCAGTACTGAGGGAGTGCCGCACTGTCAGAGGGTCAGTACTGAGGGAGTGCCGCACTGTCAGAGGGTCAGTACTGGGGAGTGCCGCACTGTCAGAGGGGCCAATACAAGGGAGTACCACTCTGTCAGACGGTCAGTACTGAGGGAGTGCTGCACTGTCAGCGGGTCAGTGCTGAGGGAGTGCCGCACTGTCAGAGAGTCAATGCTGAGGAAGTGCCGCACTATCAGAGGGTCAGTACTGAGGGAGTGCCGCAATGTCAGAGGGTCAGTGCTGAGGCAGTGCCGCACTGTCAGAGGGTCAGTGCTGAGGGAGTGCCGCACTGTCAGAGGGTCAGTGCTGAGGGAGTGCCGCACTGTCAGAGGGTCAGTACTGAGGGAATGCCACACTCACTGTCAGAGGGTCAGTACTGAGGGCGTGCCACACTGTCAGAGGGCCAGTACTGAGGGAGTGCCGCACTGTCAGAGGGTCCAATACAAGGGAGTACCGCTTTGTCAGAGGGTCAGTACTGAGGGCGTGCCACACTGTCAGAGGGTCAGTACTAAGGGAGTGCCGCACTGTCAGATGGTCCAATACAAGGGAGTACCACTCTGTTAGAGGGTCAGTACTGAGGGAGTGCTGCAGTGTTGGATGTTCACTGTTAGGGGAGTTTTAGATTGTCTCAGGAATTGTCTCTTTTCTCATCTTTGTGCTTCTTATTTGAATTTTTCATGATCTTCACTAACAGATACTCCTTGTGGCAATACTGTGCTAAATGTTACCTTCAACTGAAATTAATTTAACTCCATACATTCAGATTTAGCACAAGGTTCTCCGTAGACCTGTCATAGAAACTAGAGGCAGGAGTAGGCCATTCAGCCCTTTGAGACTGCACCGCCATTCATGTTGATCGTGGCTGATCATCTAATTCAATCTCCTGATCCCCCCCCCCCTTTCCCCCATATCGCTCGATCCCTTTAGCCCCAAGAATATATCTCATTTCTTCTTGAAATCACACAACGTTTTCTGCTCAGCTACATTGTGTGGGAGTGAATTCCACACATTCACCACCCTCTGGGTGAAGAAATTTCTCCTCCCCTCAGTCCTAAAAGGTTTACCCCTTATCCTCAAACTCTGACCCCTAGTTCTGGACTCCCCCCACCATTGGGAACATTCTTTCTGAATCTACCCTGTCTAACCCTGTTAGAATTTTATAAGTTTCTGTGAGATCCCCTCTCACTCTTCTAAACTCCAGTGAATATAATCCTAACCGACTTAGTCTGTCCTCATATGACAGACCTGCCATCCCAGGAATCAGCCTGTTCTCCCTCCATAGCTAGGACATCCTTCCTCAGATAATCAGAGTAAAACTGCACACAATACTCCACTATCCCTCGCCTTGCACTGATATATTGTAATTTTATGTTGCTGATGATCTGTCTTGTAAATGTTTCATGTTGCATATTTATACTTCATCTCCCTCAAGTCTGTGATTCCCAGGGGTGCTTTATTTACAGTAAAAAGTGTCACAACACCAGGGTAAAATCCAACAGGTTTATTTGGTAGCACAAACTTTCAGAGCACTGCTCCTTCATCAGGTGAGTGGAAGATTGGGTTCACAAACAGGCCATAGATAGACATAGACTCAATTTACAAGATAATGGTTGGACTACAAGTCTTAATAGATGCAAGTCTTAACAGGAAATCAAGTCTTTACAGGTGCGGACAATGTGAGTGGAGAGAGGGTTAAGTACAGGTTAAAGGGGTGGAAATTATCTCCAGCCAGCACAGTTAGTGGGGGTTACAGGTAGGGTGACATGAACCCAAGGTCCCAACTGAGGCCACCTTCATGTGTGCGGAACTTTGCTGTCAGTATCTGCTTGGCAATTCTGCGTTGTCGTATGTCTTGAAGGCCACCTCGGAGAACACTTACCCAAAGATCAGAGGCTGAATGCTCTTGACCGCTGAAGTGTCCCCCGACCAGGAAGGGAACACCCCCTCCTGGTGATTATCGAGTGCAGTCCATTTATCCATTCTGATAGTGTCTGCATGATCTCGCCAAACTCATGCTACCAAATAAAGTTGTTGGACTTTAACCTGATGTTGTGAGACTACTTACTATGCCTACCCCAGTCCAATACCGGCAACTCCACATCATGCACTATTTACACTATCCCACATCCTCTTTCTGACACATGTTAAACCTTGGCCCTCTGCTTTCTCAGATTCACATGACACAAGGAGTTCACTCCTGCGAAAATTTAACAAGAAGAAAAGGACAATATTTGTCCTCACTGCAGTCCTGTGGAATCTTGCTGTGCAGAATGGAAACTATTGCGCCAGGTGTAGAATGAATTAAGACAATATAACTATAAAACATAGGAGCAGAATTGGGCCATTCTGCCCATCAAGTCTGCTCCATCATGCAGTCATTCTATCTGTACTTACAGGGCACAGTCAGTACAAGGATCCGCTCTGATGAAACAGATGGGTATCTCACTCTACAGATGAGATTGTGTCCGTGGTGTTTGGGTGATGGGATCAGGGTCAGAGCAGAAGTATAGGTCAGAGTGACACCATGCTGAGTTACAGTGTTTGAGACTGATCCAGGTATGTCAGTGGGAGTATCCCAGGTTAAGACAGGTGCTGTTCCATTGCACGTTGTGTTGAAGGTGCAGCTTATGTTCACACGCTTTCCTGCAATAATTTCAGCAGAAAATATCGTGGGCTTATCTGTGAAATCTAACACACAGAGAATGGATTCTTTTAGATAAATATAACATGAAGCATCAGTTCAAATAGAAATCACAGTCCCACAGGAGAAAACACTGTTACAAGGAGGAAATCAGAATTCAGTTTATGCAACCAATGAAGAACATTTTTTTCTTCAAAATTATTGGACTGTCTGTCTCTCAGCTTAATATACTTTTGCTCCAAGACCATTGACCTAATAATCGCAGGTGAGGGAGAAAGGGTAGTTTATAAGACTATTAAACAGGATGAGAGCGATCGATGGGTTTGGATAACCTGATCATGTCGATGGATGTAGTCAGTACATTTAATCATTGAAATTAAAGTGAGTATCTGGATGGGTACATAAGGAGGGAGGGAGTAGGGAGGGGATAGAGGGATATGGACTGAGTAAGGGCAGAAGGTTTTTATTTAGTTTATTTTGGTCATCATGATCGGCACAGGCTTGGAGGGTGGAATGGCCTGTTCCTGTGCAGTATGTTTCTTTGTTCTTTATTAAAGGTTGTTTTCCAACTGAACTGGAAGCTATCAGCAGGTTATTAATAATCAGACACTGGGTTATAATAAGCTGTGCTTTGTGTTAATATGGAAATGTCACAGTTTGTGTTACTTCCCATTGAGAGTTGAATGTGAATAAATTGTTTTGTGTTAATATTGTTGAACAAAGTAAAACATTTCCAAAATGAATTGGGGGCAAAGTATTTGGCGATATTTCCCATCAGCCTCTGTGAAGAACCAAACTGTCCTGAAGAGAGATTCTGTTCTGGAACTTTCTCTCTTTCTACAATAAACCTGCTGACTTGCCTGAACTGAGCAACTAAAACAAACATCACCAGCAAAAAGAACCGATACAGCGCAGGAAAACCAGAGACGCTGGAGTTTACATTCATGTTGGAGACATGGCACAGTAGAACTGAAATCAGGTGACACACACTGCTCCAGCAAAGTACAAACCTTTTCCTTTCAGAAAGATTGACTGCATGGAGTTTCCCATTCTGTCAGAAAGCCAAAGAAAGATTGGCATATTTCTGGGCAGGTTCAGAGCCCATGGTTTGAACAAAGAGCTCAGAACATTCTTGGGAAGTGGGATTTTAAGGGAAGGTTTATAAGGTGGTATAGCCTGTGACTACAGTAAACCCATCTCCTGACCAATGTCTCAATGTTTGAACACAGCACAAGTGCGATCCTGAGAACAGCAGTGCTGCAGTCAGAGGGTGAAGAAAGCAGCAGAGTGTTTGAAGCAGCTATCCCCAATCAGGAACTGACCACTGATTGGATGCATAAGGTTTCTGTAACAGATCTGACCATTGAAATGCTGGATAATTATTGAAGCATTTACAAGTTGGGAGTACAGATACAAAGCAGGTTTGTTCTTCTCATCTTATTCCTTTCAATTCAGTTTCTTTGTCAGTTTGATCAGTAACCATCTCCATCTCACTTTAATTGTTATACATCTGTACATGTTTGAAATCAATAATCACAGGTACAAATAAATTCACCTCAATCGACAAACCAGCCTTTTGAATGAGTCAACAATTTGCTCTGTTGTGACTAGGAACAAATTATCAGTTTGAAAACAAGAAAGGATTCCAAGAAGTAAATGTCGCAGTCTGTGTTATTTCCCATTGAGTATTGAATGTGAATTGTTGAGTAATTATAACACAGCACTTACCTGAAACGTGAAGCCGTGTTGCTGGGTAATAGTTATGGCTGTGACCATTGTCAAATTCTATTCTGAAAAAATAAGGTCCAGCATCTTCCCGTGTGACGTTGTTTATAATGAGGGAACAGTCACCATCTTTCAGGTCTCCAGACAGCTGGGTCCGATGGCGGAACCGCGGCAACTCGTGCTTGTGATCCTTGGAGTGAAAGGCTAGAGGAGCCCAGGAAATCTGTTTCTCAGTATTAAACCAGACACCACCTCGCCGCTGGTTTGCCAAATGTGATGGATAACTGTAATGACATGGAATCTGTACACATGAACCTTCCTGCGCTGTCACCTCTCGTGGAGTGTCACCTTTCCACTCTTGTGACAGTCCAACTGGGGAGAGAAATATCAATATTTAACACTGGATGGATTGTAGATCCACTAGACTCGATATCCACCCCCTCCGTCACTGGTGCACAATGGCTGCAGTGTGGACCATCTACAGGACACACAAGGAACCCCTCCAACGTTTTACAATGGATGGAAAAGAATCCTGGACACAGGAGTGGACAAATTCATTCTACATTGGCTCATGGTCCTCAGGACACTGTTTAATGAAGCCAGTCTCCACCCAACCCAATGTCTACAAGACGCACCAATGGAGACACATTCTGCACTGATTTACAAGGCAAGACAATGGATTAGGAGCTCCCAGAACTCCCACTATCATAACCATCATGAATCACCGATTAGCCTCACCTTCCAGTTTGCTCTTCAACACAGCTGATTTTTTTAGTCCAGTATTCTATGTCCTTTTTGTGATGTGGTGACGTGAACTGTGTACAATTCTCTAAGTGTGGTCTTACCAAGGAGTGATACAGGTTTAGCATCACTTGCCTACTTTTCAATTCTATCCCTGCAGAAATCAATTCTAGTGTTTGATTTGTTGCTACAGCTTTTGCCAACCTGTGCTGTAAGTTTTAGTGATTGATGTGATTGTATCTGAGATTTCTTTATTCCTCTACTCACCCTCGTTCTGACAGCCAGACTGACCTAGACATGGAGTTTAGGAATTCCAAGTCCTCACACTTGTTGGGAGTTTCACATTTCTGTGGTGCAGGAACATGTGGCACATACACAGTTTGACTTTTTTGTAATTTTTCAGACCAAAAGCAGGACCAGTGCATGGGTGCAAAAAAAGGCAAGAAAACTCAGGTCACATGACCCAGGAGCGAGAAGGATCCTAACAGGGATAGGGGGCTACGGAAGGGTAGACAAAAGAGGAGTCCCAGACAGAGCAGGGTTAGGGTAGTGTCCCAAAGTGGAGTCAAGCCGAGCACAGGAAGAGCGGACAGGGAAAGGTTCCAAAAGAGCGCTCCCAAATAGGAGACTGAGACAGCAGACAGGGAGAGGTCCTAATCACAGATAAAGAGGAGCAGAGAGCCAGAGGCTACAAAGTTACAAAGCCAATGCTCAGAGTGGACCACGCAGACTCAAATCCTTCTCCTTGCTTGTTCCAGAAACCAAGTTCAAATTCTGATTGAATCCAATTCATGGTCCCCGCAAGAGAGACAAACAAGATCCAAGCAGACAGGATAAGGCATTGCACCCCATCTTGGGCTTGATCCAACGATGTTTAATCTTAGCCAAATGTCAAAGGGCTGCCGTTGGCAGAGTTTAAATGGTGAAGGCTCAGGAGAAGCCAAATCAAAACCTAAAAATTATTGGTCCCATTCTGACACTGATCAAAACTCTGGGGGGGTCTGGTTAACTTTCATAACAAGCTAGACTTGCACATTCCAAGCAAAACACATTTATTTCATTTATTCTTTTCTAGGATGGCAAACAGGAACATTTTCTTCCACTCTAAATTTCCCTTGATTTGAGTGGTTTGCTTGAACTTTTAAGGAGTTTGTTTAAGAGCCAACCACATTACTGTGAGTCAGGAGTCACATGGAGAACAGACTGGATAAGGATGGAAGATTTCCTTCCCTAAAGGACAATAGTGAACTTGATGGTTTTTTCCATTAATCGATCATGGTCAACATTACTCAGACTAACTTTCATTACTTTATATAAAGCAAACAGTTTTCCATTTATCCAGCCTTTCACTTTCTCTCCAGTAATTTTCTCTCTCTCTCATCCAATAAGTTGATTCTTCAGAGGACCAATCGGAAAGTCATGGACCCTAATTTGAGAAACAATGGAATAAAAACATCTTCGGATCCTCAATGTCTAAGGAATCGCTTTGGATCCTCATTATCGAAAGAATCTCTTTGGATCCTCATTGTCTAAGGGATTACTAGTGATCCAATACTGTTGTATTGTTGATTCTGATGCAGCATTGGAGACTGACTCGTCCCCAAGTTCAGTGCTGACCCTGTGAAACACTGTGAAACATACGAACAAAGTGCTTCCAGCCTGAGATCTGTGTGTGGTAGAGGTGTGGTAGTGTTGGGTTCATGACTTTAACAAATGGTCTCACTATTTTTGTCAAAAATAAACGAGGCCCCACACGAGATGCTGACACCAAAACCCTCTAGTTCCGTGTTCTTTTCAAACATCCATGACTTCAGCAGGAACCTGAAAGTTGCTGAGTCAGAACTTAAATAAATGAATCGTGGAATTGGATAAAGATGAGGCCATTCAGGCCATCATGTCTGTGCTGGCACTTTGACAAATTTATCCAAATATTATAAATTCCCCCCAACATCGTTCCTTCCCCCAAAACCAGACAAACATTTTCCCATCAAACATTTATCCAATTTCCACTGTTGAAAATTCCAATCCGCTTCCTCCGTTATACCTGGTGTTGTCGGGGTCAACTCTGCTGTCAGTCGGCGAGTCAGTGTGTATCAGTGAGCACAGGGGTGATGGGTGAATGGGACTGGGTGTGAGTTTGTACACTGGGTCACTGCTGAATTGCTTCCCAATCAGAGCTCAATAAGAATCATCTTTTACAAAGACTATTAACCATAAATCTGTCCAAGCTGACGATGATATTACCTTGAAGAAGTGACAGGAGGAAGTAAGATTTCCCGATCATTGCCCACTCCCAGATATTTCACCAGCTTCTCACTCTCAAGCTCTGAAAGAGAAAGGAGTTAATGAGACCTCACCTCTTGTCCAACAGCTCTCAAGAGATCAGAACTGCTTCCAGACAATGTCTTCACAAAATAATTGGATTCTGTGTGGTATGATAGGTGCTCTGCAGAAAGACACAAAGCTTTCAGAAAGAGAAACAATGAAGGACTTGCATTTCCATAGCGCCTTTCACCACGTCAGGACATCCCAAAGCTCATGTCTCTGCGCTTCCCTCATCCCTTGAACCAGAAATATGTTCTGTACGACAGATTTGAGCCTCACAGCCAGATCTCAATAACCAGTAGGAATCTTTCAAAGGCATCAATCATTGGAATCTGTTTTTATAAAGTCACAACATCAACAAAGGACAATGTTGGTCGTGGAAGTGAATTCCAGTCGTTCCGTTACTTACCCGGGACCTGTCCGTCTGCTCGCCTGGGGAGTAACTGCTGACCCGCTCAGCTTGGGCTGAATGTCCTCTTCCCACGTTGCTCCCTCTGTGTGTTTAATTAGAAAGGGTTGATGTGTGACTGAGTCCAAATGGGGGTGGGGACAATATGAGACAAAAGTTGTTATTTTGAGATGCTGACAGACTGTTAACCCTTTGTGTCCTGTCCCTGTGATCATATTTCTGCTCAGACGGACACTTACTGACAAGGATTTTCTGGAGCAGTTCCAAGAATTTTGCACCCTCCCTCCTCTTAAGCAGAAAGATTTGGGTTTAAACACAACTTCCAGAGATTTAAGCCCCATTAGACAGTTCAACACTCCTCATTCACTACAGAAGTAACATGGCACTGTCAAAGCATCAGTACTGAATGCCACAAGGTCAGTGCTGAGGGAGTGCCGCACTGTCAGAGGGTCAGTGCTGAGGGAGTGCCGCACTGTCAGAGGGTCAGTACTGAGGGAGTGCCGCACTGTCAGAGGGTCAGTACTGAGGGGGTCCCGCACTGTCAGAGGGTCAGTACTGAGGGAGTGATGGATTGTAAGAGGGTCAGTGCTGAGGGAGTGCTGCACTGTCTGAGGCTCAGAACTGAGGGAGTGCTGCACTGTCAGAGGGTCAGTGCAGAGGGAGTGCCGCACTGTCAGAGGGTCAATACTGAGGGAGTGCCGCACTGTCAGAGGGTCAATACTGAGGGAGTGCCACACTGTCAGAGGGTCAGTACTGAGGGAGTGATGGATTGTAAGAGGATCATTGCTGTGGGAGTGCCGCACTGTAAGAGGGTCAGTGCAGAGGGAGTGCCGCACTGTCAGAGGGTCAATACTGAGGGAGTGCCGCACTGTCAGAGGGTCAGTACTGAGGGAGTGATGGATTGTAAGAGGGTCAGTACTGAGGGAGTGCCGCACTGTCAGAGGGTCAGTACTGAGGGAGTGATGGATTGTAAGAGGGTCAGTACTGAGGGAGTGCCGCACTGTCAGAGGGTCAGTACTGAGGGAGTGATGGATTGTAAGCGGGTTAGTATTGAGGGGGTCCCGCACTGTCAGAGGGTCAGTACTGAGGGAGTGATGGATTGTAAGAGGGTCAGTGCTGAGGGAGTGCTGCACTCTCAGAGGGTCAGTATTGAGGGGGTCCCGCACTGTCAGAGGGTCAGTACTGAGGGAGTGATGGATTGTAAGAGGGTCAGTGCTGAGGGAGTGCTGCACTGTCTGAGGCTCATAACTGAGGGAGTGCTGCACTGTCAGAGGGTCAGTGCTGAGGGAGTGCTGCACTGTTAGAGGGTCAATATTGAGGGAGTGCTGCACTGTCAGAGGGTCAGTAATGAGAGAGCGCCGTACTGTTAGAGAGTCAATACTGAAGGAGTGCTGCATTTTCGGAGGGTCAGTTCTGAGGGTGTGCCACACTGTCTGTAGGTCAGCACTGAGTGAGCGCCGTACTGTCAGCGGGTCAGTATTGAGGAAGTGCTGCACTGTCAGAGGGCCAGTATTGAGAGAGTGCCGCACTGTCACAGAGTCATTTCTGAGAGAGTGATGCATTGTCAGAGGGTCAGTATTGAGGGAGTGCTGCATTGTCAGAGGGTCAGTATTGAGGGAGTGCTGCACTGTCAGAGGGCCAGTACTGAGGGAGTGCTGCACTGTCAGAGGGTCAGTATTGAGGGTGTGCTGCACTTTCAGAGAGCCAGAACTGAGGGAGTGCCGCACTGTCAGAGGGTCAGTACTGAGGGAGTGCCGCACTGTCAGAGGGTCAGTACTGAGTGAGTGCCGCAGTGGCAGACGGTCAGTACTGAGGGAATGCCGCACTGTCAGAGAGTCTGTTATGATAATCTGTTATGCACCAGATGCCAGTGTATCAGTAACAATACGTCCAAGTAGAATATCTCCTTTTGTATTTGTGGCAGCACCACCACTGTCAGGAGGGTATAACAACAACGTGACATGTTTACATGGGAAATTTCTATTGTAACAGTGGACACAGGAATTCATATTGATGAAGAAAATGTGACAACAGAAAGGAACAAATCTGAGCCAGAAATTTGCTTCAAAATAGAAAATTTAATTTGTAAATATCTACAGAACAGCCTGAGCAATTGAATCACTTGTGTTAATGAATGTAATATTGTTCATAACCCAAATGCTTCTTACAATCTAACCCAGCGTGGAAAAGATGCAACATTCAGAAAGCACATTCTGAACTGATTACTGAGCTGAGCAACGTCACATTTCTGTTCATTACTATTCAACCATGTTGGCTGCACACAGTGAGACAATGCCTTGGTTATGATGTGTCCACACAGCAGGACTGGGGAGCAGCAGGAATAAGGAAAAGTTTCAGCTTGCTGAGGAGAAGAAGGAGACTCTCTGGTTCCAGGTTTCTCTCTGTTCATTAAGAAGCACACATGACGATGTTCCATTGCTCTCTGTCTGCTGATGACACTGTGCTTGTAAGTTGCTGTTTATGCTGATGGGAAGAATAAGCTTTTCAGAAATAGAGAGACTGAGGTTATGCTGAACACTTCTAAAGCTCTGGTTAGGCCACAACGAGAGTATTGTATTCAGATCTGGTCCCCACACTTTGAGAAGGATGGGAGGAACCTTGAGAGGGTGCGGAGAGAGATTTACCAAAATGGCTCCAGGGATGAGGGATTTTAGCTCTGAGGTTCGGGTTGGAGAAGCTGACCATTTGTGTTTGGGCTGAATGTCCTCTTCCTGTGCTGCTCCTTCTGTGTGTTTAATTAGAAAGGGTTGATGTATCAAAATGGGGAAGTTGGATCAAAGTGAGAAAACCGCATGTTGACTTGTCATTTCAGTGAACCCTGAGGCTTTTCAAAAATAGGACATAACAAGAACAGGAGATGACCATTCAGCTCCTCAAGCCTTTTCCACCATTCAATACTATCACATCTGATCTGATTGTGTCCTTAACTCCAGCTTTATCGATCCCACCAATCTCCTTCATCCCCCTGAAAACTTGATTCCCTAAACACTGAAGACTCTAACTCCACTGCTCTCTGGGGGAATGAATTCTACAGAATAACAACTGTCCAAGAGAAGGAATTCCTCCTCATCTCCGTCTGTGATGGGAGACCTCTCATTCAGAATCTGTGTTCCTCTTGTTCTAATATTTACCATCATAGGAAACACCCTCTCAATCCCATCCTGTCAAGTTTCCCGGAGGATCTTGTATGTTTTGATACAATCACCTCTTATTCTTCTAATCTACATTGGATATGGGCCCAAATGTGCTCAACCTTTCGACACAAGACTAACCCCCTTCGTCACCTTCATTGAGAGGGTGCGGAGAGAGATTTACCAGAATGGGTCGAGGGATGAGGGGATTTTAGCTCTGAGGTTAGGGTTGGAGAAGCCGGGGTTAGTCCCATTGAGAGGTAAGAGATTGAGGGGAGATTTGATCGAGGTGTACAGGATGGTGACAGGTTTAGGTAAGGCAGACGATGAAAAGGTATTGCTGGTACCTGATGGTACAAGGACTGGGGGAGGCGGGCACAGAATTAATGTTTTTATGTGGTGGGGGTGATGTGAGGAAGATCTGTTTAACCCAGTGAGTGGTAATGACCTGGAACCCGCTGCGTACAAGGGGGGATCGAAGCAGAGACGATGATTGATTTCAAAACGAAATTGGATGGAGACTTGAGGAGAATAAACTTGCAGCGATACGGGGTTAGAGCGAAGGGAATGGGACTGACTGGATTGATCTGTAGAGGGATAGTATGGACTGGACAGGCTGAATGGCCTCCTCCACACCCAGAATGATTCTTTCACTATAAAATGATTCTAACCAGGACCCCGAATGTTTTCATTGCAACTTAACCCAACAGTGTACGTTATTTGTCTTCACTGAGACGAGGTTGTTACTGTAAGAAGCTTTAAACAATCTGTCCACTTCCTTTCACTGTTTGTCGCTCCCAGGCACAAACCCCAGCGATAGTGATAATGACACCCACAGTAAATATCACAGCTCGTATTCCCAGGATCAGGATCACATTCAGAATCTCTCCTCCATTGTCTAGAAAACACACAGAAAGAAATCGTCACGTACTCTCTGCTTTCAATCTCTTACTCTGGCCAAACAATAAGCTTCATATCACTGCCAGGCTTGCTGTAATATTGATCCATGGACCAGGAATGTTTTCATTGAAAACACTCTGAGTGGACAGCCTGAACTTTCACCTCAGAGTGGATCAATGGTGAGAGTGGATCGTTGCCCTGTTTGACGCGGTCTCCAATGTTTCTCTCCATTGCTGTGTGCAGGATTGTGTGGGAGAAAAAACCGGAACCATTAGCCACAGGGTGGGAACTTATCTCAGATACATACGTGTGCAAATCGGGCAGGATCGTGATTGAGTTTCCCGCAGAAAATACCCGTCCCGCTTAATACACAGTTCCTGTCTGTGACCACAGAGTGCGGAGAGTGTGGCACCCACTCACACGGGGAGTGGGGAGAATGTGGGACTCACTCTAATGGGGAGTGCCGCACTGTCAGAGGGTCAGTGCTGAGGGAGGGCCGCACTGTCAGAGGGTCAGTGCTGAGGGAGGGCCGCACTGTCAGAGGGTCAGTGCTGAGGGAGGGCCGCACTGTCAGAGGGTCAGTGCTGAGGGAGGGCCGCACTGTCAGAGGGTCAGTGCTGAGGGAGGGCCGCACTGTCAGAGGGTCAGTACTGAGGGAGTGTTTCTCTGGAGAAGGGGCAGATTGATGGAGCACCATAGGGGTGGAGGTGAAGCCTTTCATATCATATGTTCAAGTCAATTCCCATCTACTTTCTCAGCTAAATGATCTCCTAGTAGTATTCAAATCAGATTTCTCATTGGCTAGTTTTTATCAGTTGAACTCCTTCTCACCAGATTGTTGTTATAAAATGTAAATTGTTTCAGCTATTGTAGAATGAATTATATCTGTACTTACATTGCACAGTTAGTACAAGGATCCGCTCCGATGTAACAGATGGATATCTCATTCTACAGGTCAGATTGTGTCCGTGGTGTTTGAGTGATGGGATCAGGGTCAGAACAGAAGTATAGGTCAGAGTGACACCAAGCTGAGTTACAGTGTTTGAGATTGATCCAGGTATGTCAGTGGGAGTGTCCCAGGTTAAGACAGGTGCTGTTCCATTGCACGTTGTGTTGAAGGTGCAGATTATGTTCACGCGCTTTCCTGCAATAATTTCAGCAGGGAATATTGTGGGTTTATCTGTGAAATCTAACACACAGCGAATGGATCCTTTTAGATAAATATAACATGAAGCATCAGTTCAAATAGAAATCACAGTCCCACAAGAGAAAGCATTGTTACAGGGAGGAAATCTGAACTGTAAGATTACAATCATCATTAAAGAATGTCCTATTTTTAGAGTTGCTGAAACTCTGTCAGGCAGCTTACTCTCCTTTCACTCAGCCACCCTTGATTTGACCAGACTGGGTGGGGGTGGAGGAAGAGCTCACAGCTCAGGGAGAACAGGTTCATCACTTTGTCCAAAACCTGCCAAATTTAAATTAAATCCTGTTTGTGATAGGACAGAAACAATTTGAAACTTCTCTGAACCAACAGCTAAAACGGAATAAATATTCTATTGGGTTAGTAACATTTTCTTTGTTTCTCTCTGAGTCGCAAAAACCCAGCTTGCAGGTGCAGCAGGTGGTCAGGAAGGCGAATGGGATGCTGGCCTTCATCGCGAGGGGGATTGAATATCAAAGTAGGGAGGTCTTGCTGTGGCTGTATAGGGCATTGGTGAGGCCGCAGCTGGAGTACTGTGTGCAGTTTTGGGCGCCGTACTTACGCAAGGATATTTTGGCCTTGGAGGGAGTGCAGAGGAGGTTTACTAGGCTGATACCGGAGTTGAGGGGGTTGAGCTATGAGGAGAGGCTGAATAAATTAGGCTTGTACTCATTAGAGTTTAGAAGAATGAGGGGAGATCTCATTGAGACATATATGATGATGAATGGGATGGATAGGATAGAGGTGGAGAGACTCTTCCCGCTCAGAAAGGACAGTAGGACTAGGGGGCACAGCCCCAAGATAAAGGGGGGATGGTTTAGAATGGAGTTGAGGAAGAACTTCTTCACTCAAAGGGTGGTGAATCTCTGGAATTCTCTGCCCGTTGAAGTGGTGGAGGCTACCTCGCTAAATATTTTTAAGACGCGGGTTGATGGGTTTTTGATAAGAGAGGGGATTAAGGGTTATGGGGAGAGGGCGGGAATGTGGAACTGAGCCACGACAGATCAGCCATGATCTTATTGAATGGCGGGGCAGGCTCGAAGGGCTAGATGGCCTACTCCTGCTCCTATTTCTTATGTTCTTATGTTCTCTACACAGTTGCTGCCAGCTCTGCTGGGTTTTCCAGCATTTTCTGATTTTATTTCACATATGCGGCATCTGCAGTAATTTATTTTTACTGGAATCAGAAAGACCATAAAAATAGCAGCAGAAGGAGGCCATTCGGCCCCTCGAGCCTGCTCCACCAATAGGATCACGGCTGATCTGACATTCCTCACATCCACTTTCCTGTCCTTTCTCCGTAACTCTTGATTCCTTGACTGATGAAAAAAATCTATCTATATCAGTTTTAAATTCAGACAAAGAGTTTACCCCCACAGTTCTCTGTGGCAGTGAGTTCCAATGACTCACAACCCTCCGAGAGAAGAAACATCCTCATCTCAATCCTAAATTGGTGCCCCTATATTCTGAGACTCCACCCTGTGATCCTAGACTCTGCCGTGAGGTGAAATATCCTCTCAACATTTACCCTGTAAAACACCTTAAGAATCCTAAATGTTTCAATGAGATTGCCTCTCATTCTTCTAAATTCCAATGAATAGACTCCCAACCCTGTTTAACCTTTCCTCATAAGACAATCCCTCCATACCAGGGATCATCCCCATGAACCTTCTCCAAACCGCCTCCAATGAAATATATCTTGCCTGAAATAAGAGGAGTGGAACTGCTCCCGCTCCTCCAGATGTGGTCTCACCAGTACCTTGCACAGGCACAGCAAGACTTCCTTACTCTTACACTCCAACCCCCCTTGAAATAAAGACCAACATTCCATTACCTTCTTGATTACCTGTTGTACCTGTGTGCTAGCTTTCTGTGTTTTGTGCCCAAGTCCCTTTGTGTCCCAGCTTTCTGCAGTTTTTCCTCTATTTAAATAATGCTCATTTCTTTTGTTCTCCCTTCCAAAATGAACAGCTTCACATTTTCCCACATTATACTCCATTTGCCAACTTTCTGCCAGGTAGTTAATCTATCAACATCTCTTTGTAAATTGTTTGTATCTCTCTTGCTCAGGTTATTAATCAGGTTATTGATCACATTGCTGGCTGTGGAAGCTTGCTGTGCAGAAATTACTCACTAATAAATCCAATCTGGAATTCTGCAGGGTCTCATTTACCATACAGTGTTGAGAATGTGAAATTCAGGAATTAGTTCATTGTTTGTGAATCAGTTTGGGATTCCTGAGGTGGTGACAGGCACTATAGAAATGTGAGTCTTTCTTGTGTTGATATGCCAGCTATTAAACAGGTTGAGAGAGATCAATGGGATTGGATAACCTGCTAACATTGGACACCGTCAGTACATTTAATCATTGATGTTAAAGTGAGTATTAGAGGTTTATTTAGGACAGTACTGGAAGCTCGCAGCAGGTTATTGATAATCAGACAATGTGTTATAATAAGTTGTGTTTTGTGTTAATTTGTAAACGTCACAGCTTGTGCTATTTCCCACTGAGTATTGAATGTGAATTATTGAGTAATTACAACACAGCACTTACCAGAAACATGAAGCCAGGTTGTGGGTTGGTAGATGTAACGGTTCCTGTTGTCAAATTCTACTCTGAAATAATAAGGTCCAGCATCTTCGCGTCTGATGTTGTTTATACTCAGGGAACAGTCGCCATCTTTCAGGTCTCCAGACAGCCGGGTCCGATTGCGGAACCGTGGCATCTCGCCATTGTGATCCTTGGAGTGAGAGGCGATAAATGATGATGACTGTTTCTTATTAAACCAGATTCCGACTCGCGGCTGATTTCCCAGACATGATGGATAACTGTACTGACATGGAATCTGTACACACGAACCTTCCTGCGCTGTCACCTCTCGTGGAGTGTCGACTCTCCACTCCTGTGATGGTTCAGCTGGGGAGAGATGTATCAATATTTAACTCTGGATGGTTTGTGGATGCCCTACACTTGATATCCACCCTCTCCGTCACTGGCACACGGTGGCTGCAGTGTGGACCATCTACAGGACGTAGAAAACTCATGAGTGTTACATCAACAGCACCTCCCTCCCCTGTTACCTCAGTCACCCATAAAGACAATATTTGATTATGGTGTGGAGTTCAATATGTACGGCTTTTAAACAGGATTAGAGAGATGGATGGGATTGGATAACCTGATAACATTGATGGACGCAGTCAGTGCATTTAATCATTGATATTAAAGTGAGTGTTAGAGGTTACTTTAATTTTGAACTGGAAGCTATGACCAGGTTATTGATAATTGGACACTGTGCTATAGTAAGCTGTGTTTTGTGTTAATCTGTAAATATCACAGTTTGAGTATTGACTGAATTATTGAGTAATTATAACACAGCACTTACCAGAAACGCGAAGCCAAGTTACAGGGTGATAACTATAGCTGGGACCATTGTCAAAATCGATTCTGAAATAATAAGGTCCTGTATCTTCCTGTCGGATGTTGGTAATAATCAGGGAACAGTCACCATCTTTCAGGTTTCCAGGCAGCCGGGTCCGATTGCGGAACCGTGGCATCTCGTGCCTGTGATCCTTGGAGTGAAAGGCTATTAACGATCTTCCCTTTTCCTCATTAAACCAGACTCCACCTCGGGAATGGGTTTGCAAACATGATGGATAAGTGTAATGACATGGAATCTGTACACACGAACCTTCCTGTGCAGTCACATTTTGTGGGGTATCACCTTTCCACTCCTGTGATGGTTCAGCTGGGGAGAGAAACATCAATGTTTAACCTTGAATAGTTTAGAGATCCATTAGACACAAAATGTGCGGACAGGAGTGAAGTTGGGGGATAGTCAATACTGAGGAGCTCTGCACGCAATCACTTTGGCAGGATGGATAGAAAAACGGAATATTATTGAAAATGAGAGGGACTGCGGAATGCAGTACAGAGGGATCTGAGTGCCCTTGTACATGAATCACAAACTGTTAGCAATCTCGTACAGCAATTGACAGAACAGTTGAACTTGCGTGCAAAAAGAGGCTATTCGGCCCATCGAGTCTGCACCAAGCCTCAGAAAGAGCATTTTATTCAGGGCCACCATCTCACCTTATTTCTGTAAATCTGCACATTTATTATGGTGAATCCATCTAACCTGCACATCTTTGGACATTAAGGGGAAATCTGGCATTCTTAGGAAGCCTAATGGAATTAAGCCTTTATTACCAGGAAAATGGAATATAAAAGTGGGAATATCTTGTTACAATTATATAGGACATTGGTGAAACCATACCTGGAGTACTGTGCACAGCTTTGGTCTCCTTACTTAGAGAGAAATATACTTCCATTGGAAACAGTTCAGAGAAGGTTCACTAGGCTGGTTTTTACGCTGAGTGGGTTATCTTAAGAGGACAGGTTGAGCAGCTTGAGCAAGTACTCATTAGAGTTTAGAAGAATGAGACATGACCTTATTGAAACATGTAAGATCCTGAGGGGGTTCAAGAGGGTGAACGCTGAGAGGATGTTTCCCTCTCAGGGAGCACAGTTTCAAAGTAAGGGGGATCCCATTGAAGACAAATTTGAGGAGGAATTTCTTCTCTCAGATGGTCATTAGTCTGTGTAATTCTCTCCCCCAGAGAGCGATGGAGGCTGTGGGTCATTGAATAAATTCAAGGCTGAGTTTGACTGAGTTTTGATCAACAAGGGGGTCCAGGGTTATGGGAGGGCAGACAGGAAAATGGGCATTGAGACCACAACCGGATCAGCCATGAATGTTGGCGTAGCGCAAGGCTTTGAACTCCCAAGGCAAAAGTCCTCATTGCTAAATAGGTTCGGACAGGTTCAGGACAGGCCAGGGCCCCTGGATAGCCAACTCCACCTCTGGGGCATTATACAAACCCATCATGCACTGTGAAAAAACACAAACAATGCTGTGCGTTATCGAGGAACATCGGTAAGGAGTAAGAACAGAGCAAAGGAGTGGTCCAAACACCTTAAATTCAGAGAATGACGTGCAGGTTAAAATATGGGCAACAGTGATTTGATGACCTCAGGTTTGCGGAGGGGACAATGGGTGCTGGAATAGTCGATTGTGGAGGTCCTGAAAGCACGTATGAGAGTTTCAGCAACAGATGCCCCAAGGCGGAGTGAAGTTGGCTATGTTCCAGAGGTGGGAGTAGACGGTCTCGGTGATAGCACGGCCATAAGGTCGGAATCTCATCTCAGGATCAAATGGGAAAACAAGGTTGCGACCAGATTGGATTAATATCAGAGAGATTCCAGGGACAGGGATGGAGTCTGTCGCTAGGAAACGGAGTTTGGAACAGGAACTGTAAACAATGGTTTTCATTGGAGGAGGAGGGTGCGGTCACCGTGTGAAAGGCTCAGACAGATGGAGAAGGACGAGGAGAGAAAGTTTCCCTTTGTCCCAGACACACAGAATGTCATCAGTGACTTTGATAAGAACTGTTTCGGTACTGTGACCGGGACAGCAAATTGCTGGAGGATTTCAAACATAGAGTTCCAGGAAAAATGGGAACGGATTCAGGAGATGGAAACACATTCAACAACTTTGGAGATGGGAGAGAGGTTTGGAGACAGGACAGGAGTTTACATGGGTGGAAGAGTCAATGATTGTTATTGTGAAGAGGGTCATCGAAGGCTGATGCGAGAGAGAGAGGGATGACACGCGGAGAGAGAATGAACTGTTAACAATGTCGGCTAACACGGAGACCAGGAGGGGAAGTTGTGCAGTCAGCAGTTTGCTGGGAGTAGGGTTGAGGGAACAGGAGGTGGCTCTCATGGACAAGCTGTGTTCAAACACAAAGGGGGCAATTCTCCCACCTCGCTGCACTGATCTTTTAGTGCAGTGGGCCAGAAGATTCTAGCAGTGCCCGATTTTCGGGCTCCCTGCTGGGGACCCGGACCTGAGTGAATCTCCCAGCGCTGGATTTCCAATGTCGTTAGCTCTGTGCTGGAAATCGGTGTGGAGCTGATTAAATTATGCAGCACCTAATCTGCATGTAATTTAAATACCATTAGCGGACCCGGGACTGAATTCTCTGGGTGCGCTAGCATTCTCTCCCCAGCAACCCCCCACCCCCTCCCCGACCCCTCACCAGGAGTGATTCACTCCAGCAAGGTTTACAGTATCTGCCCAGTTGCGGTGAGCTGGTGACCCAGGCCCGCTGGAGTGAAGAGGGGCAATCGAGGTCCTGCCAGAGCGTTAAGCGCCAGGAGGGGGGCCCTGGGCATTGGAACCTTGGCAGTGCCAGTCTGGCCCTCCTGCCACTGCCCAAGGGGCAAAGTGCTAATGCCCTTGTCACTTTGGCACTGACCATCAGGCATGGGGCAGTGTCAAGCACGCAGAGCGTAATGGATCAGGGTCTGATGGGGGGTCCTCAGGGAGGACGATCGATGGGGCTGGAGATTCCTGCTGCCGCTCTGCAGTTGGGATCAGTGGGAAGGGAGGGAGGCCAATGATCATGGCTGGCATTCCGGGTTGGGGGAGGGAAGCCTCCTGTGGGGGTCCTGACTGTGGGTTGGAGGCAGACAGGCACTGTGCAGGGTTTGGTTGGAGGGGGGGTGGGGGCAGTGGTTGGGACTGCCAAGGTAGAGGAGGGTGAGGTCAAGGCTGCCTGGATACAGGCGGGATACAAGCAATTGGGCCTGAGTGTTTGCATGGTGGGCATTGCAGGATCGCGGAGCTGGTCAGTGACCAGGAGGCCAGCAATCGGGAGGCCCATGGTCGGGAGGCCAGCGGTCAGGAGGCCAGCGATTGGGAAATCAGCAGTCTGGAGGTTAGCAGTGCAAGGCCATACGCTAATCTCGGCACTGATATGCAGCCGGCTCTCCAGCGGGAATACGCCCTGCCCACTGAATGTTAATGTCATTCACGCCACTCTGCACAGAGTGTGGGAGATTCATGTTTAAACTCCCAGTGTAAAAACCACTGTGATTTACTCCAGCTTTCACACAAATTCAACACTTAGAATTCTTTGGGGAAAATCGCTCCCAATAAGTTCATAGATCCAGAGCAGAAATCATTAAAAATAGCACAAGACACGGGCACAAAAAGCAAATCAAAAACTAGGATGTGTTATTTCCCATTGAGTGTGGGCTGTGAACTGTTGAGCAATTATAACACAGCACTTACCAGAAACCTGAAGCCAGGTTACAGGGTAGAAGCTGTATCTATTCTTGTCAGCAAATTCTATTCTGAAATAATAAGGTCCAGTATCTTCCTTTCTGACATTGTTTATAATCAGGGAACAGTCGCCATCTTTCAGGTCTCCAGACAGTCGGGTCCGATCGTGGAATTGTGATGCCTCCTGATTGTGATCCTCAGAGTGAAAGGCGATAGATGATGATGACTGTTCCTTACTATTAAACCAGATTCCGACTCGCGGCTGGTTTGCCAAATATAATGGGTAACTATAATTACATCGAATCTGTACACACGAACCTTCCTGTGCTGTCACCTCACTTGGAGTGTAGCATTTCCACTCCTGTAACAGTCCAACTGGGGAGAGAAATATCAATATTTAACACTGGATCATAGACCCACCAGACTCAATAGTTATCCCCTCTGTCACTGGTGCACAGTGGCTGCATGTGGACCATCTACAGGACACACAAGGAACTCCCCATGGTTTCATAATGGATGGAAGAGAATCCTGGACACAGGAGTGGACCAGTTCACTCTACACTGCCTCATGGTCCTCAGGACCCTGTTTAATGAAGCCAATCTTCCACGCAACACAAAGTCAACAAGACACATCAATGGAGATGTATTTAGTGCTGATTAACAAGGCAGGACAATGGATTAGGAGCCCCCATAGCTCCCACCATTTTCACTATCATGAATCACTCATTAGCCTCACCTGTCTGGATCCTCAAAGTCTCAGACAGTGGTTCCAATTGATTGTAATTTGCCTTTAAGGGATTAGCAGCGTGACATCACTAGTGGGGAAGTGTTTCATGTGATCCAGTCTTAGTTCCACTTTGGCCTGTTAGCAGAACACAGCACACACAGATCTGCTGCAGGTGTCTTCAAGATTTCTATTCATGTACATCTGCCCTCATGTGCCTAGTCGAAATAATTGAACCGACAAAGGGTTAGGGTTTAGGGGAGGCAATGGCCTCATGGTATTTTCATCAGACTATTAACCCAGAAATTCAGCTCATGTTCTGGGGACTCAGACTCAAATCTCCTGACAGCAGATGGTGGAATTTGAATTTGACACAGTGAATCTGGAATTAATAATCAATAGTTGACTATGAAACCATTGTCGATTGTCAAAAAACCCATCTGGTTCACTAATGTCCTTTAGGGAAGGAAATCTGCCATCCTTACCTGGTCTGGCCTACATGTGCCTCCAGAGCCACAGCAATGTGGCTGATTCTCAACTGCCCTTCAAGGGCAACAGGGATGGGCAGTAAATGGTGGCCAGCCAGCAACGCCCATGTCCCACAAATGAATAATAAAAAACATATTTATACAATCCCTAATGAGTGATTGGTGCTTTTATATCATTATTAAAACACAACATGATGTTCGGTGGTGGTCAAACATTCTGGCAGCAAGATTCAGTACAGGTACGACACGGTGAACAGCCTTCAGTCACGCTGCATAACATGAGACCACCCTTTGATCAGACACAACAGTCGCAGTGTTGGGGAATGTTGAAATCACAGCTGCTGACTGTACAGGAAATCTTTCAAGACAGAAATACAGACATGAAGTGATTGACAAACCAAAAGATGACAGTGATGTGCACAATGAGAAGAAGAGAATGGATCGATATTTCACTTTACACACGTATTCTGAAATGGCCCAACAATGAATTGCAGACCGTAATCCATAAAGATCTCTGAAATTAAAATATTCAGAGTGTGTGACAGCTGTACTCAGTGATGTTATCGTCCCAACTGATGATACCACTGGATAAATCAGATAGCAGAGTGGAAGCTGGCCTGATCAATCCTAACTTTTATCTTTTGTTCGATAGGGGGAGGAGGTGACGGAGCAGAGTCACAGGAGTCAGCTGATGAACTTTTAACAAGTGACCTGCGCTGCTCTCTGGGGGAGAGAATTCCACAGACTGATGAGCCTCTGAGAGAAGAAATTCCTGAGGCTATTAGGAGAGAATTTGAGGCTATTAGGAGAGGATTAGGAAGCATAGGTTGGACTAGGAGATTACAGGGACTGGGAACGTCCGAAATGTGGAGTTTTTTCAAGGAGCAGCTACTGCGAGTCCTTGATAGGCATGTCCCTGTCAGGCAAGGAGGAATTGGTAGAGCTAGGGAACCGTGGTGCACTAAAAAAGTTGATTCATTGGTTAAAAAGAAAAAGGAGGCTTATGTTCGGATGAGACTTGAGGGCTCAGGTAGTGCACTAGAAAGCTTTAGATTGGCTAGGAGGGAGTTGAAGAGTTAAAAAGGGCTAAAAGAGGACATGAGAAGACTTTGGCTGATAGGATTAAGGAGAATCCTAAGGCGTTCTATAGGTATGTCAAGAACAGAAGGTTGGTTAGGGCAAGATTAGGGCCAGTTACAGACAGCAGAGGGAAGTTGTGTGTGGAACCAGAAGAGATTGGAGAGGCATTGAACCAATATTTCTCTTCGGTGTTCATGCAGGGGGACTTGAATATAGCTGAGGAGGACACTGGGTTGCAGGGGAGTAAAATAGACAGTATTGCAGTTGATAAGGGGGATGTGCTGGATATTCTTGAGGGTTTGAAAATAGATAAGTCCCCTGGTCCGGACGGGATTTACCCTAGGATTCTCTGGGAGACAAGAGCCTCTGGCTCTGATCTTCAGGTCGTCGTTGGTCTCTGGTATAGTACCGGAAGATTGGAGGATAGCGAATGTTGTCCCATTGTTTAAGAAGGGGAACAGAGACTTCCCCGGGAATTATAGACCGTTGAGTTTTACTTCTGTTGTGGGCAAGGTTTTAGAAAAAATTATTAGGGATAGGATTTATAGTTATTTGGAGAGTAATGAATTGATTGGAAATAGTCAGCATGGTTTTGTAGCGAGTAGGTCATGCCTTACTAACCTTATTGAGTTTTTTGAGAAAGTGACCAAGAGGTGGATGGGGGTAAGGCAGTTGACGTGGTATATATGGATTTTAGTAAGGCGTTTGATAAGGTTCACCATGGTAGGCTTCTGCAGAAAATGCAGATGTATGGGATTGAGGGTAATCTAGGAAATTGGATCAGGAATTGGCTAGCAGATAGGAGACAGAGGGTGGTGGTTGATGGTAAATATTCGTCATGGAGTTCGGTTACGAGTGGTGTGCCTCAGGGATCTGTTTTGGGGCCACTGCTGTTTGTAATTTTTATTAATGATCTGGATGAGGGTATAGTTGGGTGGATTAGTAAATTTGCTGATGACACCAAAGTCGGAGGTGTGGTAGATAGTGAGGAAGGGTGTCATAGTTTGCAGGGAGACTTAAACAGGTTGCAGAGCTGGGCCGAGAGGTGGCGGATGGAGTTTAATGCGGAGAAGTGTGAGGTAATTCACTTTGGTAGGAACAACAGATGTGTCGAGTATAGGGCTAACGGGAGGACTTTGAATAGTGTGGATGAACAGAGGGATCTAGGTGTATGTGTACATAGATCCCTGAAAGTTGGGAATCAAGTAGATAAGGTTGTTAAGAAGGCATACGGTGTCTTGGCATTTATTGGTAGGGGGATTGAATTTAGGAGTCGCAGCGTCATGTTGCAACTGTACACAACTCTGGTGCGGTCGCACTTGGAGTACTGTGTGCAGTTCTGGTCTCCACATTACAGGAAGGATGTGGAGGCTTTGGAGAGGGTGCAGAGGAGGTTTACCAGGATGTTGCCTGGTATGGAGGGGAGGTCCTATGAGGAGAGACTGAGGGATTTGGGGTTGTTTTCGCTAGAAAGAAGGCGGCTAAGAGGGGATCTTATTGAAACATATAAGATGATTAGAGGTTTAGATAGGGTGGATAGTGATAGCCTTTTTCCTCGGATGGAGAAAGCTAGCACGAGGGGGCGTGGCTTTAAATTAAGGGGGGGTAGTTATAGGACGGATATCAGGGGTAGGTTCTTTACCCAGAGAGTGGTGAGGGATTGGAATGCCCTGCCTGCTGCAGTTGTAAAAGCGCCTAGTTTGGGGGCGTTTAAGAGATCCGTAGATAGGTTTATGGATGAAAAGGGATTGGTTTAGGTTAGTGGGTCATTGTTTTTTAACTGGTCGGCGCAACATCGTGGGCCGAAGGGCCTGTTCTGCGCTGTAATGTTCTATGTTCTATGTTCTATGTTCTTCTTCCCCTTCAGTGGGACACCCCTCATTCTGACACCAGCCTCTGAGGAGTTATTTCAGCCTCAGCATCCACTCTGTCAAAACTCTTCACAATTATGTTTCAATTCGATCACCTCTCCCTCTTCTAAACTCCAGTATCGACACAAACTGTTCAAAATGTTTTCATTAGGCAAACCCCTTCAAACCAGGTATCAATCTAGTGAACATTCTCCGAACTGCCTCCAATACCAGAACACCCCTCCCTTAGTGAGGAGACAATAACTACTCCAGATGTGGTCTCAACAATGGCCTGTACAGTTGTAGCAAGACTTCCCTACTTTTATACTCTATCCCCCTTTCAATAAAGACTGATATTTCATTTACCTTCTTAATTCTTTGCTGTTTCAGCATGGTAACATTTTGAGATTCATGTATAGGTTCCCTCTGTGCTGCAGCATTCTGCAATCACTCCATACGTGTATAATATTCTTATTTCAACACTTCCAACCAACGTGGACAGCCTCACATTTTGCCTCCTTATATTCCATCCTACAAATATTTTGCTGACTGACTGAAATGATTTTTATCCCTGTGCAGCTTCTTTGTGTCTTCCTCACAGCTTTTTGTCCTGCCTAGTTCCCTGACGTTCTGTGTCCTGTTAGTTACACAATCTTCTATCCATTTTCATACATCATCCCCAACACTATCAAATTTTATTTTGTACAGGAACCTTTTATGTGGCACTTTACTGAATGCCTTTTGGAAATCCCAATACACCACATCTACTCGTTCCCCTTTCTCCATCTTGCTTGTACATCCTCAAATAATTCTGTTCAACCTTTCAAACATGATATTCCTTTTCATGAGCACATGTCGACTCTGATTTCTGATTAAAATGTGAATACAGAATTGTCAAGTTAACAGTTGGGACAACAAGTTGACATTCAGGTTAGCGGCAAGCAGTCGAGGTGACAAGGATCTTTTCTGAACCAGGGTCCTTTGAAGTCATCCCAGACAAGGGCAAAGAGGCATAACTGAGGATAAATCAGATCTATTCCAGCTCCTCTCCCACTGTACAGCCCAAGTTCATCCAGGACAATGAAACCAGGAATAACATGGAAGAATGACAATCCCACAGATCAGTGTGAACAATTAAAGAAGTTCCAGACACAGTCGCCATGACAAGGTGTGGGCGTACCAACAGATTGCCTCAGTACTTTAGAGACTCAGAGATTCATTGGCTCTGTACACTTGTGTAATGGCAATGAAACATGAACATGATGGCCAGAACTCTCTTGTCCCCTGTCCTTCTGAAAGATCCATGACTTCAGCAAAAACCTGAAGACTTGCTGGTAAGTATCTTAGGTCATTGAATTGTAGGATGATTCAACACCGAAGGAGGCCATTCTGCCTATCATTCTTGTGCTAGCTCTTTGAAAGATCTATATAATTAGTCACCGTTCTCCTCCCTCTCTCTTTCACCATATTCCTGCAAGTTTTTCCCCATTAGGTTTTGATCTAGTTGCCCCTGTTAAAAGTTCCTTTTGAATCTACTTCCTGCGCCCTTTCAGGCAGCGAGTCAGTCGCCTCCTTCTGAGCTGCAAAGTTCAGATTTCCAGTGAAATTTAAACTTTGCAGCAGATCAGAGACAACCATGAGAAATCATATTATTTCACACATTTATACACCAGCTGCTTTATCTTCTGTCTCTATTTCAGTTGTTTTGCACTCTAATGGATGTTTCTAGCACATTGTGAATGGACAGGAAGTGTAACGCTGAGCAACCTGCTTATTCTAGAAGTTTCTGTGTTGTTTACATGGAACATTCTGATTAAAATCAGCAAAATACAGAAAGTTCAGGCCAAGCATAGTATAGACTTCTTCACCAATTTTTACCCCTGATTCTTTACTCAGCCCTTTCACTCGCCAAACTATATCCAACAACAAGCTAAGATTCTCCTCCAGCCCAATGACCATTTCTGTCTCTATAACCTCCTGCAGTCTACACAATCCTCCCTATCTCTGCTGCCTCCTCCACTCGCTACAACCGCCCCATCACTAACATTCTCCAGTCTACACAATCCTCCCTATCTCTGCTGCTTCCTCCAGTCGCTACAACCGCCCCATCACTAACATTCTCCAGTCTACACAATCCTCCCTATCTCTGCTGCTTCCTCCAGCAGCTAAAACCGTCCCCACCATGAACATCCTCCAGGCTACACAACCCTCCCTATCTCTGCTGCTTGCTCCCGTCGCTACAACCCTCCCCATCACTAACATTCTCCAGTCTATACAAACCTTCCTGTCTCTGTAATATCCTCTAGTCTATACAACCCTCCCCATCACTAACATCCTCCAGTCTATACAACCCTCCAACATCTCTGCTGTTCTCCAACTCTGCTGTCAGACAGGGAGTCAGTGTGTAACAGTGAGCAGAGGGGTGATGGGTGAATGGGACAGAGTGTGAGTTTATACATTGGGTCAATTCTGAATTTCTTCCCAATCAGAACTCAATAAGAATGATCTTTTACAAAGACTATTAACCATAAATCTGTCCGAGCTGATGATGATATTACCTTGGAGAAGTGACAGGAGGAAGTAAGATTTCCCGATCATTGTCCACTCCCAGATATTTCACCAGCTTCTCACTCTCAAGCTCTGAAATAGAAAGGAGTTAATGAGACCTCACCTCTTGAGTGATCAGAACTACTTTTAGACAATGTCTTCACAGACTACCTGGATTCTGTGTGGGATGATAGGTGCTCTGTGGAGAGACACAAGGCTTTAAGAAAGAAAAGCTTCAGAGTATTTTCGTTTCTGTAGCACCTTTCACCACCTCAGGACATCTCAAAGCTCATGTCTCTGTGCTTCCCTCGATCTTAAACCAGAAAGATGTTCTGTACGACAGACTTGAGTCTCAGAACCAGATCTCAATAATCAGTAGAAATCTTTCAAAGGCATCAATCATTGGAATCTGTCTTTATAAAGTCACAACATCAACAAAGGACAATGTTGATCGTGGAAGTGAATTCCAATCGTTCCATTACTTACGCAGGACCTGTCTGACTGCTCGTCTGGGGAATGACTGCTGACCCACTCTGCTTGGGCTGAATGTCCTCTTCCTGTGCTGTTCTCTGTGTGTTTAATTAGAAGGAGTTGATGTGTCACTGTGACTCAAAATGAGGAAGTTGGATCAAAGTGAGAAAACAGCACGTACCCGTCCTATCAGCAAACTCTCTGCCTATTTAAGAATAGAAGGACATAACAGGAACAGGAGATGACCATTCAGCCCCTCAAACCTTCTTCACCATTCAGTAATATCACATCTGATCTGACTGTGTCCTTAACTCCACTTTTCTGCGACCCACCTCCACTCTGCCATGAACCTTGATTCCCTAAACCCTATAGTCTCTAACTCAACCTTGAATATATTTCAGGGCCCAGCCTCCACTGCTGTCTGGGGGAATGAATTCTACAGACTAATGACTGTCCAAGAGAAGAAATTACTCCTCACCTGTGTCTGCAAAGAGAGATCTGAAACTGTGTCCCCCTCATTCTAAATTCTACCACAAATGGGAACCCCTCTCAATCCCAACCTGCCAAGTTTCCCAGAGGGTCTTGCATGTTTGATACAATCACCTCTTGTTCTTCTAAACTCCATTGGATATAGACGCAAATCTGCTCAACCTTTCCTCAAGAGACAAACACTGTCATCCCAGGAAGCAGCCCAACCCATTCCACCTTCTCTGAAATGGACCCACTGGGAGTATATCCCTTCTTAAGTAAGGAGACCAAAACAATACACAGTACTCTATGCATGGCCTCACCAATGTCCTGTATGAATATAGCAAGGCTCCCTGATTTGTATACTCCATCCTCCTTGCCAAAAAAGAACAGCATTCCATTTGCCTTTCAGATTCTTTGCTGTACCAGGGTGGTAATATTATCTGATTCATGTACAAGGACACCCAGATCCCTCTGTACTGCAGCATTCTGCAGTCTCTCTGCATTTAAATAATTGTCTGCTTTTCTATTTCTTCTTGCCAAACTGTATTAGCTCACATTGTCCCTCATGATATTCAAAGAACAAAGAACAAAAACAACCCGGGAAACAGGACCTTTGGCCCAACGAGCCCGTGCCGCCATTTTAACATTACCAGTCCGCCCCTCCACCCATGACCCTTATCTATTGTTTATGGCATTCCACATTGAGGGAAATTCATTTAGGGACAGTTTATTACCTCCAATCAGCCTGATAGCACATCTTTGGGGTGTGGGAGGAAACCGGAGTACCCGGAGAAAACCCACGCAAGCATGGGGAGAATGCGCATGTGTTCACTCACTGAATCTATTAATATCCCTTTGCAGCCTCTTTGTGTCCTCCTCACAACTTGCTTTTCTACCTTGCTCAAATATTTCCCACCTATCTTGGTAGCATAGTTAGCAAATCAGTCTCCAGTACAGTTGGTTCCTTCGTCCAAGTCATTGATGTAGATTGTAAAGAATTGAGGCCATATCATTGATGCCTGTGATACTCCCTGGGTTACAGTTTGCAAACCCGAATATGACCCATTTATTCCAAGTCTGTTTCCTGCTGGTTACCCAGTCCTACATCCATTCTAATATTTCACCCCAACACCATCAATTTTGAATTGGGCTACATTCATGATCTTTAGTGGTTCCTTGCGGTCTTGGGCAGAGCAGGAGCCATACCAAGCTGTGATACAACCAAAAAGAGTGCTTTCTCTGGTGCATCTGTAAAAGGTGGTAAGAGTCGTAGCTGACATATCAAATTTCCTTCATCTTCATTGTAGTCTTCATCTCCTTTGTTTTACTGACATTGAGGGAGAGATTATTGTTGCTGCACCAGTTCTTCAGATTCTCTATCTCATTCCTGTACTCTGCCTCGTCATTGTTTGAGATCCAGCCCACTATGGTGGTGTTGTCAGCAAACTTAAAAATTGAGTTGGAGAGGAATTTGGCCACACAGTCATAGGTGTATGAGGAGTATAGTAGGGGGCTGAGAACACAGCCTTGTAATGCACCGGTGTTGAAGATGATTGTGAAGGAGGTGTTGTTGTCTATCCTTACTGACTATGGCCTGTGAATTAGGAAATTCAGGATCGAGTCACAAAGAGAGGAGCTGAGGCCCAGGTCACAGAGTTTGGAGATGAGTTTCATGGAAATAACAGTGTTGAAGACTGAGCTGTAATCAATAAACAAGAGTCTGACATAGATGTCCTTGTTATCTAGGCGTTCCAGGGTTGAGTGCAGCACCAGGGAAATGGCATCTGCTTTGGACCTGTTGCAGCGGTAGGCAAACTATATGGATCCAGGTAGTCCAGGAGGCTAGAATTGATTCATGCCATGACTAGCCTTTCAAAGCATTTCATAATGATGGATGTCAAAGCCACTGGCCAATAATCATTAAGACACAATGCTTGGTTTTTCTTTGGTACCGGGATGATGGTTGTCTTCTTGAAGCAGATAGGGACCTCAGATTGTTGTAAAGAGAGGTTGAAGATGTCTGTGAATACCCCCATCAGCTGATCCACGCAGGATCTGAGTGCCCTTCCGGGTATCCCATCCGGGCCAGTCACTTTCCGTGGGTTGACCTTCAAGAAAGCTGCTCTGACATCTGCAGTGGTGACCCCAGATACAGGTTCATCCAGGGCTACCAGGGTGGGGAGCGGGGAGCTGGCGGGGGGGGTGGGGGGGGAGTATGTTCTTGCTGACCTCTTGCTCAAAATAGGCGTAGAATGCATTGAGCTCATCAGGGAGGGGTACGTTGGAGCCGGTGATTTTACATACCTTCATCTTGTAGCTTGTTATGTCTTGCAGACCTTGCCATAGTCGGCAGGGGTCGGTGTGGCTAGCCTGGGACTCTAGCTTGGTCTGGTACTGTCTTTTAGCATCTTTGATGGATCTCCTTAGATCGTATCTGGCTTTCTTGTATAGGTCAGTGTCACCTGACTTGAATGCCTCAGACCTGGACTTCAGCAAGCAGTGGCTATACCTGATCATCCATGGTTTTGGGTTGGGAACATGTAGATTTGCTTCTTTGGCACAGAGTCTTCTACACACTTAGTAATGAAGTCAGTTACTTTAGTGGCGTACTCGTTCAGGCTGGTCACAGAGTTTTTAAATACTGATCAGTCCACTGACCCTAAGCAGCCCCGATTCCTCAGCCCAACATTACACGACTCTCTTTGATGGATTCTCCTGCTTCAGTTTTTGTTTGTAAGCCGGGAGCAGGAGCACAACCTTGTGGCCTGATTTACCAAAGTGTGGTTGGGCGATAGAGCAGAAGGCATGTTTGATATTTGTGTAGCAATTTTCTAGGATGTTTGAGCCTCTGAATGTGAAATTCCCACATGTTATGATTACCCTTCACTTGAGGATCTTTTATCTGAGACATTTTATATTGTCTCATTAAACCTGACCAGGTCTAAAATATCCAGTTGTCTGGATTGTTCCTGGAAATTGTCCTGAATACAGTCTATGAACCCATGCTGGAGGTTATCTTTGCAAGTTTGATCTGTCCAATCAGTGTGAGGGTTAATCTTTACCACTATTAATAAAGGTTCTTTCTAACAAATGTTAATCATTGTTTGATTTATCTTCTGCCCCCAGTGTAACTACTGTCAGAGAACCCATAGCCATTCAATCCCTACAGTGCAAAAGGGGGCAATTCAGCCCATCAAGTCTTCACCAACTGTCTGAACAACATTTTACCATGGCACGTCCTTTCCCTTCCCTATTGCCATAATTCTGTGTGTGAACAATAGCTAATCCACCTACCCTACATACCTTTTGACAGGAAGGGGAAACTTAGTGTGGCCAATCCACCGAACCTGCATATCTTTGGACACTAAGGGGCAAACTTAGCATAGCTAATCCACCTAACCTGCACATCTTTGGACACTAAGGGGCAATTTAGCATGGCCAATCCACCTAATCTGCACATCTTTGGATTGTGAAAGGAAACCAGAGCACCCAGAGGAAACCCACGCAGACACGGGGAGAATGTGCATGCTCCAAATAGACAGTCACCCAAGGTAGGAATTGAACCTGGAGCTGTGAGGCAGCAGTGCTAACCACTGTGCCATTGTCCCACACCAGTGACTTCTTGCCTTGATATTTCCGATCTTGAGCCAAATGATTGTGCGTTTTGACTTTGAGCCAAAGAGGTTGTGTTTTCAGGAGCATTGTTAAGGAGGAGAGAGGGTGAATGGGAGAGATAGAGAGAGGTGGAGTGGTGTAGGGCGGGAATTCCCGAGCTTAGGATCCCAGGTTGCTGAAGGCACGGCCACCAATGCTGAAGTGATGAGAATCGGGGGATTTCAGGACTGAGTTAAATCACAGAGAGTGATGAAAACCTGGGATAGGGATCCTGATATTTGGGGGAAGGGGAGAGGTAGACAATGAGGGTGAGAATCATTGGAGTTATTCAGGAGGCTGAGAGTGAATGTGAACAAAAGGAAACATGAATTAAAATGGATTGCTGGAAAACCTCAGCAGGTCTGGCAGCATGTGTGGAGAAAGAGAGAGATAGAGTGAACGTTTTGAGTCCAATGTGACTCCTCTTCAAAACATGGGAATAATCATCGTTTTCATGTAGTGGATGGGGAGAGTTCCCCTCATCACACCCCGATCACATTGCAGAAAGACAATCTTACCTTTCTCTTGCTCCTTACAGCACATCAGGACTTCCCAAAGTGTTTCACAGCCAACAAAGGGCTTCCCTTGTGCCACCATCAATGTTAGTTAATGTTAGAAATGTGGCAGGCACAGCAAGATCCCACAAACAGCATTGAGACGATGACCCAGGTAATCTGTTGTTCCAGTGATGTTGGAGTTGAGGGATAACTGTTGGTCTCAGGACACTGGGGAGCTCTCCTCTGCTCCCACTCCCACCTCCCTCCTCCACCCCCAATCTTTTTACAGATCGTGTCCGTGGGATCTTTGACATCATCTGAGGTGTCCACTCTGTATCTGCTCCAGGATCATGAGATGTAAGACCCAGCATTGGTTTTCTTGGAGTCTATCCAATCAGACACAGGGACTGATCCTGTGTACTCCCAGGCTCTGTCCTCAAGTTAATGTTCCCTCTTGGCAAGACTGGGGCGGTGGGTTGGAAAATATCTTTCACCAGAATTCTGTCTGAGCAACAGAGCCAACGCAACCAATAAAACTGTTCTGTCCCGCTGTCTCTGAACAGCATTCTTCACATGGACAAAACACCACCTTTGTTCGTCTCTGTGTGTTCCCAATATTGTAAACCCAGGGGAAATGTCCCCTCCAGTCTCTGAGAGGCAAAATGGTGAAGTTTGATCACCACCACTGTCAGGAGGATGTAATTATAACGTGATAGGGACGATTCTCTTGGGAAGATTCAAGGGAAGGCCATTTTGCGGGTTCCCTGCTGGACACCACGGCCTCTGTGTGTCTCCGAGCGCTGGATTGCTGGCACCGTCAGCTCTGCACCAGAAATCAGTGCAGAGCTGTTTATTATATTTAAATTTGAATTTCCATCTAATTAGCGGGCGCAGGACTGAAATCTCTGGGCCCAGGAGACTCCCCACATCCCCTCACCCCCAACCCAGCCAGGAGTGTATCCCTCCACCAGGGTTTACAACAGCTCATAGCCTGACCCCACTGGAGTCCATGGGGGTCAGTTGAGACCCTGCAGGAGGTCGAGAGTGAGGAGATGACCATTGCCAGCATGGCAGTACCAGTCTGGTCCCTGGCACTGCCCACAGGGCAAAGGGGCAATGACCAGGGGGCATCTTGGCACTTCCTACTAGGCATTGGGCAGAACCAAAGGCACTGGGCCAGAGGGTGTGGGGTTTATTGGGGGCAGGGCTTAAGGGGCTGGAGATCGGTGGGTGTGGTGGGGTCCTGCTGTCACTCGGTGCTTGGCACAGAGGGAGGGAGGCCAGCGTTTGGCACTGGCCATCCGGATGGGGGAGGGGGAGACCAGACTGCCGTTGGGAGTGGGGGTTGTTGGGGGGGAATTGGGACTGCTGGTGGAAGTGGAGGAATCAGGACTGTTGCGGGGGGTGGGGTTGGAGGGGGAAGTCTGGACTGCTGGTGGGGTGGGCTGGGGTGAGAAGGAATTGGGACTGCTGGCGGGTGGGGGGAATCAGGACTGTTGGTGGGGGTTTTGGGGAGGAATCGGGACAGTTGGGGGTTTGGGGAGGAATCAGAACTAATGGTGGGGGGTTTGGGGAGGAATCGGGACTGTTAGTGGGGGGGTAGGGGGAATTGAGACTATTGGTGAGGGGAGTGGTTGGAGGAGATCATCGCAGGCTGAGCCAGACGTGTCCGGTGGGGCCAGGAATCGGGGCGTGGGGTGATCGGTGGGGCAGCGTAACAGGGTCACGGGGCTGGCCAGTGATCAAGAGGCCAGCAGTACAGGGTTATTGCACAGGTGTCGATCTCCACTCTGACAGATCAGCGCATGTGCAGTGGCGCACTCCGCGCTCTGCTGCCGGCCTCACCAGTGGGAATAGGCGCCGCCCACTGATCTTTCACAAGTTTGGGCGAGTGCACTCTGCTGGGCACAGAGTGTGGGAAATTCGTTATGAAAATTCCACTGAAAAAAGCAATAGGATTTGTTCCAATTTTTACACAAATTTGACCCTTTGAATTTATTTGGGAGAATTCTGCCCAATGTGTTTACATGGGAATTTTCCAGTAGAAGTGATAGCACTGGGTTTTTCATAATCAAAAGGACATGTGCCAACAGGAAATGCTGTCATGGAGATAAGAATCTTCTGTAGAGTGTGAAATTTAATTTGAAAAATGTACAGAACAGCCTGAGTTTCTTAATAGCTTGTATCAATAGCTGTAAAATTATAGAGAATTCATCAGCTCCTTGCAATTGGTGACAGAATGAAAACAGGTACAACTGTTAGGGACAAGATCAGAAACTCTAAAGTATATTATGAAGTTAACTGAGACCCCAACTTTTTGTGATTTTGATATTACTGCGAGCATGAGGCATTGTTCGTTGGAGCGAGCAGAGAGAAGGTTAAACAGAGTACAGGTAAGCGATTGACTTTGTAAAGTTTGTCGCGGGCTTTTTAGTAGAATTACAGCTTTAAAAGTTAAACAGGAAGTGGGCCGCGGGGTCTTCTGGGAAGGGATTTTTTTACCGCGCAAAGTATAAAAGGAGAGTTGCAGTCGACAGTGGGCAGTGTGGGGAGCGGGAAGCAGAGTGAGCTGTAAGGGCTTTAGCTCACAGGGCTTCAGAGAAAAGGGCAAGGTAAGTTTAAATTCTTTACTGGGTTTAGAATGCATGAGATGGAGGGACATGTGATGTGCTGTTTCTGTATGATGTGGGATCTGGTGGACCCCAAGGTCCTTCCCAGTGACCATGTCTGCAGTAAGTGCTGGTTGCTGGAAGATCTCCAGCTCAAAGGAGATGAGCTGAACTCTGAGCTTCAGACACTGAGATAAATCAGGGAGGGTGAGTGTAACCTGGATAATGGGTACAAGAGAAAGTCAACCCCCCTAAACTGACAAACTCTGAGGCTCAGGAACAAGAGGGGATTGCTGAGGGGAGGAAGGAGGGGCATGTGGGGAGGAAGGGTGAGAGGAAGGAGGGGGGGTGGGGGGGAGGAAGGGGGGGGTTAGGGGGGAGGAAGGAGGGGGGGGGAGGAAGGAGGTGGGGGGGGAGGAAAGGGGGGGGGTGCCGGGGGGAGGAAGGAGGGGGAGACCCAAAAGCCTCAGCCCCTGAATCTACACAACAGGTTTGAGATTCTTGCTCCCAGTGTGGACAAGAATGAGGACTGTGAGGTGGATGAGCAAACTGCCCATGGTACAGTGGTGCAGGGAGAGGTCAAAGCAGAAGAAGAGAAATGTAGTGGTAATTGGGGATAGTGTAGTTAGGGGCATAGACACTGTCCTTTGTGACAAGGATAAAGAATACAGAAGGGTGTGTTGTCTGCCTGGTGCTCGGGTCCAGGATGTCTCATCTGGGCTGCAGAGGAACCTGGAGTGGGAGGGTGAGAATCCGGTCGTTGTGGTTCATATGGGTGCCAACGACATAGGCAAAATAGGAACTAAGGATCTGCAGAGGGAGTATGCAAAGCTGGGAATCAAATTAAAAAGCAGAACCGACAAGGTGGTTATCTCTGGATTACTACCTGAACCACATGCAGATGGGTGCAGGGTAAATAGGATTAAGGAGATGAATGGGTGGCTCAGGGATTGGTGTGGGAGGAATGGGTTTGAATTTATGGGGCATTGGCATCAGTATTGGGGCAGGTGGGACCTGTTCAGATGGAATGGTCTTGGTCTGAATTGTGCCAGGACCAGAGTCCTGGCAAATTGTATAACTAGCCCTGTAGATAGGGCTTTAAATTAGTTAGGCAGGGTGCAGGGGTGGGGGAAATTACAAAATCTAAAGTAAAGGAGAGGGTACATGTGCAGGTAAATGTTGAGGATGTTCCACTAATTAAAGTAGGGGGCATGAGAGAGGTTAGTAGCGTTTCTACAAATAAGGTCCAAATAAAGGCTGGTAAAAAGACACTTTCCCTAAATGCACAAAGTATTCGGAACAAAGTGAATGAGCTGATGGTGCAAATCAGCACAAATGGGTATGATCTAGTGGCCATTATGGAAATGTGGTTGCAGGGTGACAGGGACTAGGAACTGAATGTCCAGGGGTATCAGGTGTTTAGGCAGGATAGATGGGAGGAAAGTTGGGGGGGAGGGGGAGGGTGGTGCGGGTAGCTCTGTTAATTAAGGATAATATCAGGGCAGTAGTAAGGGAAGATATAGGCTCCAAAGAGCAAAACATGGAATCATTGTGGGTGGAGATAAGGAACAGTAAGGGGAGAAAGACGCTGGTGGGTGTGGTCTATTGGCCTCCAAATAATAACTTGGAGGTGGGGTGGGCTGTAAACAAACAAATAAATGATGCGTGCAGAAACGCAACGGCGATAATTATGGGGGTTTTTAATCTGCATATTGATTGGATGACCCAAGTCGGACGCAGCAGGCTTGAGGAAGAGTTCTTGGAATGCTGTCGGGATAGTTTCCTTGAACAGAATGTAGCGGAACCTACAAGGGAGCGAGCTATCTTAGATCTGGTGCTGTGTAATGAGGCAGGTAGAATTAGGGATCTTCTCGTGAGGGATCCTCTTGGGACGAGTGATCATTGTATGGTTGAGTTTTTGATGCAGATGGAGGATGAGAAAGTCCCGAACCTGTGTCCTCTGTTTGAACAGAGGGAAGTATGATAGGATGAGAGCGGAATTGGCGAATGTAGATTGGGGGCACAGATTGGTTGGTAGGACGACTGAGGAACAGTGGAGGATTTTTAAGGAGATCTTTTTCGGTACTCAGCAGAAATATATTCCGATGGTAAAGGACTGTAGGAGAAGGGATAACCAGCCATGGTTGTTGAAGGAAATAAAGGAGAGTATTAAATTAAAAGCTGATGTGTTCAGAGTGGCTAAAAATAGTGGGCGATTAGAAGATTGGGAAAGATTTAAAAAACAACAAAGAATGACTAAGAAGGTGATAAAGAAAGGAAAGATAGAGTATGAAGCTAAACTAGCTCTAAATATAAAAAATGACAGTAAAAGTTTTTATAAATATATAAAGAAGAGGAGACTGGCTAGAGTGAATGTTGGACCCTTGGAGGGGGAGAGGGGGGATCTAGCGGTGGGTGATGAGGAAATGGCTGAGGCTTTAAATAAGTTTTTTGCGTCAGTCTTCACGAAGGAGGACACAAATAGCTTGCCGAATATTAAAGATAGAATGATGGTAGGAGATGAGGTCCTTAATGCAATTACTATCACTAGAGAGGTAGTGCTTGATAGACTAACGGGACTGAAGGTAGACAAGTCCCCGGGAGTGGATGGAATGTATCCCAGGATTCTGAAAGACATGGCAGAGGTGATAGTGGATGCCTTAGTAATTATTTATCAAAATTCGGTGAACTCCGGGGATTGGAAAATGGCTAATGTTACGCCGCTGTTTGAAAAAGGTAGCAGACGAAAGAATTATAGGCCGGTTAGTTTAACATCTGTAGTTGGAAAAATGCTAGAATCCATCATCAAAGAGGAAATAGCGAGGCACCTAGAAAAGAACGGTTTGATCAAGCAGACGCAGCACGGATTCGTGAAGGGGAAGTCGTGTTTAATGAATTTATTGGATTTCTATGAGGATGTGACTAGTGCGGTAGACAGAGGGGAACCAGTGGATGTGGTGTTTTTAGATTTCCAGAAAGCGTTTGATAAGGTGCCTCACGAAAAGATGCTGCAAAAGGTTAGAGTGCATGGAGTTGGGGGTAAGGTGTTAGCGTGGATAGAGGATTGGTTGTCTAATAGGAAGCAGAGAGTTGGAATCAATGGGTGCTATTCTGGTTGGCAGTTGGTGCCTAGTGGAGTGCCGCAGGGATCGGTGCTGGGGCCTTAGCTATTTACCATTTATATAGATGATCTGGAGGAGGGGGCTGATGTAGGGTAACGAAATTTGCTGATGACATGGAGATGAGTGGAAAAGCAATTGTGAGGAAGGTGCGGAAAGTCTGTAGAGAGATCTGGATAGGTTGAGTGAGTGGGCGAGGACCTGGCAGATGGAGTATAATGTTAGCAAGTGTGAGGTTATCCACTTCGGTAGAAATAATAGTAGGAGGGATTATTATTTAAAAGGCAAAAAGCTGCAGCATGCTACGGTGCAGAGGGACCTGGGGGTCCTTTGTGCACGAATCGCAAAAACCCAGTCTGCAGGTGCAGCAGGTGATCAAGAAGGCGAATGGAATGTTGGCCTTTATAGCGAGGGGGATAGAATATAAAAGCAGAGAGGTCTTGCTGCAACTGTACAGGGCACTGGTGAGGCCGCAACTGGAGTACTGTGTGCAGTTTTGGTCACCGCATTTGCGCAAGGATATATTGGCCTTGGAGGGAGTGCAGAGAAGGTTCACTAGGCTGATACCGGAGATGAGGGGGTTAGCCTATGAGGAGAGATTGAATAGACTGGGTCTGTTCTCGTTGGAGTTTAGAAGGCTGAGGGAGGATCTTATAGAGACATAAGATAATGAAGGGGATAGATAGGGTAGAGGTAGAGAGATTCTTCCCACTCAGAAAGGATAGCAGAACTAGAGGGCACAGCCTCAAAATAAGCAGGGGGGGGCGGCAGTTTAGATCGGAGTTGAGGAGGAACTTAGGGTGGTGAGTCTCTGGAATTCTCTGCCCGTTGAAGTGGTGGAGGCTACCTCGCTGAATATATTTAAGTCACGGGTAGATAGGTTTCTGATAGACAAGGGAATTAAGGGTTATGGGGAGAAAGCAGGAAAGTGGAACTGATCCATTTCAGATCAGCCATGATCTTATTGGATGGTGGGGCAGGCTCGAAGGGCTGGATGGCCTACTCCTGCTCCTATTTCTTATGTTCTTACGTTTCGCTTAATGTACGATTCGACCGACCCACTTGTAAACATTTATTAAAACAAACTTTATTTCATAACACAGTTAAAATAAAGCAAAAAGAATTAACAAAACATTCACCAATCGAAATGCTTAAAACACGAGAAGGTATAATTCTTAACTACTAGCTATTTCTATAGTTCCAATTTAAGCAATATCCCTACAGACACAAATCCCCTCTTCAGAATCAGTTAGCACAAAGCATATAAGCTTGCGTGGATGCTAGACTTCCAACCTTTTAACACCTCCAAACAGAGATACAGAAAGACATCAGTCCTCTGATTCCCCTGCAATAGCCTTCAAAGAAAGATCTATCTTCAAACAGCAACTTCAGAGGTAGAGACCTTTTTTTGGCAAGACCTAGACTCCAATTTCCAGAGAGAAACAGGGAGCTACTTCTCTCTAAAGATCCCAAGCAGTAACCAAATGTGTTTCTGTCTGTGAGCCGAGCCCTACCCAGTCACATGATGTTCCTGTTAATCAACCTAATCAAACCCCACTTTGAAAAACCCCAGGGGGAATCACTCAGATCACCAAATCTGCTTCAACCCAGATTAAAACAAATACTCCAGCAATTAGGATCACTTATGCTTCTGAGTATGAACATGTGACTCCCGGTTACAGACAAGGCAGAACCGGGTAAATAGAATCAATATTTAAAAATGTATCCTGCACAAGAAACATGACACAAATACATCAAATACATTTCTTCAAGGCACAATATCATCACAGCATCATTCAGAAAACACACTCACAACTGACACAAAAGGTGAGCAATATCATATTTTTATTTGTTACTATTTAACCCTATTGGCCTCACAAGCTCCACAGCCCCGTTTCACACTCAGTTTCGCTGGAATCTGATCTGTGTGTATTCTGTGCCCTCGCTCACGTGCACAGTCCCACCATTGCTGGGCAGGTTCAAGAGGTTAATGTCGGCGTAGAGAAGATCGTCGGGTTTGTCGGTGTGTCTGTGGGTAAGCTCTTCAAAGCAGCGACAGCACCTCTCACTCCAGGCACTACAGGAGAAGGAAGGTCAAAGAGAGATTGTCACAACATCCACAATGTTTCCCAGTTTGCATTGGGATACAACTGATCTACAATCCAAATTAGAATCGTAGAATAGAATCTCTTACAAGGCAGAAGGAGGCCACTCTGCCCATCAAACCTGCATTGACAACAATCCCACCCAGAGCCTGTCCCCGTAACTCGACATACTTATCCTTCAAATCCCCCTGACACGAAGGGGAAGTTTAGCATGGCCAATCAGCCCAACCTGCACATCTTTGACTGTGGGACGAAACCGGAGCACCCGGAGGAAACCCACGCAGACACGGGGAGAACATGCAAATTCCATACAGACAGAGACCCAAGGCCGGAATTGAACCTGGGTCCGTGGCACTGAGAGGCAGCAGTGCTAATCACTGTACTCCTGTGCCGCTCCATAATTGATAATGTTTAAACAGAATCTCAGAATTCTTTAGTAGCAGAGAGTGACCATTCGGCCCATCATGCCTGTGCTTATTCTCCAAATCAACCTTGTGACTTAGTGCCATTCCCCTGCCTTCCCCCCCGCCCCATATCCCTGCAGATCGATTCTGTTCTGATAATCATCCAATGCCCTCTTGAATGCCTCAATTAAAGCTGCCTCCACCACACTTCCAGACAGAGCATCCCAGACCCCAACCACTCATTGTGTGAAAAAGGTCTTTCTCACATCACATTTACTACTTTTGTAAGTTGCTTTAAATCTGTGCCCTGTAGTACTTGCCTTTTACAAGTGGGGCAGTTTCTCCGTATGTACTCAGGATTTTGAACACTCCTCTCAGATCTTCTCTTAGCCTTATCCTCTCCAGGAAGAACAATCCCAACCTCTGCAATCTACAAACAGCATCCAGAGGTTAAGATGGTGGGCCCTGTTTTCATTGGAGTTTAGAAGAATGAGAGGCCACCTTATTGAGACATAGAAGATTCTCAGGATTGACAGAGTAGATGCTGAGAGGGCATTTCCCCTCGTGGGAGAGTCTGGGACCAGACGGGCGTAAGGAGGTCACCTCATTTCAGACAGAGATGAGGAGGAATTTCTTCTCAGAGGGGAGTGAATCTGTGGAACTGTTTGCCGCAGAGAGCTGTAGATGCTCGGTCGTTACGTATGTGTGAGAAATGGAATATTGATCATTACCTGAGACCCAAAGGGCCCAGCTGATGGAATTATTTGCACGGTGAAACCCCTACTTCTCATATGTAAACTGGCCAAGATCCACACATTGTAGTGGTACGTCTGAGAGCAACACCTTTAACATGCTTATCCAATCTCTGCAACTGATAGATCTTGTGTCTTGTATAATAAATAAGCCCAAAAGATTTGATCACTATAATAACAAGACCTTCCTTCTGACACACCCCACCTCAGCTTGGTGCCCCCCCAAAGCTCTGCAAATCTTTTCTCCTTCCAGTATTTCCCCAATTGCCCCTTTTGAAAGTTCCTATTGAATCTGCTTCCACCGCCCTTTCAGGCAGCGCCTTCCAGATTGCAACAACTTATTAATCTTCACCTGGATCCAGGACAATGAAAGATGCGCACTGGATCATAAAGGACAAAGGGATCACTGACAGAGAGGCCAATGGTGCTTAACACAAGGGAAAGAATCACTGATTAAGGAAAGAAGATAGCAGTAAATATTTAGCGAAACATCAAGTTAAACCTTCTCACTTACTTTCTCACACACACGAAGACTAAGATTCCAACCACACAAACACTGAACGTGATCCCAGCTGTGAGTGATCCTACTGGCCATTTATTGGAGTTTGTCTCTGGAAAAACAGACATTAATTACTGCACTACACTTTTAGAAAGATGCTCCAACGTATCTCGATTCACCACCCTCTGGCTCAAGAAATTCCTCCTCATCTCTGTTTTAAAGGAGCATCCCTTAGGCTGAAATTGTGCCCTCGAGTTCTAGTCTCTCCCACTAGTGGAAATATTCTCTCCATGGCCACTCTATCCAGGCCTCTCAGTGTTCTGTAAGTTTCAATTAGATCCCCCTTCATTCTTCTGAACTCCAATGAGTACAAACCCAGAGTCCTCAATTGCTCCTCATATGACAAAGCCTTGATTCCAGGGATTATTCTTGTGAACCTCTTTTAGATGCTTTCCAAGGCTGGTACATCCTTCCTTAGATATGGGGCCCAAAACAGCTCCAAATATGGTCTGACTAAAGGTTTATACAGCCTCAGCAGGACATCTGTGCTCTTGTTTTCTAGCTGTTTGCTGACATTGAATTTGCCTTCCTAACTGCCAACTGAACTGTGAGGCCTTATTCCAGATCTTCTCCCCCTGAGCCAGAGGAAACAGCATCCTTCATCCTGTCTGACACAAATCTCTCCCTGTATGATAATCCCCCATCCCATGGATCAGTCTGCACGGTATATCCTTTGTCAGATAAGGAGACCAAAACTGCCCACAATACTCCAGGTGTGGTCTCACCAAGGCCTGGTCCAGCTGCAGTCAGACATCCTTGTTCCTGTACTCAAATCCTCTCACGATGAAGGGCAACGTGTTATTTGCCTTCCGAACTGCTTGCTGTTCCCGCGTGCTTGCTGTCAGTGACTGGTGTATAAAGACACACCAGGTCCCTTTGTACATCAATATTTCCCAATCGGCCAGCATTTAAACAATACTCTACCTTTCTGTTTCTCCTTCCAAAGTGGAGAAATTCACATTTATCCACAATATCTGCATCTGCCACATATTTACCCAATCACCTTGAAGCCTCTTAACATCTTCCTCACCACTTACACTCCCACCAAGTTTTGAGATGACAGCAAACTTGGAAATATTACATTTGGTTCCCTTATCCAAACCATCGATCTATATCGTGAATAGCTGGGTCCCAAATACTGATCCCTGCGGGACCCCCACACATCACTGTCTGCCACTTTAGAAAAAGACACATTTATTCCTAATCTCTGTCCTGTCTGCAACTAATTCACAATCCCTACCAATATATTACCCCCGATTCTATGCACTTTATGTTTACACACTAACCTCTTCAGAGGCACTTTACCAAAAAAAAGTTAAAGTCCAAATAAAAGGCCAAAAAGCATACGCAAGTTGCTGAAATGTTTGAAAGAACTGGTTTTGTTTGAAAATGTTGAAGTTCACGTAAATGAAGTTCACTATTCTGGAGTCACCCTTGGCCTGGACAGCTCAAGTGTTGATAGTTTAACAACACAGAATAGGAACCATTTTCACAAGCCATGACCACATCCTCATGTTGAGTCACAGCAACAAATCTTCTGAGTAAATATAAAAAGGGACTTAGACAGGAAGAGGATGTCCTGCCCAAGCAGAGTTGGTCAGCAGTCACTCCCCAGGCGAGCAGTCACTCCCCAGGCGAGCAGTCGAACAGGTCTCGGGTAAGTAACGAAACAATTAGAATTCACTTCCACGGCCAACATTGCCCTTTGTTGATGTTGTGACTTTATAAAAACAGATTCCAATGATTGATGCCTTTGAAAGATTTCTACTGATTATTGAGATCTGGCTGTGAGGCTCAAGTCTGTCGTACGGAGCATCTTTCTGGTTCAAGGGATGAGGGAAGCGCAGAGACATGAGCTTTGGGATGTCCTGAGGTGGTGAAGGGCACTATAGAAATGCGGATCCTTCATTGCTTTTCTTTCTTAAATCATTGCATCTCTCTGCAGAGCACCTATCATGCCACACAGAATCCAATTACTCTGTGAAGACGTTGACTAAAAGCAGTTCTGGTCTCTCGAGAGCTGTTGGACAAGAGGTGAGGTCTCATTAATTCCTTTCTCTTTCAGAGCCTGAGACTGAGAAGCTGGTGAAATATCTAGGAGTGAATAATAATTGGGAAATTTTACTTCCTCCTGTCACTTCTCCAAGGTAATATCATAAGAACATAAGAAATAGGAGCAGGAGTAGGCCATCTAAGAACATAAGAACATAAGAACATAAGAAATAGGAGCAGGAGTAGGCCATCTAGCCCTTCGAGCCTGCCCCGCCATTCAATAAGATCATGGCTGATCTGTCGTGGCTCAGTTCCACTTTCCCGCCCTCTCCCCATAACCCTTAATCCCTTCTCTTATCAAAAACCCATCAACCCGCTTCTTAAAAATATTTAGCGAGGCAGCCTCCACCACTTCAACGGGCAGAGAATTCCAGAGATTCACCACCCTTTGAGTGAAGAAGTTCCTCCTCAACTCCGTTCTAAACCGACCCCCTTTATCTTGAGGCTGTGCCCCCTAGTCCTACTGTCCTTTCTGAGCGGGAAGAGTCTCTCCACCTGTATCCTATCCATCCCATTCATCATCTTATATGTCTCAATGAGATCGCCCCTCATTCTTCTAAACTCTAACGAGTACAAGCCTAGTTTATTCAGCCTTTCCTCATAGCTCAACCCCCTCAACTCCAGTATCAGCCTAGTAAACCTCCTCTGCACTCCCTCCAAGGCCAAAATATCCTTGTGTAAGTACGGCGACCAAAACTGCACACAGTACTCCAGCTGCAGCCTCACCAATGCCCTATACAGCTGCAGCAAGACCTCCCTACTTTTATATTCAATCCCCCTCGCTATGAAGGCCAGCATCCCATTAGCCTTCCTGACCACCTGCTGCACCTGCAGGCTGGGTTTTTGCGACTCATGCACAAGGACCCCAAGGTCCCTCTGCACCGTCGCCTGCTGCAGTTTTTCGCCACGTAAGTAATAGTCCTTCCTACCATTATTCCTACCAAAGTGGACCACCTCGCACTTGCCAACATTAAATTCCATTTGCCAGTTCCTGGCCCATTCGCCCAGCCTATCTAGATCCTTCTGCAGACTCTCCACATCCTCCGCACAATTTGCCGTTCCACCAATCTTGGTGTCATCAGCAAATTTCGACACCATACACTCGGTTCCCTCCTCCAGATCATCTATATAAATGGTAAATAGCTGATGCCCCAGCACCGACCCCTGGGGCACTCCACTAATCACCAACCGCCAATCCGAATAGCACCCATTGACCCCCACTCTCTGCCTCCTATTTGACAACCAATCCTCTATCCACGCTAACACCCTACCCCCAACTCCATGCCCCCTTACCTTCTGCAATAACCTCTTGTGAGGTACCTTGTCAAACGCCTTCTGAAAATCAAGAAACACCACACCCACCGGCTCTCCTCTTTCCACCGCCCTAGACACATCCTCATAGAACTCCAATAAATTTGTCAGACACGACTTCCCCTTAACGAAACCGTGCTGCATCTGCTCTATCAAGCAATTCCCCTCAAGATGCCTCGCTATTTCCTCCTTGATGACGGATTCTAACATTTTACCTACAACAGACGTTATATCATCGTCAGCTCGGACAGATTTATGGTTAATAGTCTTTGTAAAAGATCATTCTTATTGAGTTGTGATTGGAAAGCAATTCAGCAGTGACCCAGTGTACAAATTCACACCCAGTCCCATTCACCCATCACCCTTGTATCAGGGGTTTACAGCATGGAAACAGGCCCTTCAGCCCAACTTGTTCATGCTGCTCAGTTTTTACCATTAAACACAGCCTAATTGCCAGCATTTGTCCCATATCCCTCTATACCAATCTTACCCATGTTACAGTCTAAATGCTTTTTAAAAGATAAAATTGTACCTGCCTCTACTATTATCTCTGGCAGCTCATTCCACACATTCACCACACTCTGAGTGAAAGAATTACCCCTCTGGACCCTTTTGTATCTCTCTCATCTTAAACTTATGCTCTCGAGTTTTAGACTCTCGTTTCTTTGAGAAAAGATGTTTACTATCTAACTGGTCTATGCCCCTAATTATTTTATAGACTTCTATAAGGTCACCCCGAATCCTCTTGCACTCCAGGAAAAAAAGTCCCAGTCTATCCAGCCTTTCCTCATAACTCAAACCATCAAGTCCCGGTAGCATCCTAGTAAATCTTTTCTGCACTCTTTCTAGTTTAATAATATCTTTTCTATAATAGGGGGACCAGAACTGCACACAGTATTCCAAGTGTGGCCTTACCAATGTCTTGTACAACTTCAAGACATCCCAACTCCTGTTTTCAATGTTCTGACCGATGAAACCAAGCATTCTGAATGCCTTCTTCCCCACTCTGTCCACCTGTGACTCCACTTTCAAGGAGCTGTGAACCTGTACCCCGAGATCTCTTTGTTCGGTAACTCTCCCCAGCACCCTAACATTAACTGAGAATGTCCTGCCCCAATTTGATCTACCAAAATTCATCACCTTGCAATTATCTAAATTAAGCTTTATATCCCATTCATCAGCCCAATGGCCTAATTGATCAAGATCCTGTTGCAATCCGAGATAACCTTCACTGTCCACAATGCCACCAATCTTGGTGTCATCTGCAAACTTAGTAAGCATGCCTCCTATATTGTCATCCAAATCATTAATATAAATGCCAAATAACAGTGGGCCCAACACTGATCCCTGAAGCACACGGCTGGTCACAGATCTGCAGTTTGAAAAACAACATTCTACGGACACCCTCTGTCTTCTGTCATCAAGCCAAATTTGTATTCGATTGGCTACCTCACCCTGGATCCCGTGAGATTTAACCTTATGCAACAACCTACCATGCAGTATCTTGTCAAAGGCCTTGCTAAAGTCCATGTAGACAACATCAACTGCACTGCCCTTATCTACCTTCTTGGTTACCCCTTCAAAAAATTCAATCAAATTTGTGAGACATGATTTTCTGCTCACAAAGCCATGCTGACTGTCCCTAATCAGTCCTTGTGTCTCTAAATGCCTGTAGATCCTGTCTCTCAAAGTACTTTCTGATAAGTTACCCACTACAAATATTAGGCTCACTGGTCTGTGGCTCCCAGGCTTTTCCCTGAAGCCTTTCTTAAACAAAGGCACAACATTTGCGACCCTCCAATTTTCAGGCACCTCTAATAGGGACAGAGGCAGGGAGGGTTAGAGGGTATGGAAGAGGTTAGAGATGGGGAGGGTTGTAGGGGGTCACAGAGATAGGAAGTGGTGCAGGGGCTGGAGGAGGTTACAGAGATGGGGAAGGTTGTAGGGAGTCAGAAGGGTTACAGAGGTAGGGAGGGTTGTAGAAGCTGGACAGGTTACAGAGATGGGGGGGGTGTAGGGACTGGAGGAGGTTAGAGATAGGGAGGGGTGCAGGTGTCAGAGGAGGTTTCAGAGATAGGGACGGGTGTAAGGGGCTGGAGGAGGTTTCAGAGATAGGGAGGGGTGTAGGGGCTGGAGGAGGTTACAGAGATAGGGAGGGGTGTAGGGGCTGGAAGTTACAGAAATAGGAAGAGGCAAGGGAGTGATTGCAAAACAATAAAGTTTTTAAAGGTTGCTTTTTATTAGTGTCACAAGTAGGTTGACATTAACACTGCACTGAGTTACTCTGAAAATCCCATAGGTCGCCACACTACGGCGCCTGTTCAGGTATACTCCGGGAGAATTCACTCACCAATGAACCTAAGAATCTTAAAATTCAAGCATTACTGGACGAGTGAAAGGGAGATAAAGGTTGAGTGGAGAAGTCGGGGTAAAAACTGGGGATGAAGTCTATCCTGATGCTCAAACTCTGATAGGAATGGCCAGAAATGTGTGTTCCGCTCATTTTCCTCGGAATTCCCAGTTGACAACACAGAAGCTCCAAGAACAGACAGGCTATTCAGCATCACACTTCCTGTCCATTCACAGCGTGAGTCATAGTCATACAAGTTTACAGCATGGAAACAGGCCCTTCGGCCCAACTTGTCCATGCCACCTTTTTTTTACAACCCCCAAGCTAATCCCAATTGCCTGCATTTGGCCCATATCCCTCTATGCCCATCGTACCTCTAAGTAGCTAAATGCTTTTTAAAAGATGAAATTGTACCCACCTCTACTACTGCCTCTGGCAGCTTATTTCAGGCATTCACCACCCTCTGTATACATGCTAGAAACTTTGATAAAGGTGCAAAATAACTGAAATAGAGAGAGAAGCAAGGCAAAACTGTATTTGAAGGTATCAAATATTCACTTTGCATATATGTCTTTGCTCTCAACACAGCCAGAGCTCAGGCTACAGGCATTTTGCCCATGTGTTTCACAATATAGACTTTAGGAAGGCATTTGACAAGGTTCCACATGGCAGACTGGTACAAAAACTAAAATCACATGGGATTTGGGATGGGTTGGATAGATGGATACTAGAATAGGCTGGGTTATAGAAAACAGAGTAGTGGTGGAAAGGTGTTTTTCAGAATGGAGATCTATAGCTAGTGGTGGTCCGCAGAGATCAGTGCTGGGACCTCTGGTGTTTGCAGTATATATAAATGATCTGGAGGATGATGTGGGGAGGTGTGATTAGTAAGTTTCCAGATGATATCAAGATTAGTGGAGTTGCTGATTGTGCCGGGGATTGTCAGAGGATACAACAGGATATCGATAGATTGGAGACTTGGGCACAGAAATGGTAGATAGAGTTTAATCCGGACAAATGTGAGGTGATGCATTTTGGAGGATTAGATTTAGGTGTGAATTACACTGTAAATAGCAGAGCCCTGCGGAACATTAACATACAGAGAGATCGGGCATGCAGGTCCACAGTTCCCTAAAAGTGGCAAACAGGTAGCCAAAGTGATTAAGGCAGCGTATGGCATGCTAGTGAGTACAGGAGTTGGGAAATCATATTGCAGCTGTATAAAATCTTGGTTAGGCTGCATTTGGAGTATTGCATGCAGTTCTGGTCACTGCACTATTAGAAGGACATGGAAGTTTTGGAGAGAGAGAAGAGAAGGTTCACCAGGGTGTTGCCTGGTCTCAAGGATGTTAGCGACAAGGAGAGGTTGAATCAACTAGGATTGTTTTCACTGGAAAGATGGAGGCTGAGGGAGAGACCAGGTAGTAGTCTACAAAATTGAGAGGCATTGACAGGGTGATTAGTCAGAGGCTTTTTCCTAGGTGGAAGTATTAATTTACAAGGGGGAACAGGTTCAAGGTGAGAGGGGGAAAGTTTAAGGGAGATGTGCAGGGGAAGTTTTTCACACAGTGGTGGGTGCCTGGAACTCGCTGGCAGACGAGGTGCTGGAAGCAGGAACATTAACAACATTTACATAGAAACATAGAAGATAGGAGAAGAAGGAGGCCTTTCAAGCCTGTTAAGAGGTATCTGGATCAAGTTTATTTATTAGTCACAAGTAAGGCTTACACCAATGAAGTTACTGTGAAATTCCCCTGGTCGCCACACTGGGCACCTGTTTGGGTCAATACGCCTAACCAGCACGTCTTTTAGACTGTGGGAGGAAACTGGAGCACACGGAGGAGACCACGCAGACACGAGGAGAATGTGCAGACTCTGCACAGACAGTGACCCAAGCTGGAAATTGAACCTGGGTCTCTGGCGCTGTGAGGCAGCAGTGCTTACTGCTGTGCCACCGTGCCATCCATGGTACATGAAAAGGGAAGAAAGAGAGAGAAACGGACTGGGTAAGGGCAGAAGGTGTTTTTTTTTTCAGTTTAGTTAGGGCGTCATGATTGGCAAAGGCTGAGAGGGCTGAAGGGCCTGTTCCTGTGCTGTACTGTTCTTTGTCTGCTGAAGCAGGGTCAGCGTTGAGTTTGGGGACAAGTCAGTCTACAATCCTGCATCAGAATCAACAATATGGAGATTGGATCAGAAACAATGCCTTAGAGATTCTGTAGGCAAGAAACATCCAACAGCGCCTTCCAAACACACCACCTCTACCATCTAGAAGGACAAGGGTAGCAGATACCTGGGAACACCCCCCACCTGGAGGTTCCCCCCCGAGTCAACTCGCCATCCCAACATCACTGTCACTGGGATCAAAATCCTGGGACTCCCTCCCTAACAGCACTGTGGGTGTACCTACACCACACGGGGACTGCAGTGGGTTCAAGATGGCGGCTCACCCACCCCCTTCTCAAGGGGGTAATTATGGATGGGGAATAAATCCTGAATCTGCCCAAGACATCAGGAGTTTGATTGAAATATGTCATTTTGCAGTTTCACTTCCTCTTTCTCAGTAAGTGAATTATAATCAGATTCTGCTCGATGTCGCTGCGAATTTCAGATGGTTTATGGTCTGTCTCCAGTGATGCTGAAACGTTTATTGGTTCCTGAAAAATAACTTTTACTCAGAAAAGCAGCAAATGTGCAAAAATGCAACTAATCTGAGGAAGGTAACACAATTAGGAGTCAAAGCTTCTGAGTATTCCTGCTCCCATCGCTCCCTCTGTGGAGACTCCCTCTGACAGTGCGGCGCTCCCTCAGCACTGACCCTCTGACAGTGCGGCGCTCCCTCAGCACTGACCCTCTGACAGTGCAGCGCTCCCTCAGCACTGACCCTCTGACAGTGCGGCGCTCCCTCAGCACTGACCCTCTGACAGTGCGGCACTCCCTCAGCACTGACCCTCTGACAGTGCAGCGCTCCCTCAGCACTGACCCTCTGACAGTGCGGCGCTCCCTCAGCACTGACCCTCTGACAGTGCGGCACTGACCCTCAGCACTGACCCTCTGACAGTGTGGCACTGACCCTCAGCACCTGCACATTCCAAGTGGCCTTTTCCTGTGCTGTAGGGACTATCTCCCAAATGATGGAACAGTTTGTGAATGTGAGTTTCCTCTTCCTGTCACAGCTCTCAGCACCAGATTTCTGTGCTTTTGTCTTTTCAGATCAGCATGGACAGCCATGAGACTGATGCTAATTTCAGCCTTTCGCTCAAGGTGGGAGTCACGGCCAACCTCACTAGGGGCTCTGTCAATCAGACTTTGTTAGGGCTGAGCCTGTCCTTGCACCTTCTGGTTTTCCTGCTGGGGCTAAGTGGTAACTGCCTTGTGCTGTGGGTCGCCGGCTTCAAGATGAAGAAGACAGTGGCCAGAGTCTTCGCTTGCAACCTGGCGGCAGCTGATCTCGCTTTCGTCCTCTTCCTGCCCTTCTCCTTCAGCTACCTGGCCATGGGCTTCCACTGGCCTTTTGGCAGAGCTCTGTGCAAGCTCATTGTCTCCATCGAGTACCTCAATCTGTTTGGCAGCGTCTTCCTGCTGACCGCTATCAGTGTCCAGCGCTGTGCCTCTGTCTGTGCGCCCGTCTGGGCCCGCAATCACCTCAGCCCCCGGGTAGCTGTTCGCACCAGCCTCTTCCTCTGGGGCCTGGCCCTGCTCTCCATTGTCCCCTACCTGCTCTTCCTTGATACCATGCCCGCGGGAGGGAACCGCACCCTCTGCCAATTCTGCTATCGCCTGCCGGGGGACCCCCCGGACGAGCAGGGTAGGGTCCTGTCCCGCCAGCGGGAGGCTGCGCTCCTCCTCAGCTGCTTCTTCCTGGCCTTTCTGCTCCCCTTCTCTGCTATCGCGGGCTGCCACGCCGCCATTCTGGTCCGGCTGCGGAGGGGGCAGGGAGTGGTGGATAGCCCCGGCAGGCCTCTTAGGGTCACACTGACCATCGTGGCTGCCTTCTTCTTCTGCTGGATGCCCTATCATGTCTTCAGACTCCTCAAGATGGCCACCGGCCCCACCCCCGCCGTCCGTCTGGGTGTCACATTCAGCCACAACTTAGTCCTCTTCAGCTGCTGTCTGAATCCTGTCATCTACGCCTTCCTGGGACACAGGTTCCGGGAGACATTCAAACAGTCTCTGCAGTCCATCTTGGAACGGATTGGCTTCGACTAGGAGGCAGGCTGACGTAGGCAGCTCGCTTATCACGCAATGGGAGCAGAGAAAAGAGACTAACATCACTCCAGCGATCACCCGCAGCTCAGGACATCCCAAAGCCACTTCCTCCCAATGACCAAGTATGTGCTCACTGTCGCAATGCAGGCAGCCTGGCAATCATGTTGCGCACAGCAAGATCCCAGCAACCACAATGTGATGGTGACCCAGATTTACAAGTTGGGAAAGGAATAAACATTGGTCCAATTCCATCGAGCAGAACTCCCCATCCCTCTCCCCCCACACCCCCATCCATCCACCTTCTCCTCCCCCATCCCCCCGTCTGCCCATCCACCCTCCCTCCCCACCCCCTATCCACCCTCTCCCACCCCCCGTCTGCCCATCCACGCACCTCCCAACCCCCCCACCTCCGTTCTGCCCACCCTCCCACCTCCCCATGCTCCCTGCCTCCCCTCCAACCTGCCTCCCCATGCCCCCCGCCTCCCCACCCTCTTGTCTGTCCAACAACCCGTCTCCCCACACCCTGGTCTGCCCATCCACCCATACCCCCCCTCCCCCCCACTCCCTGTCTGTCCACCCACCCGCCTCCCCTGTCTCTCCTACCAGCCACCTCCTCACGCCCCCCCCCCCCCCCCCCCCCTCCCCGCCACCCCCCATCTGCCCACAGCCATGGTTCCCACAGTCTGAGTGCACTCACATGCACATATATCTGTCTGGCAACCTGCACGGAGATTTCCAGCTGTGTGTGTCCCGGGCAGGAAGCAGTGAGCATGGATCAGTCAAGCAGCCTCAATCAGCACCTCCAGGAGAACCGGGAGGCGGAATATGGGACACAGCAGAGTGAGGACAGAGGGAGTGCAGCACTGCTACTGACCTGATGCTTTTTTACTGCCAATAAATAGAAACTGTTTGACCAGTGTTGCAAATCAGTTGTGAAACACATCAGGAGATCCACCTTATTTCACAACTCACTGTTTAAAAAAATTCTCATCTCCCACCCCCTCTGGTTCTTTTCCCGATTCTCTCCAATCTGTGTCCCCTCTGGTTACCGAGTCTCCTGACACTGGAAACACTTTCTCCTCATTCACTCCATCCAAACCCCCCTCCCTCCCCCTCGTGATTCTGAACACCTTGATTCAATATTCATTTCGTCCTTGAAACCCTCACAGATTGAACAAACCCCTACACCCCTATCTCTGTAACCTCCTCCAGCCCCTACACCCCTCCCTATCTCTGTAACCTTCTCCAGCCCCAACACCCCTCCCTATCTCTGTAACCTCCTCCAGCCCCTACACCCCTCCCTATCTCTGTAACCTCCTCCAGCCCCAAGACCCCTCCCTATCTCTGTAACCTCCTCCAGCCCCAACACCCCTCCCTATCTCTGTAACCTCCTCCAGCCCCAACACCCCTCCCTATCTCTGTAACCTCCTCCAGCCCCTACACCCCTCCCTATCTCTGTAACCTCCTCCAGCCCCAAGACCCCTCCCTATCTCTGTAACCTCCTCCAGCCCCAACACCCCTCCCTATCTCTGTAACCTCCTCCAGTCCCTACACCCCTCCCTTTCTCTGTAACCTCCTCCAGCCCCTACACTCCTCCCTATTTCTGTAACCTCCTCCACCCCTCCCTTTCTCTGTAATCTCCTCCAACCCAACCCCTACACCACCCCTATCTCTGTAACCCCTCTAGCTCCACCACTCCTCCCTATCTCTGTAACCTCCTCCAGCCCCTACACCACCTCCCTATCTCTGTAATCTTCTCCAGCCCCTACACCCCTCCCTATCTCTGTAACCTCCTCCAGCCCCTGTCTTTACTATCTCTTTCTTTGTCTTGATGTGAAATTCTGTTTGTGAATTGCTCCTGAGAAGAGTCTTTGTGTTTTTAACCATTTCAAAACTATTCTATGGTAGAACTCTGGAACATTAACATACAGAGGGTTCGGGCATGCAGGTTCAGTTCCCTAAAAGTGGCAATACAGGTGGCCAAGGTGATTAAGGCAGAACATGGCATGCTTGCCTTCATCAGCCGGAGCACTGAGTACAGGAGTTGGGAAATCATATTGCAGCTGTATAAAACCTTGGTTAGGCTGCATTTGGAGCATCGCGCGCAGTTCTGGTCACCGCATTATTAGAAGGACATGGAAGCTTTGGAGAGAATGCAAAGAAATTTCACCAGGATGTTGCCTGGTCTCGAGGGTGGATAAACTAGAATTGTTTTCATTGGAAAGATAGAGGCTGAGGGGGGATTTGGTAAAGATCTACAAAATTATAACAGCATTGACAGGGTGGGTAGTCAGACACTTTTTCCCAGGGTGGGAGTGTCAATTTGGGTGTGGGGGGTGGGGGAGGGGGGAGGGGAGGGGGTGGGGGAGGGGAGGGGCAGGGGGAGAGGGGGTGGGGGGAGGGTGGTGGGGGGAGGGGTGGGGGAGGGGGAGAGGGGGGTGGGGGTAGGGGTGGGGGAGGGGGTGGGCGAGAGGTGGGGGAGTGGGGAGGGGCAGGGGTAGTGAGGTGGGGGAGGGGGAGGGCAGTGGGGTGGGGCAGGGGGAGGGGGTGGGGGGAAGGGGAGGGGGAGGGGGGGCGGGGAGTTGTGGGGAGGGGTTGAGGGTGTGGGGGAGGGGGGAGGGGGTGGGAACCGGGGAGGGGGTGGGGGGAGGAGTGGGGGGAGGGGGTGGGGTGGGGGGGAAGGGGGTGGGGGGAGGGGGTGGGGGGAAGGGGGTGGGGGTGGGGGTGTGAGGTTCAAGGTGAGAGGGGGAATGTTTAAGGGGGATGTGCGGGGTAAGTTTTTCACACAGAGAGTGGTGGGTGCCTGGAGGGTGCCTGGAATGCGCTGCCAGAGGTGGTGGAAGCAGGAACATTAGTAACGTTTAAGAAACATCTGGATGGCTTTGTGAATACGGAGGGAACAGAGGGATACGGACTGAGTAAGGGTAGAAAGTTTTTTAGTTTAGTTGGGGCATCATGATCAGCACGGGCTTGGAGGGGCCGAAGGGCCTGTTCCTGTTCTTTAGCTGGTCATACTCGAATGGTCTGTCTTGTGAGGTGTCGTGAAGCACAAATAGGTCAGGACAAGGGGCGAACAGTCAATAGAAACATTCGTACCATCTTTATTCTGGAACAACCTGTAACTCACTCTGTCAACCAACCCAACAGTAAACCTTTCAAACACAACGTTGCAACTGGAGAGATAAAGAAAGAGAGTGAGAGCGAGGGGAGTCGAAAGGCAGAGGAAGGGAAAGAGAGGGAATGGGAAGGGGAGGGAATTGCAGAGGGAGGAAAGAGGAGGGAAAGGGAGGGAATGGCAGAATGAGGGAAGGGCAGGAGGAGGGAAGACAAGGAACAAGTGGAACCAAGAGTGGAAAAACAAAATGGGAGAAGGAGGCAGCGGTTCCAGCGAGATAAAAAACCCGTCACCATGTTGCTGCCGACTCGCAGCTTCCTATTGAAGGGGACGAGTCTCTCCGACTGTACACCTGCTTCTCGGATGAGTGCGTCAGCGAGGAGGAGAAGGCACCATCGCTGCTGTGGGCCGTTTTGCTGCTGTGATTGGGACCCTCTGGCTCAGCCACTCCGTCTTAGTTCAGGCACAGCACTGAAGGGAGGGAAGATTCAGGGAGGTGGGGTCAATTCAAGAACAGGACATCAGATATCAAACTGCAGAGAAAACCTACTCGGCACAGTGATGGGAAGGCAAAGAGAGTAAGAAGTCTCACAACACCAGGTTAAAGTCCAATAAGTTTCTTTGGTAGCACAAGCCACTAGCTTTCGGAGCGCTGCTTCATCAGGTGAGTGGGATTTCCATCAGGTGAGTGGGAGTTCTGTTCACAACAAGGCATATAAAGACACAAACTCAATTTACCTGATGAAGGAGCAGCGCTCCAAAAGCTAGTGGATTGTACGACCAAATAAACCTGTTGGATTTCTTACTGTGTTTACCCCAGTCCAACATTGGCATTTCCACCTCAGGGCTGAGAAACCCAGGCTCTTCAGCCCATTGGGTCCATGGTTATCTCCATGGCCCTCTCGGATATCCCCACATTTAACTTGATCAGTTTAGCACTGAATTCCTTTCTCCCTTTTCATTATCCAGATTCCCCCATTAAGCATCTTAGTGCTATTTACCGCATGCATCCACGATGGTCCCTCCTGTAACATCCCAATGTTCCAGCCATGTCCATTCACCCACTGTCCCCAATACCACCCCAATGTTCCAGCCATGTCCATTCACCCACTGTCCACAATACCACCCCAATGTTCCAGCCATGTCCATTCACCCACTGTCCACAATACCATCCCAATGTTCCAGCCATGTCCATTCACCCACTGTCCACAATACCATCCCAATGTTCCAGCCATGTCCATTCACCCACTGTACACAGTACAGAACCAGTGAAGCCTATAGTGACATTAGGATGTATTAAGAAAACTACATAAAAATATTTCATTGATAACTTACCATTTCATTAAAATGATCATTTTTAGTAAAGGTCAATAAATGTGTAGTCATTCAGGCTTGTTAAAGCATCAACAGCTGAAACTGCAAGCAGTTGAACCCTTTTAACCTTGTGTAAGTCAACATTGTGACATTGACAAAAGATCAGGGAGCCGGAGCTGTCAATCAAGCAATGTTTTCCCTGGGATTCTGGTGTGTCAGTAGTCTAATGGATTTCTGGCTCTTAGCCAAGCACACGTGTTGAGACTTGGCTGAGAGTGCAGATTTCTATTAGACACCATTTCTCCCTCATGTGTTTCTCCAGCTTTCCTCTTATATATCGATGTTATTTACCTCAACAACTCCCTATGGGAGAAGTTGAAGTGGTGGAGGCTGCCTCGCTAAATATTTTTAAGAAGCGGGTTGATGGGTTTTTGATAAGAGAGGGGATTAAGGGTTATGGGGAGAGGGCGGGAAAGTGGAACTGAGCCACAACAGATCAGCCATGATCTTATTGAATGGCGGGGCAGGCTCGAAGGGCTAGATGGCCTACTCCTGCTCCTATTTCTTATGTTCTTATGTTCTAAGTTTCTCTGTTCTTATCACTCTCTGGGTAAAGAAGTTTCTCCTGAATTCCGCATTGAATTTATTATTGACTGTCACAAACTGTTGACTCCGAGTTCTGGTCTCCCTCCCCACATCGCCACCCCGCCCCCCCCCCCCTCCACAAGTGGAAACAACCTCTTGATTTTGACTCTATCAAAACTCTTCTATAATCCTGAAGACCCCACCCCACCCTGTGCTGTCTCCAGCGCCTGCCCCAATGTCAGGGAAATGTTCTCCACTTGCCGATAACTCACCGATCAAAGCTTCCTGGGCAAAGTACTTGACGTCAATGTCCTGATCATGGCTCAGTCTGTCCAGAACGGGCTTGACATCGTTATGTAAGGGGCTGAAAGACAACAGAGCGGGAGGAAACTATTAACCCTGCAGAAAGACAGGAAAACAGCAGACACTCAGATGCTGCTCACTGCCATAACCTGTATACCCTTCAACTGACTGCTTCCTGAACCTTGTGAGATCGCCCACAGATCCAAAATCAAAGGTCTTTAAACATCAGCAAGTTCCTATCTGATCACACTCGAAATGCTAACTCCGTTTTTCTCTCTCTCTCTGTCCACACACACACTGCCAGACCCGCTGAGTTCTCTCAGCACTTTCTGTTTGGTTTTAGGTTTCCAGCATCCGTGAGTCGTTACCACTGGGCCCAAAATTTCCATTTCTCCACTGCCCCTCCGCAACGCAAGACATCCCAAAGCCTGATACTGCCAAGGAAGGGTTTTCTTCAAAGTCTTGTCACCAGTAATGCAGGAAATGTGGCAGCCAATCGGTGCTCAGCATGTCATAACAGCCTGGATCAGGTTGTTATTATTGGTGTTGGGAACTGAACGTGGATTGGGTTTAAAATTTCATCAACAGACAGCACATCTGGCAGTGCGGCGCTCCCTCAGCACTGACCCTCTGACAGTGCGGCGCTCCCTCAGCACTGACCCTCTGACAGTGCGGCGCTCCCTCAGCACTGACCCTCTGACAGTGCGGCGCTCCCTCAGCACTGACCCTCTGACAGTGCGGCGCTCCCTCAGCACTGACCCTCTGACAGTGCGGCGCTCCCTCAGCACTGACCCTCTGACAGTGCGGCGCTCCCTCAGCACTGACCCTCTGACAGTGCGGCACTCCCTCAGCACTGACCCTCTGACAGTGCGGCACTCCCTCAGCACTGACCCTCTGACAGTGCGGCGCTCCCTCAGCACTGACCCTCTGACAGTGCGGCACTCCCTCAGCACTGACCCTCTGGCAGTGCGGCGCTCCCTCAGCACTGACCCTCTGGCAGTGCGGCGCTCCCTCAGCACTGACCCTCTGACAGTGTGGCACTCCCTCAGCACTGACCCTCTGACAGTGCGGCACTCCCTCAGCACTGACCCTCTGACAGTGCAGTGGGGGGGGATTAATAAAAACAGGAAATACTGGGTAATCTCAGCATTTGTGGGGGCGAAACAATATTTTGGCCACAGGCCAGTTGGGAGTATTGTGAGCCTGCTCTGGATTGTGTGGGGGCAGAGCTGAGGGTTCGTGCTGGTGAATCGGAGCCAGTGTGACTGAGGATACGGTGGCAGCGAAGAGTGGGAGCAGCTGGGATTGACGGACTGTGAGAGACCGGAGGCTGGGCAAGGGGAGCACTGCATGCCATTGGAAGAAGTGTTGCCTTGTTGGCCTCACTCTGTCCACCTGCGTTCAAATCCCACCACAGCAAAATCCAATTTGGAATTCTTAAACTAATCTCAGCGACAGTGACCACGACAACGATCGATTGCCGTAAAAACCCAGCTGGTTCACTTGTTGTTTTGGGAGGGAATCTGCTGTCCTTACCCAGTCTGCCCCCTACTTCCTGGGCCCAAATAGGGAAATGACTTGAGGGCGGCTGCGGGAGAATGGCCGTGGATGAGGTTCGCTCTGAGAGGGCTGAATGGCCTCCGCCTGTGCTGTTCGCCATCCGAGGGTTCTGTGACGGGGAAGGAACATGCACAGTTTCTGAGCAAAGCAGTAAAGGAGGCAGCTTTACCCGGGATGCTTTTAAACCGCACACCAAACAGAAACGCATTGTCCCTTTAAACAGAGGATGAGGCAGGGACAGGGGTGGTGGGGGGGGGTGGAAATGGGGCAGGGGGATGGGGCAAGGGGATGGGATGGGGAGGGTGTTGGGGCAGGAGGAGGGTTCAGGGGTATGGGGCAGGTCTGAGGGATGGGGTGGGGGGAGGGGGATGGGGGGTTGCTGGGGAGTGGGTGGAATTGTGTCCGTCGCAGTTCAGAGCTGTCCACTTGCTTGTAATCCAGGATGGGACCGATCATCTGCAGTGTTTTGGCCACGTTGAATCGCACGTTTGCCACCGGGTCACTCCCCATCCGCAGGATAGTGGGCAGCATGATCTTGGTGGTGATGTCCTTTCCGCACACGTCGTACAGAGCCTGGGGAAGTGGGGTGGGGGGTTTGAGATGGGGAGGGGGACGGGGGTGGGGGTGTGAGAAGAGATTTAGAGACACACTCAGAAAAGAGACGCCTCACTCGTTCAAGATGTCCCAAAAGCGGCAGCAGAAACGTGGCGGCTGATCTGCACACAGCAAGATCCCACAAACAGCAGCGGATTCCATGATCCAGTTGATCCATTTCTGCAGATGCCAGCACTCAGTCTCAGCATCACTCCACTGAACGTACACAAGTACCACAGGAGCAGGAGGAGGCCATTCAGCCCCTCCAGCCTGCTGCATTATTGAGTGTGATCATAGCTGATCTCATCGCAATCTCAACCCCACTTTCCTGCCCATTTCCCATAACCCTTCCGCCCCGTTAGTGACTAAAAATCTATCTAACACCTCCTTAAATTTACTCAGTGTCCCGGCATCCACCGCACTCCAGGGCAGTGAGTTCCAGACTCACCGGCCTTTGAGAGAAACAGTTTCTCCTCACAGATTCATAGAATAGAACCATCAAATCCCTCCAGTGCAGAAGGAGGCCACACCTCCACCCTGGCCCTATCCCAAGAACCCCACATATTTCCCCAATTAATCCCCTTAATACTCGGGTCAGTTTATCATGGCCAATCCATCCAACCCACACACTTCTGGACACCTGGAGGAAACCCATGCAGACATGGGCAGAACGTGCAAACGCCACACAGACACTGACCCAAGCCAGGAATCGAACCCGGGTCCCTGGCACTGAGGTAGCAATGCTAACCACTGTGGCACTGTGCTGCCCTATCTCTGTTGCAGATCTGCCACCCCACAGGATCTTTAACTCCTCAATCGGAGGGAGGGGGGGGGGGGGGTGGTGTGTGGGGGGGTGTAGGTGACGGGTTGGGGAGGTGAACCCCAGGTTTGGTGAACTCCCTGACAGACGGCATGTCCAATCTCAGGAATTGGTGACAAAATAAATGAAACTGAGAACAAGACCCAGGTGGATGCGGAAAATGCCACATTTGGAGAGACAGTTGTGCAAAGGGGCGAGTGCTCCCCTCCAGTGTCCCGGGACCAATCCCTCTGCCAACACCATTAAAGAAAAATAAAATAACCTGCGGCATCATTGCATTGCTGCTTGTGGGATCTTGCTGTGCATACACTGGTTGTCAGATTTCCTGCATTACAACCGCAACCGTATTTTAAAATAGTACAGAATGTTTTCAGACTTTCTGACCATGCTCACTCTGCAGCGTCACCTTAGATAAAGAGTCTCAGTCTGAGGGGATGGGACTCTATGTCATGACGTTCTGAATCTGAAACTGGAGAGAGAGAGGGTTCAGAGAGAGAGACAGAGACAGACTGAGAGAATGACAGAGACATAGAGGAGAGTGAGTCAAACTGAGAGGGACTGAGAGAGAAAGTGAGCCAGAGGATGGGAGTGGGTGTGAATATATGTCTTAAAGACGTTACTGCATCTTTAAGGTTTTTTAAAAATCATGTTCTCCACAGTTATAAGCAAATCTTTTCAGTTTTTTTCTCATTGTTGTCGGGCTGTCTGCTAGAAGTCTTTTATTGCTCCTTCAATGGCTTAAGTGGGGTGTTGTTTACTTTTATTCTAGGCCTCGGATTTTTCTGGGGTCAGTTTTATGACCCTGCATTGTTAGGGGGCATTGGCAGGTCATTTGTTTGTTTTTTTTTCCTTCCTAGTGAATTCAGGGATTCACTTTTAATTTGTTTTTTTGCAGCAGCTTTAGCTTAGAAGGGGGTGTCATCAGATGGAGAGCAGTGTTTCTCTCTCTCTCTCCCCCTGGTATTATTGAGCCTGCTGGCTACCTGAAAGCAGTTCTCCTTGTCTTCCTGGAGTGAAACCTGCCTTTGGTGGCTGGCTTGTCTCGAGTCTCTCTCTCTCTCTAGTGTTTTGGGAAGCTCTTCCGACATCAACCTATGTCAAGAAGGCTGCTAGAAGTTACAAGGCTGGGAAGTCAGGGTTTCAATTCTCCACCCAAAGAATTAAGTTCCAGTGTCACATGAGCATTTGTATTTGTTGTGTTAAGCCTATGGCAAGGGTTTTGTTTATGAGATTTATTTGATCGGAACATTTCCTACATTCATTAAGGGTTATCTGAAATCGTGGTTATTTTTTATTTGTAATTGGTAAAAGTTATTGTCAATTTTTATACATGTTAACTATACTCTTAAGCTTTGTTTAATAAAAGCTCCCTAGTGGTTCATTTGAATCTCACCTGAAGTGAAACATATCATGCTTATCCGAGCCAAATTCAAATTGCAAAACTTTTGATCCAGGCGGACTTCATGAAACACTTTGGACCCAAATTATAACAAGAGAGAAGGAAAGGGAGATCGAGAAAGTGAGCAAGAGGTGGGGGTGTTGGGCGGAGGGGGGGGAGTGAGAGAGAGAGAGAGAGAGACAGACAGACAGACAGAGAGAGGGTAAGTGAGAAAGAGAGAGGGTAAGTGAGAAGGTCAGAGAGAGTGAGAGCCAGAGAGATACAGTGTCAGAGAGGAAGAGAGAGAAAGAGACACTCAGAGAATGAGAGGGTCATAGAGAGACAGAAACAAAGAGAGATGGAGTGATACAGGGGGTGCAGCTTTCCCATCCACTACAGGAATCGTAACGGGAGGACGCTCCATGAAAAGATCCATTAACCTCAGGTGGGGTTTTCCAGTCTTGGGGTGAATGCGGCCAGAAACATCCCATCCAGAAAGTGAGAGGGAGAGTGAGACAGAGTGAGACAAAGAGAAATCCTGAGAAACAAAGTGACCGAGACAGAGTAAGAAAGATTGAGAGAAAGAGTGAGTGAGACAGAGTGAGAAAGACTGAGAGACAGAGTGAGCGATGCAGAGAGAGAAAAAGACAGAGAGACAGAGTGAGCGAGGCAGGGAGAGGAAGGCTGATAGAGAAAGATTGAGAGACAGAGGGAAAGAGACTAAGAGACAGAGATAGTCATATAGAGAGAGACAGAGAGAGGGAAACAGAGTGAGAGTGAGATAGACAAAAACAGAGACAGAAGCATAGAGAGAGAGAAAAACAGAGAGGGACAGAGAGAAGGACAGGGAGAGTCAGAATGGAAGACAGAGAGAGATAGAGAGCCAGAATGAGAGAGAAGAAGAGAAACAGAGAGAGAAAAACAGAGAAGACAGAGAGAGAGAGAGAGACAGAGAGAGACACAAAGAGGCAGGGAGGGAGAGACACAGAGAGAGAGAGAGACAGACAGACAGACAGAGAGATAGAGAGACAGAGACAGAAAGAGAGAGAGAGAAGACGTCTTCAAACTACTGAACAATGTCTCCCTCTGGTGGGCATGATGAGAAGTGAATGTCACAGAGCAATGCAGCACCCAAACAGGCTGTGCCCATCTTTCTGAACCGCTGCAGTCTGTATGGGTAGGTACACCCACAGTGCTGTTAGTCCCAAAAGATTCACCCAGCGACAGTGAAGGAATGGCCGATATATTTCCAAGTGAGTGATTCGGAGGGGAACCTCCAGGTGGGGGGGTGTTCCCAGGTATCTGCTGCCCTTATCCTCCTAGATGGTAGAGGTGGTGGGTTTGGAAGGTGCTGCCTAAGGAGCCTTGATGAGTCACTGTGGGGCATCTTGTAGATGGTACGCAGGGCTGTCACTGTGCATCGGTTTTGGAGGGAGTGAATGTTTGGGGTTAGAGTATCGATCGAGCAGGGCTGCTTTGTCCTGGAAGGTGTTGAACTTCTTGAGTGTTGTTGGAGCTGCACCCATCCGGGCAAGTGGGGAGTATTCCATCACACTCTTGACTTGTGTCCTTGTAGACAGTGGGCAGGCTTTGGGGAGTCAGGTGACTTACACTCTGCAGGACTCCTGCACCGAGTTACACTCTGCAGGATTCTCAGCCTCTGACTCGCTGTTAGACACCATCTGGCCCAGATCAGTTTCTGGACAGTGCTAACCCCCACGCACCTCCACCCCCTCCACACACCGCCACCCTCAGGATGCTGATGGCTTTGGAATGATGGATTATTCCTTCCATTTTCTGCCTCGATCCCAGAACCTCAGTCCCAGGAGACAGGAGGTTCGAAAATGAGACTTTGCTGTTAAGGAGAGAGAAAAAATGCACGGAACTGTAGGTCTGTTAGCCAAGCGTCAGTCATTGCGACAATGTGCGAACCTATTACTAGAGGATGTGGCAACAGAGAAATCGTAAGGATTGGTTTCCTAGAGGAAACTGTGGTTGAGACATTAGCCTGAGGTTTTGGTTGAGGTGTCGGCAGTGGAGTCAGTACTGGATAAACCAGCGGACGTGGTCTCAGTGATTTTACAGTTTCCCCCACAAAATGCTGGAGAAAAGTTGTTCCAAGTTCAGGGGATTGGGGCGATGGACTGCCACAGATTGGCAATCGGTTCACAGAGAGGAAATCAAGCAGCAAACACAGCGACATTTTCAGGGTTGGCAGACTGCGAGTGGTGGAGTGTCAGTGAGACTTTGATTGTTACATAATTAATTTAATAATTATATCAACACCTTGGGTTCAGCTAACTTCCTCCACATGGCCTGTACAAGTGTGCAGGAGGGAAGTAGACAGGGCTGTCATGGTGTGATTGCTGGACTGGTGACACAAGCATCCAGGTAAACGATCAGGGAGGCCAACACAAGTTCAAGTCTCATCACGTCAGGTATTTAAATTCAATTAATTTACTTTTATTTATTCATGGGATTGAAGCATCACTGTGCATTTATTGCCCATCATTAATTGGCCTTTGAACTGAGTCTCTCACTCAGAGGGCAGTTGAAAGTCAATCACATTGCTGTGGATCTGGAGTCACATGTAGGCCAGACCGGGTAAGGATGGCAGAATTCCTTCCCTAAAGGACATCAGTGAACCACATGGGTTTTTCTGATAATCAACAATAGTTTCATGGTCACCAGTAGATTCTTAATTCCAGATTTATCACAAAATTCAAATTTTATCACCTGCCGTAGTGGGAATAGAATATTGTGGAATTGTAAAGCTAATCTCAGCAACTGGGGTCATGAAGCTATCATTCGATTTTTGAAAAAACCCATCTGGTTCCCTTTAGGGAAGGGAATCTGCCATGGTCTGGCCTACATGTGACTCCAGAGCCGCAGCAATATGGTTGACTCTCAATCATCTCCTCTTGAAATGGCCGAGACTCTCTGTTACTGGGGGGACGGCAGAGACTCAGGAAAGTGGCTCACCGTCACATTTCCAAAGGGGAAATTAGGGATGGGCAATAAGAATGCTGACCTAGCCAGTGACACCCAGGGTAATGGGGGGAGGATGGGGAATGGGGTGGAGTTGGTGGGAGGAGGGGTAACAACCCGGTCCATAGTAGAAACTTACATTGACACAGAAGAGAGTGGTCATCCTGTGCAGGTAGTTGGGATTACTAGACATGGACAGGACCTTGGGGATGATAATGTTCTGAGCCCAAGCTTTACCAAACTTCTGGGTCAGCTTCTTCAGGTTGTTGGTGGCCGCCTCGCGAACAGCAAAGACTGAAGGATGGGGAGAAAAGGAGAGTCACTAACTCAGTGGGACAGATCTCGATTCAGAACCCATGCCGGCCAGACCTACCCCTCGCCATACTGCACTCTCATCAGCGCAACCTCTAAGCAAACATCAGAGCTCTATAATGATAGCAACATCAAGCAATGTAACTCAGTTCCACCTAATCTATTACCTCAGAACCATAACTCAGAGACAGGCCATTCAGCCCATCTATACCATGCTGGTCTTCATGATCTACAAGAGCCTCCGCCCACCCCTCTCTATTTCACCCCTCCCATCTCCATATTCTTCTATTCCTCTCTCCCTCACGCATTTATCCAGCTTCCCCCCATAAACACATCACTACTATTCACATCAACCACTCCCCATGGGAGCAAGTCCCACATTCTCCCTGCTCCCCATGGGAGCAAGTCCCACATTCCCCCCATTCCCCGTGGGAGCGAGTCTCATATTCTCCCCACTCCCCATGGGAGCAAGTCCCACATTCTCCCCCACTCCCCATGGGAGCGAGTCCCACATTCTCCCTGCTCCCCGTGGGAGCGAATCCCACATTCTCCCCACTCCCCGTGGGAGCGAGTCCCACATTCTCCCCACTCCCCGTGGGAGCGAATCCCACATTCTCCCCACTCCCCATGGGAGCAAGTCCCACATTCTCCCTGCTCCCCGTGGGAGCAAGTCCCACATTCCCCCTGCTCCCCGTTGGAGCGAGTCCCATATTCTCCCCGCTCCCTGTGGGAGCGAGTCCCACATTCTCCCTGCTCCCCATGGGAGCAAGTCCCACATTCTCCCCACTCCCCGTGGCAGCGAGTCCCACATTCTCCCCACTCCCCGTGGCAGCGAGTCCCACATTCTCCCCACTCCCCACGGGAGCGAGTCCCACATTCTCCCCACTCCCCGTGGGAGTGAGTCCCACATTCTCCCCCACTCCCCATGGGAGCAAGTCCAATATTCTCCCCACTCTCTGTAGGAGCGAGTCCCACATTCTCTTCATTCCCCTTACAAGGTACTGCATGGTAGTTTGTTGCATAATACTAAATCTCACGGGATTCAGGGTGAGTTAGCCAAATGGATACAAAATTGGAAGCCAGAGGGTGGTTGTAGTGGGTTGTTTTTCAAACTGGAGGCCTGTGACCAGCGGTGTGCCTCAGGGATCAGTGCTGGGTCCACTGTTATTTGTCATTTATATTAATGATTTGGATGAGAATATAGGAGGCAGGGTTAGTAAATTTACAGATGACCCCAAGATTGGTGGCATAGTGGACAGTGAAAAAAGTTATCTCGGATTGCAATGGGATCTTGATCAATTGGGCCAGTGGGCTGACGAATGGCAGATGGAGTTTAATTTAGATAAATGTGAGGTGATGCATTTTGGTCGACTGAACCAGGGCAGGACTTACTCAGTTAATGGTAGGGCGTTGGGGAGAGTTACAGAACAAAGAGATCGAGGGGTACATGTTCATAGCTCCTTGAAAGTGGAGTCACAGGTGGACAGAGCGGTGAAGAAGGCATTCTGCATGCTTGGTTTCATTGGTCAGAACATTGAATACAGGAGTTGGGGACGTCTTGTTGAAGTTGTACAAGACATTGGTAAGGCCACATTTGGAATATTGTGTTGAGTTTCGGTCACCCCATTACAGAAAGGATATTATTAAACTAGAAAGAGTGCAGAAAAGATTTACTAGGATGCTACCGGGACTTTAATGGTTTGAGTTAAAAGGAGAGGCTGGATAGATGGAGACATTTTTCCTCTGGAGCGTAGGAGGCTTAGGGGTGATTTTATAGAGGTCTATAAAATAACGACAGTCAAAATCTTTTCCTAAAGGTTGTGGGGGGTCTAAAACTAGAGGACATAGGTTTAAGGTGAGAGGGGAAATACAATAGGGTCCAAAGAGGCAACTTTTTCACACAGAGGGTGGTATCTGGAACAAGCTTCCAGAGGTAGTAGTTGAAGCAGGTACACTTTTGTCTTTTAAAATGCATTTGGACAGTTACATGAGTAAGATTAAAAGAGAAAATGCTGGAAAATCTCAGCAGGTCTGGCAGCATCTGTAAGGAGAGAAAACAACTGATATTTCAAGTCCAGATGACCCTTTGTCAAAGCTTTAGAGTTTAGGAGAATGAGAGGTGATCTTATTGAAAGCTGCTGCAGGGGGTTTGGGGGGATGGGCAATGAGAAATTGTTTCTGCTAGTCAGTGAATGAAAAATACAGAGGACGGGGGCGGTGGGGGGGAGACAGTCTCAGGATAAGGGGGCAGCCATTTTGTACTGAGATGAAGAGAAATGTCTTCATTCAGAGGGTGGTGGAAATCTCTCCCCCAGAGGGTTATGTGAGCTCCAGCGAGGAGTATATTTGAAGTTGGCCAAGGTGGGTTTTTGATGTCTTGGGGATTATGGGATATGGGGAGTGGGCAGGAAGGTGAGGTCCATGCTTGACCACAAAGGTACTGAGTGACAGAGCGGACTCAATGGGCCGAATAGTCCACTTCTGATCCAGCCTCTCATGCTCTGGAATTCAGTGACATGTACTGTGTGCTCAGTGATTGGGCATGGGACAGCTAGTACTGGCAGCCAGTCAGTGCCCCTCTCAGACCACACAAGCTCAAGACACACTGTGAGCTGGGAGAAGGATAGTGTCTGAACTCTAGAGGACACAGAGAGGTCAGTGTCATGGTGATTAGATTGAAAGCAGGGAAATGTGACAGGGGAGTGTGAGGAGATACACTGAGATAGGGAGAATGTGGAGAGACAATATAAAATAAGGTTACAATTTCGAAAGGGGTGAGGGAGCGGAGGAAGGTGGGTGCATCTGTACAGAGATCATTGGAGGTGACCAGGACAGGTGGAAAGAGCAGTTAATAAAGATAATATTCTGGAGTTTATTAATACTGGCACAGAGTAAAAGAACAAGAAGGTTATATAAAACTCATATTAAATACTGGTTCACCCTCAACTGGAGCATTGTGTCCAGTTCTTGGCAATGCATTATATGAAGGATGTGAAGTTAGAGGGACTGAGAGAGACAGAGAGAAACACAGAGAGAGAGACAGAGAGACTGAGACAGAGACAGAGAGAGAAGGCAGAGAGAGAAGGCAGAGAGAGAAGGCAGAGAGAGAAGGCAGAGAGAGAAGGCAGAGAGAGAAGGCAGAGAGAGAAGGCAGAGAGAGAAGGCAGAGAGAGAAGGCAGAGAGAGAAGGCAGAGAGAGAAGCAGAGAGAGAAAGAGAAAGAGAGAGAGAGAGACAGAGAGAAAGAGACAAAGAAAGACAGAGAGAGATGGACAGTCAGAGAGACAGACACAGAGAGACAGACACAGAGAGAGAGAGACACACAGAGAGAGACAGACACAGAGAGAGAGAGAGAGAGAAAGAAAGAGAGACAGAGAGAGAAAGAGAGACAGAGAGAGAGAGAGACAGAGAGAGAGAGAGCGACGGGGAGGAAGACAGAGAGAGAGGATGAAGAAAAAATTGACGGGAATGGTTCCTGGGATGAGGAGCTTCAGTCCTGAGATGGATGGGAGAAGTTGGGAATATTCTACTGGGAGAGGGAGAAGGTGGAGAGGGAGATTCAATCGAGGTGTTCAAAATCACGAGGGGGCCCGGGACAGAGGGTGGGGAGGGAGGAACTGTCCCCATTGGCGGGGGAGGGGATCGGGAAGCAGGGGGACACAGACAGAAGGTGATTGGAGACAGAAGCGAGGGGGACTCGAGGAGAAACTTTTCCACCCAGTGAGTGGTTAGGATCGGAGATTCAATCGTGGGATTCCAAAAGGGAACTGGATCGCAATCTGATCAGAAAGAATGTTCCAGGTCCCGGGGAGAAAGTCAGGGGCGGCGGGAAGGGACTGGATGAAGTCAGAACAGACATGATGGGCCTCGGGCAAAACAACCCTCACAGGGTGGCTTCCTCCTGAATGAAATGATACCACATGGATAGTGGATGACGATGGTGTATGGTGACATCTCTTCCTGCACTCACCATGGTCAACCAGCCACGCCATGCAGATGGAGTTTAACTTTTCATTGAAGAACTCAACACCCTGTGGAGGTAAAGGGACAGCACGATTACAGGTCTCAATTCCGTCAGCACCCGGGTTAAATATCGCAATGGCCGCGTCTCACTACCCCCTCCCCACATTACACTGTCAGTCTCTACTGCCTTAGAAATCTGAAACCAAGGAATAGAAAAACACCTTTACATCACTACAGGAGACATTAAATATTCTTATATGTAACAAGAAAGTTCCGACCATCCTGTGAGTTCCAAACTGTTTCCTAATTTCACTCCTGAAAGGCTTGCCTCCCAACTTTTGACTCTGCTCCGTCGTCCGAGACTCTCCCCAACAAGTGTAAATAGTTTCTGTATCTCCACCCTGATCCGTTTTCCTCTTCCATCAAACCACCCATTCATCTCCTCAATTTGAGGGAAGACATCTTTTCAATTCACTTGCTGTTGTAATGTTTCAGCTAAATGTTAGAAGAGGAACTAGCTGAGATAACAGCAAACTTTCTTCACTCAAATTTCACATCAAACAATAAACTGAGGGCCCCTCTCAAATGGAGCCATTATTTGGAGTTGCCAGCGTTGGATTGGGGAGGTTGAAGGTCCTGTGTGGTGGAGAAGGCTCGCTCAAACCTGTGCAGTTGAACCAGGAACACTCTTCATCACACTGGATGTCTCAGCACTCTACACCAGCATCCCCCGCAATGATGGCATTGCTGCAACTGCCTCAGTACTCAACACCAACAACTGCCAATTTCCAGACACAATTCTACAACGCATTCACTTCATCCTGGACGACAACGTCTTCACCTTCAACAACCAGTTCTTCATCCAGACACACGGTACAGCCATGGGACCAAATTTGCACCTCAATATGCCAACATCTTCATGCACAGGCTCGAACAAGACTTCTTCCCCACACAGGACCTTCAACTGATGCTATACACTAGATACATCAATGACATTTTCTTCTTTTGGACTCACTGTGAACAATCACTGAAACAACTATATGATGACATCAACAAGTTCCATCCCACCATCAGACTCACTATGGACTATTCTCCGGAATCGGTTGCATTCTTGGACACATGCATCTCCATCAAGGACGGTCACCTCAGCATCTCAATGTACCACAAGCCCACAGATAACCTCACAATGCTCCAATCCTCCAGCTTCCGCCCTAAACACATTAAAGAAGCCATCCCCTACGGCCAAGCCCTCCAGATACACAGGATCTGCTCAGATGAGGAGGATCACAACAGACATCTACAGACACTGGAAAGCGCCATCGTAAGAACAGGATATAGCGCTCAACTCATTGAAAGACCGCACCAACCACCTCAGAAGACAAACACGGGACACAGTGGACAGAGTATCCTTTGTCGTCTAGTACTTCCCTGGAGTGGAGAAGTTACAACATCTTCTCCAGAACCTCCAACATGTCATTGGTGAAGATGAACATTTCACCAAGGCCATCCCCATATCACCACTTCTTGCCTTCTAACAGACCATTGTCCGCAGCAAACTACCCGGCCCTCAGGAGAACAGTGACCACAACACCACACAACCCTGCCACAGCAACCTCTGCAAGGCATGTCAGGTCATCGACATGGATGCCATCATTTCACATGAGAACACCAGGTACACGGTACATACTCTTGCAAATCGGACAATGTTGTCTATCTGATACACTGCAGGAAAGGATGTTCCAAGGCATGGTACATTAGGGAGACTATGCACACGCCACAACAACAGATGAATGAACATCGCTCGACAATCACCAGGCAGGAGTGTTCCCTTCCAATCAGGGAACACTTCAGCAGTCACGGGCATTCGGCCTCTGATCTTCGGGTAAGCGTTCTCCAAGGCAGCCGCCTCAGCTAATAAAGGCAAGTATCCCATTTGCTTTCTTCCCCACCTTACTGACCTGTCCTGCTGCTTTTAGAGATGTATGGACATTCCCCCCAAGGGGGTGGGGAGGGGGTGGGGGGCAGGAGGTGAAGGAGGGATAAGTGGGTCTGTAATGTTGTTGAGAGGAGGGGGGGGGGGGCAATGTTTGTGGTGGTCTGGGAGAGACATTGCTCCTCCCTGGCCCAGGCGCACTGTGACAGGGGAGTGCTTCTCAATTCTTTTTCGTAAGCATGTGCAGTTGAAGGCTCCGACTGGAGCAGCAGCGTTTTGGGCGCGATAAGTCCCGCCCACAGCACAGTTCAGACTCGCAATTTTTTCAGGCTGAGTGCGTATGGGGGCGCCTGAGAACAAGTTTCCAAGTCGGATCTGAATTGCGCCCAGATTCAGCACTCAGAATCAAAATGGTAAAATCGCCCCCTAAGGGGCAATTTAGCATGGCCAATCCACCTAAACTACACATCTTTGGACACTAAGGGGCAAATTACCATAACCAATCCTCTTAATATAAAATGCCAGAATATGACCTACAAGAATATTTTTAATAATGATTAATAATATGGGCAGCTCGGTGGCACAGTGGTTGGCGCAGCTGGCTCAGCGCCAGAAACCCACATTCAATTCCCGGCTTGGGTCACTGTCTGTGTGGCGCTTGCATGTTCTTCTCGTGTCTGCATGATTTCCTCCGGGTGCTCCGGTTTCCTCCCACAAGGCGAAAGATGTGCTGGTTAGGGGCATTGGCCGTGCTGAATTTTCCCTCAGTGTACCCGGAACAGGTGCCGGAGTGTGGCAACTAGGGGAGTTTCACAGTAACTTCATTACAGTGTGAATGTAAGCCTACTTATGACACTAATAAATAAACTTTAATCTTTGGAGTGTGGGAGGAAACAAGCGTATCCAGAGGAAACCCATACAGACATGGGAAGAACGTACAGACACCACACACTCACCCAAGGCCAAAACCAAACGTGGGTCCTTGGAGCTGTGAGGCAGCTGCAGTAACCACGGTACCACTGCGCCATGCATATTATTTAAGTCATTATTAAAAATGTTACAACAGGGCATTTAGAAAAATTCTAGACAAAAAGGCTGAATCAACATAATTTTGTGAAAGGGAAGTTATTTTTTAACTAATTTATTGAAATTCCACGAAGAGTCACATAGATCAAGGGGAACCAGTGGATGTGCTGTATTAGATTTCCAGAAGGCATTTGATAAGGTGCCACATCAAGGTCATTGTGGAAAATTAAAGCTTATGGAGTAGGGGTAACATATTGACATGGAAAGAAGACTGGTTAGTTACCAGGAAGGACTGAGTAGTGATAAATGGGTCTTTTTTGCATGGCAGGATTTTACAAATGGTGTGCCACAGGATTTAAAGCTTGGGCCTCAGCTTTGTACCATTTATATACAAGAATCGAATGAAGGGACTGAAGGTACAGTTGCTAAATTTGCTGATAATACTGAAAATATAGGATCTAACACTGGCATTTAACGGCATCGCCATCACTGAATTCTCCCCCACTATCAACATCCTGGGGGTTACCATCACTGAATCCCCCCCACTATCAACATCCTGGGGGTTACCATCACTGAATACCCCCCAATATCAACATCCTGGGGGTTACCATCACTGAATCCTCCCCCACTATCAACATCCTGGGGGTTACCATCACTGAATCCCCCCCACTATCAACATCCTGGGGGTTACCATCACTGAAACCCCCCCCACTATCAACATCCTGGGGGTTACCATCACTGAATCCCCCCACTATCAACATCCTGGGGGTTACCATCACTGAATCCCCCCCCCACTATCAACATCCTGGGGGTTACCATCACTGAATCCCCCCCACTATCAACATCCTGGGGGTTACCATCACTGAAACCCCCCCACTATCAACATCCTGGGGGTCACCATCACTGAATCCCTCCCACTATCAACATCCTGGGGGTTACCATCACTGAATCTCCCCACTATCAACATCCTGGGGGTTACCATCACTGAATCCCCCCCCACTATCAACATCCTGGGGGTTACCATTGACCAGAAACTGAACTGGATCCAGCCATATAAATACTGTGGCTCCCAGAGCAGGTCAGAGGCTGGGAATCCTGCGGTGAGTAACTCACCTCCTCCCCAAAGCCTGTCCACCATCTACAAGGACACAAGTCAGGAGTGTGATGGAATACTCCCCACTTGCCTGGATGGGTGCGGCTCCAACAACACTCGAGAAGCTCGGCACCATCCAGGACAAAGCAGCCCCGCTCGATCGACACGCTAACCACAAACATTCACTCCCTTCACCACTGACGCACAGTGACAGCCGTGTGTACCAGCTACAAGATGCACTGCAGCAACTCACCAAGGCTCCTTAGGCAGCACCTTCCAAACCCACCACCTCTACCATCTAGAAGGACAAGGGCAGCAGATACCTGGGAACACCCCCCACCTGGAGGTTCCCCTCCGAGTCACTCACCGTCCCGACTTGGAAATATATCGGCCATTCCTTCACTGTTGCTGGGGTCAGATCCTGGCACTCCCTCCCTAACAGCACTGTGGGTGTACCTACACCACACGGGGACTGCAGCGGGTTCAAGATGGCGGCTCACCCACCCCCTTCTCAAGGGGAAATTAGGGATGGGCAATAGACGCTAGGTCTGGCTAACAATTAACGGACAGATTAAAGAATCAGATGATCTAGGTCCAAATTGCACAGTTTTTTGTGGGATCTTGCTGTGCAAAATGATTGCCACATTTCCACAGGTGAAAAACTGGTCTCCATTATCTGTGAAACAAGTGGAGGTGTCCTGAGGTGGGGATAGGTGCTACAGCAATGCCTGACAAACACAGAATCAGGTCACATGCTTACCAGTTGTCCCGCTAACAGGGGCATGTACTCGATGATGGCCAGTCGTACCCGCCATTTCGCATCTTCTGCCAACTCAACAATGGCGGGCAGCAGGGATTGTGACAACTGTCTGATGCCAATCACCTCGTTCACACAGTCCAGGTTCGAAATGATATTCAAACGGACCTCTGGACACTGCAGAGAGAGAGACACAGAGAGAGAGACCGACAGAGGGGGGGAGAGACCGACAGAGGGGGGGAGAGACCGACAGAGGGGGGGAGAGACCGACAGAGGGGGGGAGAGACCGACAGAGGCGGGGAGAGACCGACAGAGGCGGGGAGAGACCGACAGAGGCGGGGAGAGACCGACAGAGGCGGGGAGAGACCGACAGAGGCGGGGAGAGACCGACAGAGGCGGGGAGAGACCGACAGAGGCGGGGAGAGACCGACAGAGGCGGGGAGAGACCGACAGAGGCGGGGAGAGACCGACAGAGGCGGGGAGAGACCGACAGAGGCGGGGAGAGACCGACAGAGGCGGGGAGAGACCGACAGAGGCGGGGAGAGACCGACAGAGGCGGGGAGAGACCGACAGAGGCGGGGAGAGACCGACAGAGGCGGGGAGAGACCGACAGAGGCGGGGAGAGACCGACAGAGGCGGGGAGAGACCGACAGAGGCGGGGAGAGACCGACAGAGGCGGGGAGAGACCGACAGAGGCGGGGAGAGGGATGGGGGGAGACAGAGAATGAGACAGTCGGTGAGAGAGAAAGAGAGTGGAGAAAGGGAGATAAATGGGGACAGAGTGTGAGGAAGAGGGGGAGAGAGATTGAGTTAGAGACAGTGCAGGGGGAGTGAGAAAGAGAGCGTGCAGAGAGTGTGTGAAATAGTGACAGAGTGAGAGCAAGTGAGAGAGAAGTGAGGAGAGAGAGATGCGGAGAGACAGAGACATAGAGAGAGAGAAAGAGAGAGAGATGGAGACAGAGACAGACAGACAGAGAGAGACAGAGAGACAGACAGACAGAAGGAGACAGACAGAGAGAGAGACATAGAATTAAAGTTTTAAAGTTTATTTATTAGTCACAAGCAGGCTTACTTTAACAATGAAGTTACTGTGAAAATCCTAGTTGCCACACTAGTTGCCTGTTTAGGTACACTGAGGGAGAATTTAGCATGGCCAGTGCACCCTAACCAGCAGAGGCTTTTGGAGAGTGTGGTGATTATCCCTTTACGGACCAATCTGCAGGCTAAAGGTCACATGATCCAGGGAACCAATTATGAAGTCACTCTGGGGAGCTCAGGTTTCTGTTCCAGAACCTTCTCCGGAGCTGGCTGCAGACATGAGGCTGGAAGCCTCTGTATAAACTTTACCCATAAATAAACCTATTGCTGTTTTCCCCCAACAGGTGAACAAGAATTACATTGGCGACGAGGGTAAAATTGAGCTCAAACCGAGAGTGGACATTTTCTGTTGCAGTCGAGACGGAGAAGGATTATTAAAAATATGTACCTTATTTGGACGGTTCGATCCTTTTGGTATCTGTGTGGAGGACAGGACACAATGTACAAAATGTTTGGGTTACTATTTTCAGGCCAATGTAATCGGAGAAGAGAAAGGCATTCCACCTGAGTGTGTGTGGGGTCCAAAGGTACAATCTGATTCGTTATCTCACAACACTAAGAGCCCCTGGCTCCAAGTCATTGAGTGTGACCGGAGAATTGCTAAAGTCACATTTCCATCTGAAACCATCAATCATATTGCAGAGATTTCAATTTCATTCCAGGGCTGAGTTCCAGGGGAAATGATTGTGTCTCATATCACCGAGCAAATCTTGGAGTGCTGCTACTTTAGAGCCACTTTGAATGATACGCTGTGGGACAGATTAGTCTGCGGGGTGAATACAGCCATAGAGTCACAAAATAGTACAACCCTATGGCCTCCTTCTGCACTATTCGGCCCATCGAGCCAGCACCAACAAGTCTCCGTACAGCCTTTACCTGTAAATAAACCTGTTGCTGTTTTCCCTCAACTGGTGAACAAGAATTTTCACCAACAGCTTGAGAGCGAGAGAGTGAAAAACACAGAGATAGAAAGCCAGACAGAGACAGAAAGCGTGTTCAAGAGAGAGTGCAACAGAGAGAGAAAGATTGAAGGAGTGAACAAGACAGAGAGAGAGCGAGAAGGCAAGGCAGAGAGACAGCAAACAGATAAGAAGAGAAACAGAGACACAGAGAAAGAGAAACGGGCCAATAGAGAGAGAGAGAGAGAGAAATGGGTTGAGTGACAGAAAGAGGGCAGAGAGACAGAGAGAGAGAGATAGGGAGAGGGACAAACAGAGAGAGAGAGAGAGATAGGGAGAGGGACAAACAGAGAGAGAGGGAGATGGAGTGAGAGAAAAGGCACAGAGACAGAAAGAGAGGGCAGGTAGAGATACACAGATACAGGGGATAAACAGGATACAATAAGTGTGTGAAGAAACATCAAACCATGTGACACAATCTGCTGTGAGGACAGAATATTTTCCACACAGCGGCTTTTTCTGATCTGAAAGGGCAGTGGCAGCAGATACTGTTGAATCTTTCAGCAGAGGGGAACAGCAAGAGGAGCCCAGTAAGGTACAGGGCTGGGGGTGGTAGAATGAGAATGTTACTCAGACCCCATCCACAGCAGGGGAATCCACAGGGATTAAAACCCGGTGAACTCAGCATAACCCACACACAGGAGCTGTGTCCTCCCTCTCAGCCAGAATCCATCTGTAAACGGTTGCTCCATCCCTACGCCAAGGGGGAAAGCCGACAGTGACTCAGTCCATTGGGACCCCTCAACGCAACAGGTCAAAGGTCTGCAGAGGTCCCAGAACCCGAGAGACCTCTGGAGCCCAGGGAACTCACCTCATCTTTCAGCTGTGCCAGGAAGAGAGGCAGAAGATGTTCCACAGTGTGGTCCTTGCCCAGCATTGGGGACAGTCCCATGATTACAGAGGCCAGAGCCGACTTCACGTGCTCATTCGCATCCGAGACAAGTTCCTGTTATAGAGCAGAACACAATGAGGTGAGAAACTCATCTGACCTTTCACACTGCAGGTACAGCACAGGGTTAGATACAGAATAAAGCTCCCTCTACACTGTCCCCATCAAACACTCCCAGGACAGGTACAGCACAGGGTTAGAAACAGAGTAAAGTTCCCTCTACACTGTCCCCATCAAACACTCCTAGGACAGGTACAGCACGGGGTTAGATACAGAGTAAAGCTCCCTCTACACTGTCCCCATCAAACACTCCCAGGACAGGTACAGCACGGGGTTAGAAACAGAGTAAAGCTCCCTCTACACTGTCCCCATCAAACACCCCCAGGGCAGGTACAGCACGGGGTTAGATACAGTGTAAAGCTCCCTCTACACTGTCCCTATCAAACACTCCCAGGACAGGTACAGCACAGGGTTAGATACAGAGTAAAGCTCCCTCTACACTGTCCCTATTAAACACTCCCAGGACAGGTACAGCACGGGATTATATATAGCTCCAGAGTTATACAAGGGAAAGGTGAAGGTGGTATCTGTCAGGAATGTGGAGATTCACCTTCACAGTGGGCAGGATGTTGGTCATGATGATCTGCTGTCGTCCATCAGGGGGCAGATTCTCACAGAATTCTGAAAGAGACCAGGATTCAGTCAGGAACTTTCAATTCTCATTCCATTCTTGCTGAATATCTCAATGCTAGCTCACATCATCAGTAAAACGAATGCATCAGAAACAGAAGGGGAGTTTTATACTCAGCCTGGCGCACACTCAGTGCTGAGGGAGCGCCGCACTGTCAGAGGGTCAGTGCTGAGGGAGCGCCGCACTGTCAGAGGGTCAGTGCTGAGGGAGCGCCACACTGTCAGAGGGTCAGTGCTGAGGGAGCGCCGCACTGTCAGAGGGTCAGTGCTGAGGGAGCGCCGCACTGTCAGAGGGTCAGTGCTGAGGCAGTGCCGCATTGTCAGAGGCACTGGCTTTCTGGATGAGGCATAAGTGAAGGCTGTGTGCCCTCTTGGGGCGGTATAAAGATCTCACGGTCACTATTTGGAAGAAGAGTGGGGGAGGCAGAGGGGAGGGGCATGGGGGTGAGATCTAGCCTGTGTCCCAGGGCTAAAATTTATCCCTCAATCAACATCAGTGAAAAAAAAGCAGCTAATGTGGGTCAGTAAAGACAAGGTAAATTTGCCGCAGTCCCTGGGGAGCAGAGGCTGCTCTCTCCTTCGAGGGGCAGACTGACTGGTGCTGACTGAACCTGAGGATCACCACACCTCAGATGAGGGGCAAAGGTCCAAAAGTGGGGCTTTCACGAGTGACCTCAGCCAGTCCAGGATTCGAACCCGTGCAGTTGGTATCGCGAAGCAGCCATCCAGCTAATGAAGTTAAATTTATTCTACCACTGCGGGGGCACAGCGCCAGGGGCCCGCGTTCAATTCCTGGCAGCATGGTGACACAGTGGTTAGCACTGCTGCCTCACAGCGCCAGAGACCCGGGTTCGATTCCCAGGGGCACGGTGACACAGTGGGTTGGCACTGCTGCCTCACTGCACCAGGGACCCGGGTTTGATTCCCGGGGGCACGGTGGCCTAGTGGTTAGCACTGCTGCCTCACTGCGCCAGGGACCCGGGTTCGATTCCCGGGAGCACGGTGGCCCAGTGGTTAGCACTGCTGCCTCACTGCGCCAGGGACCTGGGTTCAATTCCCGGCTTGGGTCACTGTCTGTGCAGAGTTTGCACTTTCTCCCTGTGTCAGCGTGGGTTTCCTCCGGGTGCTCCGGTTTCCTCCCACAGTCCAAAGGTACACAGGTTAGGGGGATTGGCCATACTAAATTATCCCTAGGGTCCAAAGAAGTGTAGGTTTGGTGGATTGGCCATGCTAAATTGTCCTTTAGCGTCTAAAGTTGTGTGGGTCAGGTGGATTAGCCATTGTAACTTGCCCCTTAGTGTTAGGGAACTAGCTGGGTAAAAGCATGGGGTTACAGGGATCGGGCCTGGGTGAGATTGTGGTTGGTACATACTCAAAGCACTGAATGGCCTCCTTCTGTACAAAGGATTCAATGATTATCACATGGCTGATTGTGGGATCTTGCTGTGCACTTGTTGGCTGCTGCGTTTCTTGCATTCCAAACTGTGGCCTGTCATAGAAATAAAACTCCTCCTTTCACTCTGTTGGCCTCACTGCGAAAGCGACAGGTGGCGGGGAGGAGTGGGGGGGTAGTTCTTTCCCTGACCTCTGTGTGGACACTGACCTTTGACCTTGCCGGCCGCCGAGGCGCGTACCTCAGCTTCGCAGTCCTTCATGAGGTTCTGGAAGGCCGGAACCAGGTCCTTCTTGGTAATCTCTGGCCCAATGGCTTTCTGCAGCTGTCAACGATCACACAGACGGAGTGGAGAGGGAGGGAGAGAACGAAACAGGGGGAAAAAGTAAAGAAGAAACTCTTAAACCTCAGGGTAAATACCACCCGTTACCCTCAGCACAACTGAAAGGGTTAAAACTGTGAGCACTGACAGACCTGGCTGGTGTCCTAACCCCACCTCCGCCCCCCTTTCCACCCCCGCCTCAGTCAGAACCGTATAGTAGGTTGTTGCATAAAGTTAAATCTGATGGGATCCAGGGTGAGGGATCTAAATGGATACAAAATTGGCTTCTTGACAGAATAAAAAGTCTCACAAAACCAGGTTAAATTCCAACAGGTTTATTTGGTAGTAAACGCCACGAGCTTTCGGAGCACTGCTCCTTCGTCAGGTGAGTGGGAGTTCTGTTCACACACAGGGCGTATAAAGACTCAATTTACAGAATAATGAGTGGAATGCGAGTCTTTACAGCTAATCAAGTCTTGAAGGTACAGACAATGTGAGTGGAGAGAGCGTTAAGCACAGGTTAAAGAGATGTGTATTGTCTCCAGACAGTGTAGATAGTGAGATTTTGCAAGTCCAGGCAATTCATGGGCGTTATAGATAGTGTGACATGAACCCAAGGTCCTGGTTGAGGTCGTCCTTGTGTGCGGAACCTGGCTATCAGTCTCTGCTCAGCGACTCTGCATTGTCATGTATCATGAAGGCCGAACAGAAATCCTTTCCCCGCGCGATGGTGACGCCAATCTTCCCCTCTCGCTTCGCCCGCTTACCTCAGTGAATTTGTCTGCCACCATGTAGCGCACACGCCATGACTTGTCCTCCACTGCCTGGCGCAGTGTGGGCATCACTAGCTTCTCCACCTCCTCCCGCTTCAGGAGCTCTGCGATGCTCACACAACCTTCAACAGCCAGCAGCCGCACAGAGTCCTGCCAGAGCACAGCAGACGGTTAGCCTCTAGGAAGGGGCCGAATAGCCGCCCTCATCAAACCGTCACATCCTCCCCACTTCGCCTGCTCTGTATCGTTCGACACTCACCGAGCCCACAGCCAGAGATTACACTGAGGCCCCATTGCACAAACAGGCCATTCAGCCCATCGGATCCACACTGGTGTCCCTGCTCCACACCAGGCTCCATCGAGAGCCAGCATTCCCATGCCCCTCTGGTCTGACACCAAATCCCGGGTCAGGGTCATGAGAAGGCCTTGGCGGGTAAAATTAGGGAGAATCCCAAGGCGTTCTACAAATATGTGAAGAGTAAAAGGATGAGAAGAGAAAGGATAGGACCGAAAGGCCCGTTTATGCTGTAGGGTTCTATGTTCTAACCGTCTGGTTCTTCTATTCGATCTCAGCTATTGGCTGAGGAACGTATCCCTATGCCTCCTGACCTCATTATCTGTAAACATTCACTCCAAGATCCCTCTGTTCCTCTACACTTCACAGGACCTTCCATTTATTGTATTGTTGGTATGTCTGCGTTTCACAAACACACTGCCTCACACTCCATTGATATATCCCTGCAGTGTACAGCATCCTTGCTCACCATCAGACATGTGGGCAGCACAGTAGCACAATGATTAGCACTGCTGCTTCACAGCTCCAGGGACCTGGGTTCGAATCGCGGCTTGGGTCACTGTCTGTGTGGAGTTTGCATGTTCTCCTCATGTCTGCGTGGGTTTCCTCCGGGTGCTCCAGTTTCCTCCCACAATCCAAAGATGTGCAGGTTAGGTTGATTGGCTGTGCTGAACTTGCCCTTTAGTGTCCTGGGATGTGTAGGTTAGAGGGATTAGCAGGTAAATGTGTAGGGATATGGGGACAGGGCCTGGGTGGGATTGTGGTCGGTGCAGACTCGATGGGCCGAAGGGCCTGTTTCTGCACTGTAGGGTTCTATGATTCTATGAATATCAGGAAATCTTTCTCTTCCCTTAGCCTTTGAATCATCTAATCCTTACAGTGCAGAAGAAGGATACTCGGCCCATCGAGTCTATAACAATTCCACCAGGCCCCATCCCTGGAACCCCACATATTCACCCCACTAATCCTCCTGACACGACGGGTGATTTAACATGGCCAATCAACCCATTGATTAGTTACAAGTAAGGCCTACATTAACACTGCAATGAAGTCACTGTGAAATTTCCATCGTCACCACACTCCGGTGCCTGTTCGGTCAGTGCACGCTAATCAGCATGTCTTTCAGACTGTGGGAGGGAACTGGAGCACCCGGAGGAAACCAACGCAGACCTGAGGAGAACATGCAAACTCCAAACACACAGTGACCCAAACCAGGAATCAAATCCAGGTCCCTGGCACTGTGAGGCAGCAGTGCTCACCACTGTGCCGCCCCTGCACATCTCTGGGCACTAAGGAGCAATTTCATCTGACCAATCCACCTAACCTACTCATCTTTGGACGGTAAGAGACAATTTGTATGGCCAGTCCACCTAACCTGCACATCCCAGGGTTGGTCTCGAACCCAGAAGCTCTGGTCCTGAGACAGGGCTGCTAACCAGCTGCAGTAATGTCCGACACCCCGTCTCTGCTGAGTTATCAGTGGGGCCATTCACATCAAATAAGAACAGTGAGACACAGGCTGTGAAAGGACACCAGAGAGAGCAGTGGCTGTGGAGAGGAGAACAGTTCACACGAGAAGATAGCGAGAAGCTGCAATGAGCAATCGGAGTGATGTTGTGAACAAACTCGGGAACAGGAAATATTTCAATGGGAAAGGGGAAGTGCGAAAACGTGAGCTGCGGTTTGCAGCCAGAAAGAGGAAGGAGTTAAACTGCGGTTCATTCCCCTCGGCACACAGCTGTGTGGGAAAAGGTGCAGACTTGCAGAAACCTCTTTCAACTTTGGTCTTCGAGTTCAGACAGTTACTGACATCGGGGCTGTCAGTGATTCTGCAGGCGTGGATAATTAATGTCTCATCCGGAATGACATTCTGGCCTGTCATGGTTCGAAGCATTCGGGATCAAGGTTCAGGCAGTTCGTCCAATAGAAGCACTGAGAGAATGCCGCACTGTCAGAGGGTCAGTGCTGAGGGAGTGCCGCACTGTCAGAGGGTCAGTGCTGAGGGAGTGCCGCACTGTCAGAGGGTCAGTACTGAGGGAGTGCCGCACTGTCAGAGGGTCAGTGCTGAGGGAGTGCCGCACTGTCAGAGGGTCAGTGCTGAGGGAGTGCCGCACTGTCAGAGGGTCAGTGCTGAGGGAGTGCCGCACTGTCAGAGGGTCAGTGCTGAGGGAGTGCCACACTGTCAGAGGGTCAGTGCTGAGGGAGTGCCACACTGTCAGAGGGTCAGTGCTGAGGGAGTGCCTCACTGTCAGAGGGTCAGTGCTGAGGGAGTGCCGCACTGTCAGAGGGTCAGTGCTGAGGGAGTGCCGCACTGTCAGAGGGTCAGTGCTGAGGGAGTGCCGCACTGTCAGAGGGTCAGTGCTGAGGGAGTGCCGCACTGTCAGAGGGTCAGTGCTGAGGGAGTGCCGCACTGTCAGAGGGTCAGTGCTGAGGGAGTGCCGCACTGTCAGAGGGTCAGTGCTGAGGGAGTGCCGCACTGTCAGAGGGTCAGTGCTGAGGGAGTGCCGCACTGTCAGAGGGTCAGTGCTGAGGGAGTGCCGCACTGTCAGAGGGTCAGTGCTGAGGGAGTGCCGCACTGTCAGAGGGTCAGTGCTGAGGGAGTGTCGCACTGTCAGAGGGTCAGTGCTGAGGGAGTGCCGCACTGTCAGAGGGTCAGTGCTGAGGGAGTGTCGCACTGTCAGAGGGTCAGTGCTGAGGGAGTGCCGCACTGTCAGAGGGTCAGTGCTGAGGGAGTGCCGCACTGTCAGAGGGTCAGTGCTGAGGGAGTGCCGCACTGTCAGAGGGTCAGTGCTGAGGGAGTGCCGCACTGTCAGAGGGTCAGTGCTGAGGGAGTGCCGCATTGGAGGAGGAGCTACACCTACTCCAATCAGCTTGGATCATGTCGGTCAAGCCCAAGACAGGTGGTGAGAGCCCTGTCTTGTCAGCTTGGATCGGGAATGTCCCAACTTGTTGGGACTCTGAATTGGCTTTAATTTGACTTGATTGGATTGGAATAAAGTTAAAAAAAAATGGATAAAGCTAGCCCAGGCTTGGATAGCTGCTGGGGAGGCTGGGGGGAGGCTGGGGGGGGTGGGGCGGGGGGCGGTAGTTGTGAGGGAGTGGGTGCTCCGACAGGTACCTGCTCGTCAGAGGCCAGGTTGACGAACATGGGGATGATCTCGGATTTCAGGTTCTCGATTTCCAGCACTTTGGCAAACTCGCCAAGTTTGGATGCTGCAGCTCGCCGAACCATCGGAGTGTCATCAGCGCAGAGATTCCGGAAGCTTCTGTGCGAGGGAAAGTGGGGGGGTGGGGACGGGGGGGTGGGTAGACAGAAGGAAGAGGGGAGGTGAGGTGGAAAAGCAGGAGTTGGGGCGGAGAGGATAGGGCAAGGAGGGAGGGAGGGATGGAGGTGGAGAGGGAGGGAGGAGGTGGAGAGGGAGGGAGGAGGTGGAGAGGGAGGGAGGAGGTGGAGAGGGAGGGAGGAGGTGGAGAGGGAGGGAGGAGGTGGAGAGGGAGGGAGGAGGTGGAGAGGGAGGGAGGAGGTGGAGAGGGAGGGAGGAGGTGGAGAGGGAGGGAGGGAGGGACACAGGGATGAGGAGGAAGGAGGTGGAGAGGGAGGAAGGGATGGATGGAGGAGGAAGGAAGAAGTGGAGAGGGAAGGATGGATGGGGGAGGAGAAGACAGGAGGTGATGAGGGAGCAAGTGGAGAGGGAGGGAGGGAGGGATGGATGGAGGAGGAGGGAGGAAGGAAATGAGGTGAGGTTTTGGGATGGAAAAGTGAATGAGGTGAATAAAGAGCTGAAATTGAAAGCACTCAGCGCGCTTGGCAAGGCCAAATCCTTCACTGTTTCCCAGCACACAAACAGGCCTTTCAGCCCATATCCATATTCAATCCCACACTCACTGAAACCCCTAGTCCCGAGGTCCAAACTGGAGGCCAATATTATAAAATCGTACCCCCCCCACCCCAGCAATCTCCATCTCCTTCTATTCCTTTCTCCCTCACCCGTTTATTCAGCTTCCTCTTAAATACATCGATAATATTCACCTCAACCACTTCCTGTGGGAGTGAGTCCCACATTCTCCCCACTCCCCGTGGGAGCGAGTCCCACATTCTCCCCACTCCCCGTGGGAGCGAGTCCCACATTCTCCCCACTCCCCGTGGGAGCGAGTCCCACATTCTCCCCACTCCCCGTGGGAGCGAGTCCCACATTCTCCCCCACTCCCCGTGGGAGCGAGTCCCACATTCTCCCCCACTCCCCGTGGGAGTGAGTCCCACATTCTCCCCCACTCCCCGTGGGAGTGAGTCCCACATTCTCCCCACTCCCCCCGTGGGAGCGAGTCCCACATTCTCCCCACTCCCCGTGGGAGCGAGTCCCACATTCTCCCCACTCCCCGTGGGAGCGAGTCCCACATTCTCCCCACTCCCCGTGGGAGCGAGTCCCACAATCTCCCCACCCCCTGTGGGAGCGAGTCCCACATTCTCCCCACTCCCCGTGGGAGCGAGTCCCACATTCTCCCCACTCCCCGTGGCAGCGAGTCCCACATTCTCCCCACTCCCCGTGGGAGCGAGTCCCACATTCTCCCCACTCCCCGTGGGAGCGAGTCCCACATTCTCCCCACTCTCTGGGCAAAGAAGTTTTTCCTGAATTCCTGGTTGGATGGATTAGTGAGTGTCACATATTGATGGTTCTGAGTTCTGCTCTGACATCTAGACCTGGGCTTCACTTCCTACCTTAGAGCAATCATGATGCTCCTTGATTGCTACGAAGCATTTTGGGAAACCCTGCAGTGCCAGTAGGCGCTAGAGAAGTGCAGATCTATCTGTAAATGCAGATCTATATGTGTTGGAACTCTTAAATGCTATCAAGATAGATAAGTCGCTAGGACCGGATGGGATGTACCCCAGGTTACTGTGGGAGGTGAGGGTAGTGATTGCAGAGCCCCTGGCGATGATCTTTGCGTCGTCGATGGAGACGGGAGAGGTTCCGGAGGATTGGAGGATTGTGGATGTGGTTCCTATTTTCAAGGGAACAGGGACAGCCTGGGAAATTACCAACCGGTGAGTCTGACCTCAGTGGTTGGTAAGCTGATGGAGAGGATTCTGAGGGACAAGATTTATGAGCATTTAGAGAAGTTTAGAATGATCAGAAATAGTCAGCACGGCTTTGTCAAGGGCAGATCATGCCTTACGAGCCTAGTTGAGTTCTTTGAAAACGTGACTGAACACATTGACGAAGGAACAGCGGTGGACGTGGTTTACATGGACTTCAGCGAGGCGTCTGGTAAGGTCCCCCATGCAAGGCTTCTTGACAAGGTGAGAGGGCATGGTATCCAATGGGCTTTGACCTTGTGGATCCAGAACTGGTTTGCCTGCAGAAGGCAAAGAGTGATTGTGGATGGATCTTTTTCTGCATGGAGGTCGGTCACCAGTGGAGTGCCCCAGGGATCTGTTCTAGGACCCTTGCTGTTTGTCATTTTCATAAATGACCTGGATGAGGAAGTGGAGGGGTGGGTTAGTAAGTTCGCCGACGATACGGAGGTTGGTGGTACTGTGGATAGTCTGGAGGGATGTCAGAAGTTGCAGCGGGACATAGATAGGATGCAAGACTGGGCGGAGAAGTGGCAGATGGACTTCAACGCGGATAAATGTGTAGTGGTCCATTTTGGCAGGACCAATGGGATGCAGGAGTACAATATCAAGGGTAGGAGTCTTAGCTGGGTTGAAGAGCAGAAGGATCTTGGGGTCTGAGTCCATAGGACTCTTAAATCAGCCTCACAGGTGGAGGATGTGGTCAAGAAGGCATATGGTGTTCTGCCCTTCATTAATCAAGGGATTGAATTTAGGGGTCAGGAGGTATTGCTGCAACTTTATAAGACCCTTGTCAGACCCCACTTGGAGCACTGTGCGCAGTTCTGGTCGCCTCACTACAGGAAGGATGTGGAAGCTATTGAGAGGGTGCAGAGGAGATTTACAAGGATGTTGCCTGGATTGGGAGGCAAGCCTTATGAAGATAGGTTGAGGGAGCTAAGGCTCTTCTCCCTGGAGAGACGAAGGTTGAGAGGCGACCTGATAGAGGTTTATAAGATGTTGAGAGGTATAGATAGGGTGGATTCTCGGAGGCTACTTCCCAGGGCTGAAATGGTCGCTACAAGAGGACACAGGTTTAAGGTGCTGGGGAGCAAGTACAGAGGAGATGTTAGGGGTAAGTTTTTCACTCAGAGGGTGGTGAGTGAGTGGAATTGGCTGCCGTAGGTGGTGGTAGAGGTGAACTCGCTGGGGTCTTTTAAAAGACTTCTGGATGAGTATATGGGATTTAATGAGATTGGGAGTTACAGATAGTTCTATGGCTTGGTAGGTATAGATGTGATTGGTGCAACTTGTGGGCCGAAGGGTCTGTTTGTGCTGTAGTGTTCTATGTTCTATCTTTATACTGAACGTCTCAAAGCAGTGTCCCGATCCTCAGCCTGAGCGATGGGTGGATTTGGCCTTCAGAAAACAGTCCCACATCGACACAACCCCCTGCCCCCACCGCATGGCTCCAATGTCTCCTGCACCTGCTCACGCTGCTCAATGTGCCATACTCACAGCCTCAACTCTGCCTTGACGGGGTTGGGGACTCGCTGGTAACACACGCTGAACAGGCCACATGCCGATGTCCGCGAGGTGAACCAGTCGCCACTGGCCAAGCGTTTGACCAGCGGCACAAAGTGTCGCTCCAGGTCGGGTGCCGAGTGCTCCTTGGAGATAGCACGCAGTGACTCCACCGCCTTGTCCCTCACTACTGTCTCCTCCACCGTGGCCAGGCTTTCCAGCGGAGGCTGATTCCAGGACGTGGGGGGAGGGCGAGAAATACAGGCAGTTACAAAGAAACATTGCCACAGCGTATCCCAGAATTGTACTGTCTGAATGGTGCAGAGACAAACTCGAAGAGATGCTGAATGGGGCCTCCTCCTGTTCCTGTGTAACATGCTCGAGGGGCTGAATGGGCCCTCCTCCTGTTCCTGTGTAACAGGCTCGAGGGGCTGAATGGGCCCTCCTCCTGTTCCTGTGTAACAGGCTCAAGGGGCTGAATGGGATCTCCTCCTGTTCCTGTGTAACAGGCTCGAGGGGCTGAATGGGACTCCTCCTGTTCCTGTGTAACAGGCTCGAGGGGCTGAATGGCCTCCTCCTGTTCCTGTGTAACAGGCTTGAGGGGCTGAATGGCCTCCTCCTGTTCCTGTGTAACAGGCTTGAAGGACTGAATGGCCTCCTCCTGTTCCTGTGTAACAAGCTCGAGGGGAATCCTTCCTATCTAGATGGGCCTGAACAGAGTGCAGTAGAGTTGAAGCATCTCTTGTACGGGATTGGAACCCAGCCTGCTTGAGATAAGGTCCAACATTCCAATAACCTTTGAGTAAAAGTTTATGTTGTATTGCCCACCTGGGTTTGGCAATCTGGCTGAGTTTTCTGCAGTTCCACCCTACAATCTGTTCATTCGGACCAGACAGGGAACAGCACCCACTCCCTGAAGCCCCATACCGCACAGCAAAGATCTCAACAACTCACCAGCAAACAGTTTACAAAGGCAGGGCCTCCCACCAGGGCTGTAAACGATCCCAGCTGTTCAGCCAGGGCCAACAGCACCTCATCTTCATCATATATCGTGTCTGCAACATAAAAAAACACAAAAGACCCACCCAACATGAAAATCGAGCACTGGCATCTGTTTCTGCGGGAATATGATTCAAACTTTATTGGACCACTCTCAGAACACTGCACAGTTCCAGTCTCCATATCCCTCGGTTAGACCCACACTCGGAGCACTGTGCACAGTTCCAGTCTCCATATCCCTTGGTTAGACCCACACTCGGGGCACTGTGCACAGTTCCAGTTTCCATATCCCTCGGTTAGACTCACACTCGGAGCACTGTGCACAGTTCCAGTCTCCATATCCCTCGGTTAGACTCACACTCGGCGCACTGTGCACAGTTCCAGTCTCCATATCCCTCGGTTAGACTCACACTCGGAGCACTGTGCACAGTTCCAGTTTCCATATCCCTCGGTTAGACCACACTGGGAGCACTGTGCATAGTTCCAGTCTCCATATCCCTCAGTTAGACTACATTGGGAGCACTGGGCACAGTTCCAGTCTCCATATCCCTTGGTTAGACCCACACTTGGAGCACTGTGCACAGCTCCGGTTTTCATATCCCTCAGTTCAACCACACTGGGAGCACTGTGCACAGTTCCAGTCTCCATATCCCTCGGTTAGACCACACTCGGAGCACTGTGCACAGTTCCAGTCTCCATATCCCTCAGTTACACCACACTCGGAGCACTGTGCACAGTTCCGGTCTTGTGCAATGTAGAAGTAGAGGCACTTGAGAAGGTGCAAAAAATATTTAAAAAGATGATTCCAGTATTGCAGACTGATTTTAGGCTGCGGTTTATTCCTTGAGAAAGGAGGAGGCTTAGGGGTTGACCTGACAGAGGTCTTTAAAATGATGAGAGAGTTTCATTCGGGTTGATATCGAGAAGATGCTTCCACAAGATTCAGTACTGAAGTAGCAGCGATCAAGTAAGATAATCACAAATAAATCCATTGAGAAATTCGGGAGAAATGTTTTTCTCTCTCTTTCTGCCTCGCACTAACCTGTTAGGAACGGGAGGAGCTCAGTGCGAGTCCGTTCCACACCTAGAGCCAGAGCAATGGTGCTCAGCTTCTTGATGCTGTTGAGACGGAGCTGGAACAGAGAGACAGAAAGGCTAAGGAACAGCACGGACTCTGAATAATTTAATTACAACACCTCTCAGTCATGAGCGAACACGAGACCTGTCTCAGTGAAACCTCTCCTCAAAACCTCATCCAGTTTTAATCCTGCTATCATTCTCAGGAAGATTGCTGCCTCTGCTTCTCCCAGGGCAACACATCCAGCACACTGTGTTACATCTTTCACACACATCTGTACTCGCCATTAACAACATCAGGAACAGGAGGAGGCCATTCAGCCCCTCAGCCCTCTTTCCCCATTCATCAAGATAGCAGCAAATCCACTTCATAGAATCTCTTTATTGCCCGCACTGACCTTTTCCTTCAGGCCCCTCCCTGTCACTGACCGCTCCTCCTCACTGAATCTGCCCTCCTTTTCTGACCCCACCCTCTTACTGACCCCTCCCCTCACTGACCCTTCCCCTCACTGACCATTCCCCCTCACTGACCCGTCCCTCTCATGACCATTCCCCTTCACTGAATGTACCCCCTCACTGATCCTTCCCCCTCACTGACCCTGCCCCCTCACTGATCCTTCCCCCTCACTGACTCTGCCCCCTCACTGAATCCACCCCCTCACTGACCCATCCCCCTCACTGATCCTTCCCCCTCACTGACCCATCCCTCTCACTGACCATTCCCCTTCACTGACCCCTCCCACTCACTGACCCCTCCCCACACTGACCCTCTTCCTATCACTAACCCCTTCCCCTCACTGACTCCTCCTGCTTCACTGACCCCTCTCACTCACTGACCCCTCCCCCTCACTGACCCCAGCCCCTGACTGACCCCTCCCCATTACTGAACCCTCCACACATTGACCCCGCCCCCTCACTGAACCCACCCCCTCACTGATGCCTCCTCCTCACTGACCCCTCCTCCTCACTGACCCCTCCTCCTCACTGTCCCCTCCTCCTTGCTGAACCCTCCCACTCACTGACCCCTCCACATTGCTGAACCCTCCCACTAACTGACCCCCCCCACTTACCCGTCCCCTCACTTACCCGTCCCCTCACTGACTCCTCCTGCTTCACTGACCCCTCCCCCTTACTGACCCTCCCCTCACTGATCCCTTCTCCTCACTAATGCCCTCTCCTCATGACCCCCTCCCTCACTGACCCCCCTTCACTGACCCCTCCCCTTCACTGACCCCTTCCCCTCACTGATCCCACCTCACTAAACCCTCCCCCTCACTGACCCCTCCCCATTGCTGAACCCTCCCACTAACTGACCCCTCTGCACACTGACGCCCTCCCCCTCACTGGCCTCTCCCCCTCACTGACCCTTCCCCTTGCTGAACCCTCCCACTCACTGACCCCTCCCCCTCACTGACCCCTCCCCATTGCTGAACCCTCCCACTAACTGACCCCTCTGCACACTGACGCCCTCCCCCTCACTGGCCTCTCCCCCTCACTGACCCTTCCCCTTGCTGAACCCTCCCACTCACTGACCCCTCCGCCTCACTGACACCTCCCACTCACTGACCCTGCCCCACACTGACCCCCTCCCCTCACTGACCCCTCCCACTCACTGACCCCTCCCTGTCGCTGACCCCCCCCCACTGGTCCCTGCCCCTCACTGACCCCTCCCCATTACTGAACCCTCCCACTCATTGACACCACCCCCTCACTGACACCTCCTCCTCACTGACCCCTCCTCCTCCTCACTGACCCCTCCCCCTCCTCACTGACCCCTCCCCTCATTGACCCCTTCCACTCACAGACCCCTCCCTGTCACTGACCCCTCCCCCTCACTGATCCCTCCTCCTCACTGACTCCTGCCTCTTACTGACCCCTCCCCATTACTGAACCCTCCCACTCATTGACACCGCCCCCTCACTGATGCCTCCTCCTCATTGACCCCTCCTCCTCCTCACTGATCTCTCCCCCTCACTGACCCCTCCCCCTCACTGGCCCCTCCCCCTTGCTGAAACCTCCCACTTACTGACCCCTCTCCCTCAACTGACACCTCCCACTTACTGACCCCTCCCCACACTGACCCCCTCCCCCTCATTGACCCCTCCCATCACTGACACCCCCCCCCCCCAACTCACTGACCCCCCCCCCTTCCACGCCACTGGCCCCTTCCCTCACTGACCCCTGCCACTCGCTGACTCCTGCCCCTTACTGACCCCTCCCCATTACTGAACCCTCCCACTCATTGGCCCCCTCACTGACATCTCCTCCTCATTGACCCCGCCCCCTCACTGATCCCTCCCCTCACTGACCCCGCCCCCTCACTGACCCGCCCCCTCATTGATCCCTCCCCCTCACTGGCCCTTCCCCCGGGGCTCCTCCCCCTCAGGCCCCGGACTCCTTCTGAGGAGGTTAAATGATAATTCTTTTGTGAATTTGATGATTATTTGTCCGTTTTCTTGAGGTTCTGATGTGTTTAATTCTCTCTCCCGCTCACCTGCACATCTTCATTCCGCAGCTCGTCGATCAGCACGGCGATGGGGTAGAGAGAATCATCACCGACCGCCGAGGAGGCGGCCATGGCGAGGGCAGGACCTGGGGAAAGGGCGGGGCCTGGTCAGGGGGCGGGGCCTGAAGAGGGGAGGGACATAGGCGGGGGGGGGGGGGGGCCTGGTCCGAGGGCGTGGCCTGCAGTAAATGGGCGGGGCTGGAGATAAGGCGCGTGGTCTGGAGAGAGGGGCGGGGCTTGGGCAGGGGTCGTGCCCTGAAAAGGGGGCGGAGCCGAGAGTGTGGTCTGCAGTGAATGGGCGGGGACTGAAGACAAGGGGCGTGGTCTGGAGAGAGAGGGGCGGGGTTTGGAGAGGGGTGAGGCGTGGAGGAAGGAGGCGAGTCGTGGAAAGGTGCAGCGCGTGGAGGGGGCGGGATATGGTGTGAGACATTGACTGGGGCGCCGTTACCCGCCGCCCCACCCGTCTGCTGCGTCTGCGCATTGGCTCCGTGCAGAAACATACTGTCTCCTCGTGCCGCTTCACCAGCGACGGGAGCATGGGCGCGTCACGCGGCTGCGTCTCGCGGGACAGCCGTTGGCTGCCAGCGCGTGCGCACTCCGGGGCCGAACTGTAGGGATGATCAACCGTTCCCGCCCAAACTGGTTGCCAACCCTCCCGGAATTTCCACTGGCCCCGATTGAGTCTGGAATTTCCTGAGCCACAAACTGTGACTGGACTCAACCCAGCCCCGCAAAAAAAAAGCAAACATGCCCGTTGAGCGCTCTCCTTTTGTCAATTGTCAATACATAGGAGGTGCCCAATGTTGACCAGCAGGTGGGCTGAGTCCAATGGTAATGGCCTGGCTTCGTTAAGGGAACTCTCCTCCAGTGATGACAATAATCTCTCCCTCAGTGTGAACAAAACAAAGACTTCAGGAAGTGTAAAGGAGAACATGCCCCTTTCTACATCAACAGAGATGAAGTAGGAAGGCTCGACAGCTTCAAGTTTTTAAGTGTGCAGATCAACTACCTGTCCTGGTCCCCCCCATGGTGACACTATAGTTAAGAAAGCCCCACCAACGCCTCTATTTTCTCAGAAGACTAAGGAAATTTGGCATGTCAGCTACAACTCTCACCAACATTTACAGATGAACCATAGAAAGCATTCTTTCTGGTTGTATCACAGGTTGGTTCTGCCCCTGTTCTGCGCAAGACCACAAGAAACTACAAAAGGTGGTGAATGTAGCCCAATCCATCAGGCAAACCAGCCTCCCATCCATTGACTCTGTCTACACTTCCCGCTGCCTTGGCAAAGCAGCCGGCATAATCAAGGACCCCACGCCCGGACATTCTCTCTTCCACCTTCTTCCGCCAGGAAAAAGATACAAAACTCTGAGGTCACGTACCAACTGACTCAAGAACAGCTTCCCTGCTGTTGGACCAACCTCGCATCAAGTTGATCTTTCACTAAACCCTAGCTATGACTTAATACTACATTCTGCACTCTCTCCTTTCCTACTCCTTTATGTGTTCTATGTATGGTATGCTTTGTCTGTATAGCTTGCAAGAAACAATATTTTTTACTTCATCCCAATACATGACAATAGTAGATTAAATCAAAAGGAGGAGAACTGAGGGACTGCGGGAACTGGTGGTCCAGGACGCAAAGTTTGGATGTATCAGCACAAGGAATGTGGCCAACTGGAGTTGGCAACATGATTCACTCACAACAGGGTGCTCCATGAGGCTATTTTGTCATTTAGATCAAAGTCTAAATGAGTCAGTGAGGAAGACCAGGGAAGTGGGGCGGAGGATGGATGTGGGGGGCGGGGTGGTGGGGTGGGCAGGGTGATAGGAAATCTGCTGTTGTCTGAGAGAGACTTGAAGAAATTTGTGGCAGGAAAATTGACCAGATTCAATTTTCAAAGTTTTGAAAAAGAATGGAGATGGAGCAAATAGCAGGATGGAGGCAGGCTCGAGAGTCAGATTAGAATACTCCTGCATCATTTTACAACACCGCAATCGCTTTGTGTTGCCAGTTCTCGTTGGTTTGACGTTCAGGCCCCCAATGATGTCACTCTGAGTCAAGCTCGCGTAGAGGAGTCACGTTCAATTCAAAGGTTTCTTCGTTCAAAAGCTCTGGATCAAGATCTTCTGAGAAGAATATCCAAAACGGACAGGAATTTTGTAATTTTTTCCAGGAGGAAGTTGAAAGTGGTGTTACTCATTCCTGTGACGGAAAGACCCTGTTTCTTGACTCAGCAAGCTGATTTGAGGCTTACCTGCTGGATGTATGACTTTACATCGGGTGAGACTGGGTAGACCATTTTAAAGTCTCAGAGAGAGAGAGAGATGCAGCCGCTGTATTGTGCACAGGTAACATCGCTCACCTTGTTTCAGATGACTGTAATACAAAATCTCTTTCATTTCATCCTCAAAGCATCCCTGAAGAGATCATGCTCTCCACCAACTCCTGAGGGTCAAAAATGGGAAATTTTTATGATCCCAGTTGATGTTGATACTGGGCAGTCAAATTCCAGAGTGTAACCCTGGCTTGATGGATCGTAAAATTTTTTTGTTTCATTTAGAGACATGGATGAAGAGAGTCACAAGATTGCCAATTAACTTCTAACAAAAGAATAAAACTTATATTCTCGTCATCTTTTCATGTTTGACACAAGGCTCCTTCATCTCATCTATATCTTCACCTGTGCACACAGATTTTTAATGTTCTCAGTAAGTACACAGTCCATGTAAACCAACAGGGTAACTGTGGTCTAATCACATTCTGAAATCAAGTAGCAAGTGCCACTCAATATACCTTCTCATCAAATCCCCACAACTGGCCTCACTGGAACTCTGATTTCAATACGTGTTTCCAAATTCCATCCTCAAAAATTTTCCTTAAACTTTGTTTGTTTTTACATTGTAAACCCTTTAATTACCATGTCGGCACAGTTTAAAATGAAATGAAAGCCCACAGATATGTTTAACATGAGCAAACTGAAGTTCTAACCCTTATACAGAATCACAAGATTAAACTTACTTAGAGCCATACCTTGATTCCAATACGCTCTAACTCAAATACAGATTACTTAAAATTACCTCTTTGATTGCTGAGAAGGTTCAGCTGGAAGTCACGAAGCCAGAGAGAGACTTCACCGGGAACAAGCAGAGGCAAAGTCAGAGAGAGTGCAAACAAACTCTCCCAACCATCCAAGCATCCCCTACCCAGCCATGGGACAGAGTCTGCAGATGATGCATTAGACTGAAGTGGCCATCCCGGAATCCATCCAACAGAGACCATCCCGAGGAACTGCCTGAAAAGAACAGAGACTGGTGAGTGTTACCGATTTTGAATGTATACAGTATTTTTCATATTTGCTGGTGTATTTTATACTGCAGGTTATTGCAGCTAGGATTACACAGAGCTGCACGTGTACAGTGTTTCAATGTGGACGTTGTACTTTCTGGGTGAGAACCGTCTGAAGGAACAGACTCTGGTTTTGACACAGATTCCTGTGGGAACACATGATTCACTTAAAGTTGTTTCACCTAAAGTCACCATTTTCAGGAATGTGATTGTAACTTCAAGCGAGGACTCCCTGTACCTGTGATCAATTCTGGGCCTTGAACCTTCGGAAGAATTCAGCAGAATGATCCTGGGGCTAAAAGGGTTAAATCTGAGGGAGGACAGGTTAGGTGGATGAGCTCCCAAAATGTGTACGGATTCAGGATCCATGGTAACCTTGCGGGCAGTCATTCTGCCGCACCACGCCCGGAGCACTCGGAGGAGTGCTCTGTTTACAGTGTCAGGGCCACATAGCAACTGGAGAATGTTCTCCCCTGCACTTTATTCTCCTTGTGATTGGATGTGTATCTATTCCCAGTGTTTGCCGCTATAGCCATCCTATTTCTGTGTCAATTGTAGTTAATGTCAATATTCTCCGGTCCTTACAACAGTGATTGATACTGGGGTCTAGTTGAACAGCTGCAGCATTGTACATGATCTATCATTGTACTCGTTAGAGTTGAGAAGAATGAGGGGAGATCTCATTGAGACGTATAAGATGATGCATGGGATGGATAGGATAGAGGTGGAGAGACTCTTCCCGCTCAGAAAGGATAGTAGGACTAGGGGGCACAGCCTCAAGATAAAGGGGGGGCGGTTTAGAACGGAGTTGAGGAGGAACTTCTTCACTCAAAGGGTGGTGAATCTCTGGAATTCTCTGCCCGTTGAAGTGGTGGAGGCTACCTCGCTAAATATTTTTAAGACGCGGGTTGATGGGTTTTTGATAAGAGAGGGGATTAAGGGTTATGGGGAGAGGGCGGGAATGTGGAACTGAGCCACGACAGATCAGCCATGATCTTATTGAATGGCGGGGCAGGCTCGAAGGGCTAGTTGGCCTACTCCTGCTCCTATTTCTTATGTTCTTATCCCATTCTTGGCTGTGCCTGCAGACAGACATGGGGGTACCATACTTGAACACAATTTAGTCCTGAGACAACCCTTGCTTCAGAAACTGGGGGTGGGGAGGGGGGGGTTGGATCCAACAAGAGTTGAAGAGCAGGGCAGTAATTTTCTTTCCCAATTCTTAACCTAAGAGTTTGGTGAAATCTTTCAACCCAACACAGACCAGGACCTGCATCCATAAACGGTGTAGCACAGTTCCATCTCAACCCTCGGCCATCAGGGCAAATGGGAATTGAACATCCAACCAATGAAAGGCTGTGAATTCTCAGTGTAATTCACTCTGTTATCAAAGCTTTTTCATCCTGCTATGACACACAAAACATTCACAAGCAAGCTATTATAAAGGGGAGGTTGATTTCCACACTCCCTCCACCCACTGGGCACTAACACCTAACCACTCAGAGGAGTACCACACCCTTTTACCTGTCAAAGTGAGCATGAGAAATAGTGTAGTCTGCTCTTCAGCAACTTTTTGTGGTTAATCAAATATAACTACCTGAGAGTTTCTCTTTAAAATCAACAAGTAACACTTTAATTTATCTAACTCACAGTGAACAGGTTAATTAAACTATTAACAGACCAAATAAAACACGATTCTAATGGAACGCTGTTTAGATAAATACAATTCCCACCCATTAACAACAAAAATAGAACTTTCAATCACTCTCTAAATTACAAATAGGTATTATCTTCTGAAATCTTCTGTCTTCTTTCTTCTGTCTGGAATTTTTGTCTTCTTTTGGGACCTTTGCTATTCAGATGAGACTTTGAGCTAAAAACTGTTAGCTGTAGCAGAGAGCAGTTTGCAGAGTCTCTCTAGAGCTGATAGCTGTCTCTCTCTAAAGCTGTAAGCTGGAGCAGATGCTCTTCTCTCATTTGAGCCACTGCCCCCTTCTCTTATACCCCTAACGACATACCAATATCCCCACAATAGGATTATTTGCCAGGTTACCAAAATATCAAATTTAAATCTAATAGGCTGCTGGTAGTTAAGTGCCAAATTTAAACCAATTGGTCAAATTCAAAAGCAACCTGTTATCTTGGTAACACTACTGTTTGGGCTGTAATATAATGTTTCAGTCTGTGTTCTCCATATGCACCTGCATCCTTTTTTAAAAACTCTACGTACAGAAAAAGCAGTGCTTTTTTAACAGACAATTTTATGCACAGCAACTTCACAAAAAACATTCCCAGCATAACTTGCACTGGTCACCATTACATTGAATTGCCTTTTTATTAATCAATCCCTGACCAGGCTGTACATTCTTTTGCACCTCTTTAGCTTTAACTGGGCTTTCCTTTACCACTTTAACCCCATTGGCTTATCCTGTTTTACCATGTCAGTGCTTTTCTTAAACCACCAACACTGCGACTTTGTGTGTCCTACTTTATTACAGTGAAAACACCTACCACCATCATGGGCTTCCTTTTTAACCTGAGATAAACTATCTTTACCATCACCAACGAGAATGCCTTTGCCCTTTCCTCTTGAGCATTTCTTTTCCCCAGTTTCTGTCTCTCACAGGCTGAAACTGATGTTGGAAACCAAACTTTTGATTCATGAACTAACTCATAATTATCTACCGTTTTTGCTGTTAATCTCACAGTTTTAATTCCCTACTCTTCCACCTGAGTTTTCACTACATTGGGAAGTGAATTTTTAAACTCCTCCAAAATAATCGCTTCTCTAAGAGTGTCATGCGCCTGATCTATTCACATTGATCTTATCCACCTGTACAAGTTACTCTGATCATTTCAAATTCTGTGTATGGAGTCATAGTCATACAGATTAACAGCATAGAAACAGGCCCTTCAGCCCAAATTGTCCATGCTGCCCTTTTTTTTAAACCCCTAAGCTAGTCCCAATTGCCCGCATTTGCCCATATCCCTCTACACCCATCTTACCCATGTAACTGTCTAAATGCTTTTTAAAAGACAAATTGTACCCCCTCTACTATTATCTCTGATAGCTTGTTCCAGACACTCACCACCCTATGAGTGGAAAAGTTGCCCCTCTGGATGCTTTTGTAACTCACCCCTCTCACCTTAAACCTATGCTCTCTAGTTTTAGACTCCCCTACCTTTGGGAAAAGATATTGACTATCTAGCTGTTCTGTGCCCCTCATTATTTTATAGACCTCTGTAAGATCATCCCTCAACCTGCTAGCTCCAAAGAAAAAAGTCCCAGTCTATCCAGCCTCCCTTTATAACTCAATCAATCAAGTCCCGGTAGCATCCTAATAAATCTTTTCTTCACTCTTTCTAGTTTAATAATAGCCTTTCTATAATAGAGTGACCAGAACCGTACACAGTATTCCAAGTGTAGCCTTACCAATGTCTTGTACAACTTCAAAAGACGTCACAACTCCTGTATTTAATGTTCTGACCAATGAAACGGAGTATCCTGAATGTCTTCTTCACCATTCTGTCCACCTGTGACTCCACTTTCAATGAGCCATGAGCCTGTACCCCTAGATCTCTTTGCTCTGTAACTCTCCCCAGTGCCCTACCATCAACTGAGTAAGATTGATCCCTGGTTTAATCTACCAAAACACATCACCTCGCATTTATCTAAACTCCATTTGCCATTTGTCAGTCCACTGGCCCAATTGATCAAGATCCCGTTGCAATCTGAGATAACCTTCTTCACTGTCCACTTTGCCACCAATCTTGGTGTCATCTGTAAATTTACTAACCATGCCTCCTATATTCTCATCCAAATCATCAATATAAATGACAAATAACAGGGGACGCAGCACTGATCCCTGAGGCACACCGCTGGTCACAGGTCTTTAGTTTGAAAAGCAACCCTCTGCAACCACCCTCTGGCTTCTGTCATCAAGTTAATTTTGTATCCATGTAGCTACCTCACCCTGGATCCCGTGAGATTTAACTTTATACAACAACCTACCATGCAGTATCTTGTCAAAGGCCTTGCTAAAGTTCATGTTTCTGCCGTTTCTGCTGCTAATCTCGCAGTTTTAATTCTCTACTCTTCCACCTGAGTTTTCACTACAACCGCACTGCTCTCATCTACCTTCCAACTCCCTTCAAAAACCTCAATCAAATTTGTGAGACATGATTTTCCACTCACAAAGCCATGCTGACTGTCCCTAATCAGTCCTTGTGTCTCTAAATAGCGGTAGATCCTGTCTCTCAAAATACCTTCCAACTTACCCATTACAGATGTGAGGCTCACTGTCTTGTAGTTTCCAGGCTTTTCCCTGCAGTGCTTTTTAAACAAAGACACAACATTTGCCATCTTCAATCTTCAGGCACCTCACCTGTGACTATGGATGGTTCAAATATCACTGCTAGGGGACCTGCAATTTCCTCCCTAGCCTCCCACAATGTCCTGGGATACACTTCATTTGGACCCGGGGATTTATCTACCTTGATGCAATTTAAGATTTCAGCACCTCCTTCTCTGTAATATGTAATATGACATCATTATTTATTTCCTCAAGTTCCCTAACAGCCATGCTTTTCTCAATAGTAAGTACTGATGAGAAATATTCATTTAGGATTTCACCCGTCTCTTGTGAATCCAAACATAGATGACCTTGTTGATCCTTAGGAGGCCCAACTCTCTCCCTTGTCCATCTTTTGCCCTTTATGTATTTGTAGAAGCTCTTTGGATTCTCCTTTGCTTTAGCTCATGTCCCTTTTTTGCCCTCCTGATTTCTCTCTGAACTCTACTCCTACACCCTCTAAACTCTTCAAGAGATTCACTTGATCCCCGCTGCCTATGCATGTCATGTGCCTCTTTCTTCTTCTTGACCAGGGCCTCAATATCCTGAGTCATCCAGGGTTGCCTACTTCTGCCAGCCTTGCCCTTCACTGTAAGAGGAATGTGTTTTCCCTGAACCCTGGCTAACACACTTTTGAAAGCGTGCCATTTACCTGATGTCCCTTTGCCTTCCCACAGACTCCCCCAATTAACTTTTGAAAGTTCCTGCCTGATACCATCAAAATGGGTGCAAATTTAGAATTTTAACTTTTGGCCAGACCTATCATTCTGCATAGCTGCATTCCGGAGTTGAGCGGGTTGGCTTATGAGGAGAGACTAAGTAGACTGGGGCTATACTCATTGGAATTCAGAAGAATGACGGGATATCTTGTAGAACCATATAAGATTATAAAGAGAATAGATAAGATGGAAGCAGGGAAGTTGTTACCACTGGTAGGTGAACCTAGAACTAGAGGCAGTGGCCTCAAAATAAGGGGGAGCAGACTTAGGACTGAGTTGAAGAAGAACTTCTTCACACAAAGGGTTGGGAATCTGTGTAATTCTATGCCCGGGTGAAGCAGTTGAGGCTACCCTATTATATATTTTTAAGGCAAGGATAGATAAATTTTTGAACAGTCAAGGAATTAAGGGTTATGGTGAGCGAGCAGGTAAGTGGAGTTGAGTCCACAAAAAGATCAGCCGTGATCTTATTGAATGGCAGAGCAGGCTCGAGAGGCCAGACGGCCTACTCCTGTTCCCTGTTCGTATGTTCTTATGTTTTTCGGAGCGTGGGAGGAAACCGGAGCACCCGGAGGAAACCCATGCAGACATGGGGAAAATGTACAAACTCTTTTAGGTAGTACCTATAAAGAGTATAGAAATGCAGAGGGACCTGGGGGTGCAAGTGCATAAGTCTTTGAAGGTGGCAGTACAAGTGGAGAAGGTTGTGAAGAAAGCTTATGGTATGCTAGCCTTTATAGGAAGGGGTATAGAGTATAAGAGCTGGAGTCTAATGTTGCAGTTGTATAGAACGTTGGTTAGGCCGCATTTGGAGTACTGCGTCCAGTTCTGGTCGCCTTACTACCGGAAAGACATGGAGACCCTGGAGAGAGTGCAGAGGAGGTTTACCAGGATGCTGCCTGGTATGGAAGGACTGGGTAATGAGGAAAGCTTGAGCAAATTGGGGCTGTTTTCCCTTGAAAGACAGTGACTGAGGGGAGATCTAATAGAGGTATATAAGATTATGAAGGGTATAGATAGAGTAAACAGTGGTAAGCTTTTTCCTAGGTTGGAAAGGCACATTACGAGGGGCCACGGGCTTAGGGTGAGGGGGGCGAGGTATAATTCCGATGTTAGAGGGAGGTTTTTCACACAGAGGGTAGTGGGGGTAAGGAATGCTCTGCCAAGCAAGATGGTGGAGGCAGGCACGCCGGAGTTGTTTAAGAGTTACTTAGACAGGCACATGAGCGGATGGAGATGGAGGGATATAGGAGACTGTTTTAAATAAGGTTCAGGAGCCTTGGGACGTCCCTGGGAATGTATAAGGATGTGGATGATACTGATGTTTTTCTCTTTTAATCCACAGGTGCTTTGGTCCACCTTATTGTCCAACAAGGGGCATACATGCGATGGGTCGTACAAGGGCTGCTCTTGGTTGTTTCGAGAATAGCCTAGTACTTCACGTCGTTAGTGTATGCTTAAACTGGACCAAATGCTGGGCAACACGACAGCTCAGTGACTATCACTGTTTGCTGTGCAGATACATGGATTTGGGCCAGTGTCTGTGGGAGTTTGCACATTCTCCCCGTGCTTGCGTGGGTTTTCTCCGGGTGCTCCGGTTTCCTCCCACACCCCAAAGATGTGCTATTAGGCTGATTGGTGTAACAAATTGTCCCTAAATTAGCTTCTCTCAATGTGGAGTGCTGTAAGCGTAGACAAGGGTCATGGGTGGAGGGGGACTCATAATGTTAAAATGGTGGCGCGAGCTCATTGGGCCGAGGGGCCTGTTTCCCGGGTTGTTTTGTTCTTTGTTCTTTGTCCACACAGAAATGACCCAAGCTGGGAATCAAACCCGGGTCCCTGGCACTGTGAGGTAGCAGTGCTAACCACTGTGCCACCCCAAAGACATATCTAAACAGATTCCTGCAAGTGCTTTGAGTATCCGGGTGTTCACTCTTCCTGACTGTCCTCATCACCACTCTCAATGTTTTCCTTGATCTTTGTCATTTTGAGAAGATGTTCACTTTTCAGTTCTGGTTTCCGAAGTTCAAATTTCCTTTCCTCTCTCTCTTTCACTTTTTGTTCTGCCACAGCTATCCTTTTTCCGTTGACTGTAGCTCAAGCAGTTTTATTTATTTTTCTTATTGCAATTCCAACTGTTTCAGTTCTCTTGCTCTCTGTTCTACTGCAATTGTCTCTCTCTCTTTTGCTTCTCTGTTTTTCTTTTGCTTCTAATTCAATCTTTTTCTTTCATAACTGAATCTGAGCCATTTCTAATGATTCTTACTGTGTTTCTGGCAATGTTGAATACTGAGCTATTACTGCAATTATTTCTCTCTTCCATCACCCTTCAGGCAATGTCAACTGCAGTTTATTTGCCGATTCCAAAATTTTTGCTTTAACCACCTTTTGTAAACCACCCCGAGTGACTTCCACATCCAGGAAGCTTTTAGCCACTGAAAGAACCATTATTCCACAAGGTACATTTAAACTAACCAAATGCAAACCTGAAAAGAAAACACAAATACTCACCACTCTCTGTTTTTGAGTCCAATAATCTTAATCTGGACAAGGAATTATGCATTTTAATCCCACAAAAGCTCCCAATTTCTTAGGGACCTGATCAGAAACTTAAAGGTACATTATGAAGTTAGCCTAGACTCCAACTCTTTTATGATTTTGGCATTAGTGTGAGGATCAGGTGTTTCACTCCAGGAATGATTCAAGTGACCCACGAGGAAGTTTTTACTCAAACAAACTTTATTAAACAAAACAGTTAAAAGATAATGAAAATAGTGAAGATAACTTTTACCGATTGAAATACTTCAACATGATAAGGTACAATTCTTTACTGCTAACTGCCTCTATAGTTCCAATTTAAGTAATATCCCCACAAATGTAAATCACTGATCAGAATCAGTTAGCACAAACATTAAGGCTTACATGGATGTGAGATTTCTAGTCTTTTAACACCTTTGGACAGAGATCCTGAATGACACCTGTCTTCTGACGCCATCCGGCAGCCTTCATGGAAAGATCTATCTTCTAACAGCAGACTTTCAGAGAAAAAGACCTATTTTCTGGCAAGCCCTAGACTCCAATCATCAGAGAGGGAAAGAGAGAGATAGAGAGCTATTTCTCTCTGAAGGTCCCAAGTAGCAACTGTGCTTATTTTTCCTTTAGAGCCTAGCCTTGCCTAGTCACATTATTTTTCCTGTCAATTAACCTAATCAAAACTCACTCTGAAAAACACCAGGAGACATTACTAAAATAATAACACTGCATTAGCCCAGATTTAAACAAATGCTCAAGCACTTAGGATCAATTATGCTTCTGCAGTAGCAACACGTGGACTGTTGGTTATAGACAAAGTGGCACCACGTCAATCAACCTGCCTTCTAGATAGAACTCTGCACAGGAAACATAACACAAATACATTTGATAAAGGCAAAGTATCAATGCATAAACAAGACTGAGAATTAGAGGTCAAAAGTATTTTATGAAAAATTGGAGCAACGCATGATAAAATGTAAAATGGTGAGGAAATTGTTTCATCCTGGACTAATTATGCTCCAAACATGCTTTCCTGAACTCTATAATTTGCAATGATCTTTCTGTAAATATTCACTTTGAACGACAGAGTAGGAATTGCCTCAAGTACACAACAACATGAAAAACAATTCCTTTTTATTTAATATCTGAGCATTGTAAAACATCAAAAGAAGCTTCAAAGACACATGATAAAGAAAACTTAATTAATGCTGACGCTTTGATGCAGTACTGAAGGAATGCTGCATATCAGAGAGTCAGTACTGAGTGAGTGCTGTACTGTCAGAGCATTAGAAATGAGGGAGTGCTGCACTGTCAGAGGGTCCATACTGAAGGAGTGCCACACTGTCAGATGGTCAGTATTGAGGGAGTTCTGCACGTCAGAGAATTAGTACTGAGGAAGCATCGCCCTGTCAGAGGGTCAGTCCTCAGGGAGTGCTGCATGTCAGAGGGTCAGTACTGAGGAAATGCTGCAGTATCAGAGGGTCAATAATGAGGGAGTGCCGCATTGTCAGAGGATCAATACTGAGGGAGTGCCGCACTGTCAGAGGGTCAGTATTGAGGGAGTGCTGCACTGTCAGTGGATCAGTACTGAGGGAGTGCCGCACTGACAGAGGATCAGTGCTGAGGGAGTGCCGCACTGTCAGAGGGTCAGTACTGAGGGAATGCCGCACTGTCAGAGGATCAGTTCTGAGGGAGTGCCACACTGTCAGAGGGTCAGTACTGAGGGAGTGCCGCACTGTTGGAGGGTCAGTACTGAGGGAATGCTGCACTGTCAGAGGATCAGTACTGAGGTCGTTCTGCACTGTCAGAGGGTCACAGGGACCACCAATTCACAAGCATTTCTTTGGCTGTGAAGCATTTTGGGATGTCCTGAGGTGGTGAAAAAGGCTAGGAAAATGCAAATCTTTCTTTTTTATAAATCAGGTAACTGAATGTGTTCTAAGAGTAAATGCCCTTAAATTCAGTCAAAGAGGGATGTTCCCAAGGAGCCTCTTAATGAAGGCAAGAAGAGAGAGAGAGGTTCAGGATGTAAAGGTTTTTTTTGAGGAGGGGATTGATGAAAGTTGATCTGAAAGAGAGAGGGATGACACACAACAAGGGCTGACATGGAAACCAGGAGGGGAAGTTGTGCAGTCAACAGTTTACTGGGAAAAGGATCGAGGGAACAGGAGTTGGCTCTCATGGACAAGGTGTGTTTAGACAGTGAATGAGAGGAGAATGGAGACAATTGTGGAAATATGAGAGTTCAGGGCTAGGGCTGGGGTGGGGTGGGGTGGGAAGGGGGAAATTTGGCCCAATGGGCTCGTGAATGGGAGGGAATGGGATTGAATTTGTCCATTCTGTCCTGGTGGGTCACCGATCAATGCCGAAAGACATATCCAATCAGAATGGAGAGAAAGAGTTTTCCAGCAGTGAGGGACAACCCTAAAGAAAGAGAGATAAACTGAAATACAGGGAATCATCTCAGAGAGATCATTTCAAAGATATCAGATTATAACAAGAGTTTTAAAGCTGGTTCAGGAGACTGAAACCCTGTGGATTTCTGGAAAGTAAATTGGAGTTTTGAATGATTCTCAAGCTCTGTGTTCTCCCCACACTGCGGGTGTCTCTTTCTTACTCAGTTTATATATTCCCATAAGTAGCATCCTGAGAAAAGTCACAGTTTGCATAAAGATCATCTTCTAGATAAGCATTGAGGCTGTGGCTAGATTCCATTTCCAGAACTTTCCCATCTTTCTTCTGTAATAAAAACAAAAAAGAATCATAAAGATAATCAGAGTGATATGTGTTTAGTATAATTGATCCAAATTAATAATTCCACGCACACTAGACATTAATTATTGATGCTGAACGGTGTTTGATTGTTGACAGTGAATAGGGTTTGATTATTGATAATGAATGGAGTTTAATTATTGATACTGTGCGGGGTTTAATTATTGATACTGAACAGTGTTTGATTATTGATATTGAATGGAGTTTGATTATTGATAGTGAATGGGGTTTGCTTATTGATACTGAACAGGATTTGATGATTGATACTGAACAGGGTTTGATTATTGATACTGTACGGGGTTTGATGATTGATAAGAACATAAGAACGTAAGAAATAGGAGCAGGAGTAGGCCATCTAGCCCCTCGAGCCTGCCCCGCCATTCAATAAGATCATGTCTGACCTGTCGTGGCTCAGTTCCACATTCCCGCCCTCTCCCCATAACCCTTAATCCCCTTGCCTATCAAAAACCTATCAACCCGCATCTTAAAAATATTGAGCGAGGCAGCCTCCACCACTTCAACAGGCAGAGAATTCCAGAGATTCACCACCCTTTGAGTGAAGAAGTTCCTCCTCAACTCCGTTCTAAACTGCCCCCCCTTTATCTTGAGGCTGTGCCCTCTAGTCCTACTGTCCTTTCTGAGCGGGAAGAGCCTCTCCACCTCTATCCTATCCATCCCATTCAACATCTTATATGTCTCAATGAGATCTCCCCTGATTCTTCTAAAGTCTAACAAGTACAAGCCTAGTTTATTCAGCCTCTCCTCATAGTTCAACCCCCTCAACTCCGGCATCAGCCTAGTAAACCTCCTCTGCACTCCCTCCAAGGCCAAAATATTCTTGCATAAGTGCGGCGACCAAAACTGCACACAGTACTCCAGCTGCGGCCTCACCAGTGCCCTATACAGCTGCAGCAAGACCTCCCTACTTTTATATTCAATCCCCCTCACTATGAAGGCCAGCATCCCATTTGCCTTCCTGACCACCTGCTGCACCTGCAGGCTGGGTTTTTGCGACTCATGCACAAGGACCCCGAGGTCCCTCTGCACTGTCGCATGCTGCAGTTTTTCGCCACATAAGTAATAGTCCTTCCTACCATTATTCCTACCAAAGTGGACAACCTCACATTTGCCAACATTAAATTCCATTTGCCAGTTCCTGGCCCATTCGCCCAGCCTATCTAGATCCTTCTGCAGACTCTCCACACCCTCCGCACAATTTGCCATTCCACCAATCTTGGTGTCATCAGCAAATTTCGACACCATACACTCGGTTCCCTCCACCAGATCATCTATATAGATGGTAAATAGCTGAGGCCCCAGCACCGACCCCTGGGGCACTCCACTAGTCACCAACCACCAATCCGAATAGCACCCATTGACCCCCACTCTCTGCCTCCTATTTGACAGCCAATCCTCTATCCACGCTAACACCCTACCCCCAACGCCATGCCCCCTGACCTTCTGTAATAACCTCTTGTGAGGCACCTCGTCAAACGCCTTCTGAAAATCAAGAAACACCACATCCACCGGCTCTCCTCTATCCACCGCCCTAGACACATCCTCATAGAACTCCAATAAATTCGTCAGACATGACTTCCCCTTAACGAAACCGTGCTGCGTCTGCTCTACCAAACAATTCTCCTCAAGATGCCTCGCTATTTTCTCCTTGATCACGGATTCTAACATTTTTCCTACAACAGACGTTAAACTAACCGGCCTATAATTCCCTGCCTTTTGCCTGCCTTCTTAAACAACGGCGTAACATTAGCCGTTTTCCAATCTTCCGGCACTTCCCTGGAATCCAGCGATGTTTGGAAAATAATCACCAAGGCATCCACTATCACCTCCGCCATTTCTTTCAGAACCCTTGGATGCATTCCATCCGGTCCTGGGGACTTGTCCACAATCAGTCCCTCCAGTCTGTCGAGCACCGCCTCTCTAGTAACAATAATGTCACTCAGGCCCCCCACTCCTACCATCTTTCCATCGCTAACACCCAGCAAACTATTCATGTCCTCCTCCGTGAAGACTGAAACAAAAAAGTTATTCAAGGCCTCAGCCATTTCCCCATCCCCTACCACTAAGTCCCCCCTCTCATCCTCTAAGGGTCCAACGTTCACCCTAGCCAGCCTCTTCCTTTTTATGTATTTATAAAAACTCTTGCTATCCTTTTTTATATTAAGCGCTAGCCCAGCTTCATAGTTTATCCGACCCTTCTTTATCAACTTCTTTGTCATTCTTTGTTGACATTTAAACCTCTCCCAATCCTCTTCTCGCTCACTACCCTTAGCTACTCTAAACGCATCCGCTTTTAATTTAACACTTTCCTTCACCTCCTTCGTTATCCACGGCTGATTATCTCTCCTCCTACGATCCTTTTTAACCATTGGAATAAATTTCTGCTGAGCACCAAGAAAGATCTCCTTAAAGATCCTCCACTGTTCCTCAGCAGACCTACCTTCCAACGCGCACCCCCAATCAACATTCGCCAATTCCTCTCTCATCCTACCGTACTCCCCTCTGTTCAAACAAAGGACACATGTCCGGGAACCCACTTTCTCCTCCTCCATCTGCATCAGAAACTCCACCATACAATGATCACTCTTCCCAAGAGGATCCTTCACCACAAGGTCCCTAATTCTACCCGCCTCATTACATAACACCAGATCCAAGATAGCTTGCTCCCTCGTCGGTTCCAACACACACTGTTCGAGGAAACTATCCCGGCAGCATTCCAAGAACTCCTCCTCAAGCCCACCGCGTCCAACATGGGTCGACCAATCAATATGTAGATTGAAATCCCCCATAATTATCGCCGTCCCATTCCTGCACGCCACATTTATTTGCGCATTAACAGCCCGCCCCACCTCCAGATCATTATTTGGGGGCCTATAGACGACACCCAGCAGCATCTTCCTCCCTTTGCTGTTCCTAATCTCCACCCACAACGATTCCACTTTCTGCTCTTTGGTTCCTATATCATCCCTTACTACCACCCTGATGCTATCCTTAATCAGCAGAGCTACGCTCCCCCCTTTTTCCTCCTGCCTATTCTTCCTAAACACTTGATACCCCTGGACATTCAGCTCCCAGTCCCTGTCACCTTGCAGCCACGTCTCTGTAATGGCCACCAGATCATATCCATTAGTGCTGATCTACGCCACCAGCTCATCCACTTTATTCCGAATGCTTTGTGCATTCAGATAAAGTGCCTTCATCCCAGCCTTCACCTGTACCCTATTTGCCAGAATGCCACCAACCATACTCACGCCCCCTACTCCTTTTATTATTGGGACATCCTTGGCCTCCTCCCTTACCTGCACCCTCTCCTTTACTTTAGACCCTGTAATGTCACCTACCCTCGCACCCTCCCCCCCCCAATTAGTTTAAAGCCCTAACTACAGTCCTATTTACACGATTAGCCAGGAGTCTGGTCCCAGCACAGTTCGGACCAACCCCATCCCACCTGAACAGGTCCCACCTACTCCAATACTGATGCCAATGCCCCATAAATTCAAACCCATTCCTCCCACACCAATCCTTAATCTTATCAACCCTACGCACGTCTGCACTCGGTTCAGGCAGTAGTCCGGAGATAACCACCTTGTCGGTTCTACTTTTTAATTCCATTCCCAGCTTTTCATACTCCCTCCCCAGATCCTCAGTTCGCATTTTGCCTACGTCGTTGGCACCCACATGTACTACAATGACCGGACTCTCACCCTCCCACTCCAGGTTCCTCTGCAGCCCAGATGTGACATCCCCGAGCACCAGGCAGACAACACACCCTTCTGTGCACTTTGTCATTGTGACAATCTAGACAGTATCTAGAGTTAGCCCCTAGACTGGCTAACTCTAAGGGTCAGGAACAGGAGGGGGCTGCTGAGAGGAGGAAGGCGGGTGGGGTCCGGAGGAAGGAGGGTGGGGACCGGAGGAAGGAGGGTGGGGGTCGGACGCCTCAGCCTCTCAATCTGCGTAACAGGTTTGAGGTTCTTGCTTCCAGTGTGGGCGAGAACGAGGGCTGTGAGCTTGGTGTGCAAACTGCACACGGTACAGTGATGCAGACACAGGACATAGGCAAAGAGAAGGTGAAAAGGAACGTAGTAGTAATTGGGGATAGTGGGGTTAAGGGTATTGACACTGTCCATTCAGTCTAGATACTGAACGGGGTTTGTTTATTGAGACTGAATGTGGTTTGGTTATTGATACTGAGTGGGGTTTGATCATTGATACTGATCAGGGATTGATTTGTGATGTTAGTGTACTTTTAAGAGGTTTTTTTAATTCATGGTCACAGCTTTAGATGATGTCATTACTGGAAGAAAAATAAACCATGTGCAGGTCAGATGTTAGGAGTTTTTTCAACTTTTAGTTTGAGTTCTGGGTTGCAGCATTAGAATTATAGGTGAACGAAGTCTCTCTGTTGTTATTGTGAAGATTTTACCAGTTAGCTGAAAGCACAGCTTATTGTCATCGTGGAGTAAAGAATCTGTGTTTTTGTGTTTTGGGGAGCTGATCTAAGTGCAAACTGCTCTGAGTTTTCAAGATCATTTGAAATTAGCATTCAACCTATGGAACTGAATTCCAGTATCATGTGAGCCTGAGCTTGTGCAGTGATAAATCAGTGATAAGGGGTTTTGATTGGAACATCTGATATATATATTATGGATTATACATTGGTGTGATTGTTTTGATTTTGTTTGTAATTGATTAAAGTTCTTGTTCATTTTCTTACCATACTTGGAAACTATATTCTTAAATAAATTTTGTTTGATAAATGCTCCCTCGTGGGTCTTTGACAGTGCTGCACTGTCAGAGGGTCAGTACTACAGGAATGCTGCACCGTCAGAGGGTCAGTAGTACAGGAGTGCTGCACCGTCAGAGGGTCAGTACTGAGGCAGTGTTGCATTATCAGAGGGTCAGTACTGAGGGAGTGCCACACTGTAAGAGTGTCAGTACTGAGGCAGTGCTGCACTGTCAGAGGGTCCATACTGAGAGAGTGCCGCACTGTCAGAGGGTTAGTGCTGAGGGAGTGAAGCACTGTCAAAGGGTCAGTACTGAGGGAGTGTTGCACTGTCAGAGGATCAGTACTGAGGGAATGCCGCACTGTTAGAGGGTCAGTACTGAAGGGAGTGCTGCTCGGTCAGAGGGTCAGTACTGAGGGAGTGGTGCACTGTAGAAGATCAATACTGAGTGAGTGCTGCACTGTCAGAGGGTCAGTACTGAGGGAGTGCCGCACTGTCAGAGGGTCAGTACTGAGGGAGTGCCGCACTGTCAGAGGGTCAGTACTGAGGGAGTGCTTCACTGTCAGAGGGTCAGTGCTGAGGGAGTGCCGCACTGTCAGAGAGTCAGTACTGAGGGAGTGCCGCACTGTCAGAGGGTCAGTACTGAGGGAGTGCCACACTGTCAGAGGGTCAGTACTGAGGGAGTGCTTCACTGTCAGAGGGTCAGTGCTGAGGGAGTGCCGCACTGTCAGAGAGTCAGTACTGAGGGAGTGCCGCACTGTCAGAGGGTCAGTACTGAGGGAGTGCCACACTGTCAGAGGGTCAGTACTGAGGGAGTGCTGCACTGAAGTGGAACAAATCACGGTCATCCTAGCCAAGTTCAATGCAAAAAGCTTATGGTTCATGAAACATTTTGACATTTCTGCCCTGTCCCATAACATATTATTAAGACTAAATGGGATTGGTTTTGATTATTTATTCTGTTAAGAAGTGATTCCTAACATCATCCTGAACAACTCAATGTTAATTTTAAACTTCAGCTATTTTCAGCTGGACTGCCCGCTCTACAGGAAATGATTTCTATCTATTTTCATATTTTTTGAGGAAGTGAATTCCAGTCAATATATTACTCACCGAGGAGTTGTCCAGCTGTTTGCCTGAGGAAGCATCACTGACACCCTTTTCTTGGACTGAATGACCTCTTCCTGTGCTGCTTCCTCTGTATCTTTAATTAGAAAGAATGTATATTTATATGTCATTGTGAGTGAAACTAGCATAGAGGAACAAGTGAGGAAATATCATCCCGCTGAACAGAAAGCTTTTACTTTTTTTAAATGGATAAACTGTTAACCTTTCGTGTCCTGATGTGGTGTGGCGATTCCAGTGCAAAACTGGGCAGTCGTTGGTGGAGTTTCTGTTCAGTCTCAATCAGAGGCTGAAGTGGATCTTCTGAAGGAGCAGATGTTGCTCAGAACTCTTTGAAAATGTCAGGGATTGGAGATCGTGCAAGAAGGACTGGAAGAAAGCGAATGAGGAGGGGAGGTGGGGGTGGGAGAAGGAGAGAATGAATGAGACAGAAAAAGAGAAAGGGAAAGAATGAGGCAAGAGGGAGAGTGTGAAATTCTAATACCAGGATTGCCACCATAATAAATCATGTCAGAAATCTGTGTTCTCACTTGGCAAAGTGTAGCTTGGTCCTCTGGACAGAATTGTGTTAGTAGTGTGACTGCATGTACAAGTTGTAGTACTTTATGATTATAGGTATCTTTTCTGGTTTGGTTAAGAAGCTGGGTGTTGGGATAAGTGGGACATTCTCATTGGCAACCTTTGACTGTTGTAGTGGCACATTGATCAGCACTGGGGCCTCAGCTATTTAAAGTCTATAATAGTGACTTAGATGAAGAGTCAGAGAGCAATGTATGTAGGTTTGCTGATATACAAAGCTAGGTGGGAATGTGGGGTTGGTGTTTATGGTCTTGCTCATCCTGAAACCATAATATCCCACCCAAGTCAATGGATCTTTCCATTGTCCAACCCTGGCCTGCTCCAATTCTTGTGGCAGGCAGGGCGGTAAAATTCCATCCATAAGCTCTGGGGAGGATACAGAGAGGCCGCAAGCAACATCAAAGCAGCTTAGTTCCTCTTTTGCATAAATAACAATGGGAGGCAATTCAGATGCATTGAATCGTGAAGGGAAAGATAAATGCTGCAAGCTGTGCAAAAACAAATAGGCTATCAATTGAAGGCTTGTTAGCCTACACTGTGAAATTGGATGAAAACATAAGAACATAAGAAATAGGAGCAGGAGTAGGCCATCTGGCCCTTCGAGCCTGCCCCGCCATTCAATAAGATCATGGCTGATCTGTCGTGGCTCAGTTCCACTTTCCGGCCCTCTCCCCATAACCCGTAATCCCCTCTCTTATCAAAAACCCGCTTCTTGAAAATATTTAGCGAGGCAGCCTCCACCACTTCAATGGGTAGAGAATTCCAGAGATTCACCACCCTTTGAGTGAAGAAGTTCCTCCTCAACTCCGTTCTAAAACGCCCCCCCTTTATCTTGAGGCTGTGCCCCCTAGTCCTACTGTCTTTTTTGAGCGGGAAGAGTCTCTCCACCTCTATCCTATCCATCCCATTCATCATCTTATACGTCTCAATGAGATCTCCCCTCATTCTTCTAAACTCCAACGAGTACAAGCCTAGTTTATTCAGCCTCTCCTCATAGCTCAACCCCCTCAACTCCGGTATCAGCCTAGTAAACCTCCTCTGCACTCCCTCCAAGGCCAAAATATCTTTGCGCAGGTGCGGCGCCCAAAACTGCACACAGTACTCCAGCTGCGGCCTCACCAATACCCTGTACAGCTGCAGCAAGACCTCCCTACTTTTATATTCAATCCCCTTCGCTATGAAGGCCAGCATCCCATTCGCCTTCCTGACCACCTGCTGCACCTGCAAGCTGGGTTTTTGCGACTCATGCACAAGGACCCCGAGGTCCCTCTGCACCAAAGGATTTCCAAGGTTTGTAATTTCTAGGAGGGCTCAGACTCTGGGAATATATGCATATTACAAAAATAAGACAGAGTGAGCAGCAGTCGAAAAAAGAATTTCCACATAGTGAGAGTGAGTGACTTCTCCTGTCAGTGAGAGGAGTTGAACAGGGTTTTCTCACACCTGCAGAATGGAATGCTACTGTGATTTGGAACATGGAGATTAAAGTGACCAGGCCACTTCAGAAATTTCACAGTCCACGAGTGGATGGAAGACTTTGATCAGAGAGATGCCTGAAATCACCCTACCAGGAGCAATGTTCAGGTTTCCCAGGGTTAGATGGGCAGTCTAGCTGAAAGACCCTAACCCTGAGGGAGAGTGCTGAGGTCAACCTCTTGCCCACAGCCCAAGACCATACACAACCATTAGGACTCTTTGGGGACCTCCCCCTGCAGCTTGGCAATAGCAGAGGGGCACATGGACACTGCACTTACTTCCTTGACCCCCCACCCTCAGAGTACAAGACAGCCAGTCAGGAAGTCACTGCCAGGGTGCCAGGAGCTAGTGAAAGGTTGACACCTGAGAGGGGCCAGGAGGGGAATCATGATGGGGGATCATTAGGGGAGTCATAAGAGAGATCCATCTGGCGATGTATCTTTTGTGGGGGTGGCCTTTTAGGCCTTTGGTCCAGTGTGGGGGGAGGTGTGCGGTGTTCATGTCACCCTCTTGCCTGCATGTTGGGGAGGGGTTGACTCACTCTTTCTGCGGTGGGAAGCAGATGCTGTCTGTCTTGAGGGGTTGGTGGTCAGCAATGGGGGGGTGGGGGACAGGTGGTCATCATTTCCAATGTGGGAGGTGTGATGTTAGTGTGCCTTGAAGAAAGGTTTTTTTTAATCATGATCCCTGCAGCTCTCACAGCTTCAGTGTTTTTCACTGTGGCACCAGGTAATCTCTAGGAGTCCTTCTATTGCTACTTAAATGGAGGTTGTTGATTTTTACTATTGGATCTTTTGTCATTCTGCATTGTTAAGAAGAAGACTGGTTGGCAGGTCAGGTGACAAGAATGCTTCTGTTTTCAGTTTTGAGCTGCTGTTTAATTTACTTGTAGAAGGGGCAGCAAGCTGGAAAGAAGTGCCCCTCTCTCTCTCTCTCTCTCTCTCTCTCTCCCCCCCCGGCTTTGGAAATTCTGCTGGTTAGCTAAAAGCAAGGCTTATTGTCTTCCTGGAGGAAAGAATCTGATTGGCCAGAGTCTCTGTCTGGTGTCCTGGGAAGCTGTTTTGACTTCATACTGTTAGTATGTGGCTACAGCCAGCAATTAGGAAGGCAATTGGCATATTGGCATTTATTGCGAGAGGATTAGAGTACAGAAATAAAGTCTTGCTACAATTGTACAGAATTTTGGTAAGACCACATCTGTCTGAAGCCCTGCACAGACTTGGTCTCCACATTTAAAAAAAGGATATACTTATATTGGAGGCAATGCACTGAAGTCTCACCAGGTTGGACCCTGAGATGTGGGTGTTGCCCTAAGATGAGAGACTGAGTGAACTGGGTTCATATTCTCTGGAATTTAGAAGAATGAAGGCAATGTCATTGAAATGTGCAAGATTCTGAAGGGGCTTGATAGGGTGGATACTAAGTGATTTCTCCTAATCTAAATAACCAGGCTGGTGGGAATGGGGAGGCACAGTCTCAGGGTAAAGGATCAATCATCGATAACTGAGCTGTGGAGACATTACTTTAATCACAGGGTTGTGGATCTCTGGAGTTTACCCAGAGGGCTGAATGTTCTGTCATTGAATACATGTAACAACAATTTTCTGATCTCTCAGGGCATCAAGGCCCGTGGAGATGGTCAGAAAGTGGAGTGCGGCCATTGAATGGCGCAGCTGGCTTAACAGGGCCACTTGACTGAATCCTCCTGTTTCTTGTGTTCTGGCTCTTACGCTCTGAAAGGTTGGCCCGTCCCCTAAGTCACATTATTTGGGGTGGGGTTTGGAATCTGCTCAGAAATTTGATTTTGATTTGATTTGATTTATTATTGTCACATGTATTAGTATACAGTGAAACAAAAATATTGTTTCTTGTACGCTATATAGACAGAGTATACTGTTCATAGAGAAGGAAAGGAGAGAGTGCAGAATGTAATGTTACAGTCATAGCTAGGGTGTGGAGAAAGATTAACTTAATGCAAGATAAGTCCATTCGAAAGTCTGACGGCAGCAGGGAAGAAGCTGTTGTGGAGTCAGTTGGTACGTGATCTCAGACTTTTGTACCTTTTTCTCGACGGAAGAATGTGGAAGAGAGAATGCATGGGGTGCGTGGGGTCCTTAATTATGCTGGCTGCTTTTCCAAGGCAGCCGGAAGTCAATGGATGGGAGGCTGGTTTGCGTAATGGATTGGGCTACATTCACGACCTTTTGTAGTTTCTTGCGGTCTTGGGCAGAGCAAAAGCCATACCAAGCTGTGATACAACCAGAAAGAATGCTTTCTATGTTGCGTCTGTAAAAGTTGGTGAGAGTTGTAGTAGATACGCCAAATTTCCTCAGTCTCCGGAGAAAATACAGGCATTGGTGGGTTTTCTCGACTATCGTGTTGGCATGGGGGAACCAGAACAGGTTGTTGGTGATGTGGATAACAAAATAGACATGGCTTTTGACCCTTTCTACTTCGTCCCCGTTGATGTAGATAGGGGCATGTTCTCCACTATGCTTCCTGAAGTCGATGACAATCTCCTTTGTTTTGTTGATATTGAGGGAGAGATTATTATCGCCACACAAGTTCACCAGATTCTCTATCTCATTCCTCTCTATCTCATCATTGTTTGACATCCGACCCACTTGAAAATCGAGTTTGAGGGGAATTTGGTCACACGGTCATAGGTGTATAAGGAATATAGTAGGGGGCTGAGAATACATCCTTGTGGGGCACCGGTGTTGAGGATGATTGTGGTGGAGGTGTTGTTGCCGGTCCTTATTGACAGTAGTCTGTGGGTTAGGAAGTTCAGGATCCAGTCACAGAGGAAGGAGCCAAGGCCCAAGCCACAGAGTTTGGAGATGAGTTTTGTAGGCGTAATGGTGTTGAAGGCTGAGTTGTAGTCAATAAATAGGAGTCTGACATAGGTGTCTTTGTTATCTAGTGTTCCAGAGTTGAGTGCAGAGCCAGGGAGATGACGTCTGCTGTGGACCTGTTGCTACGCTAGGTGAACTGAAAGGAATAAAGACTTGCATTTGTGTAGTACCTTTCACAACCTCAATCCAAAAGCACTGTACAATCCAGGAGTGCTGCACTTTTGGACCAGACACTAAACTGACACCCAGTCTGCGCTCTCTGGTAGACGTGAAGACCCCCTGGACACTCGGGGGAAGAACAAGGGCAATTCTCCAGACTGTCCCAGAACCAATCTATATCCTTCAGAATACCAACCTGGCAAAGGACAGATTATCTGTTGGCTGTTTGTGGAAGCTTGTGTGTTCAGCCAGGCTGCCCTATTTCTAATGTGACAATACTTTCAGAGTATTTAGTTCACTCTAAATTGTGTATCGAGGTGGGGGGGGTGGGTGCTGGTCACAAACTGTGAAAGGTGCCATAGAATTGCAAGATTTCTTTAGGGAGAGAGGTGTGAGGTAAGAGATGACTGAGATAACAATAAGAAATTAGATCCTCGCACTTACTTTCTTACACACTTGAAGATGATGAATGCAATCAGTTCAACACACAAAGCGATTCCAGCTCCAAGCAATCCTACTTTCCACTGATTGGAGGCTGCATCTGTAACAGTCAAAGAACAACGGTGGTTCGGTGTTTTAAAATGGGCTGGGGGGTCGGGGGGTTGTCACTGAATAAGCACTATTGGTCAGTACTGAGGAAATGCTGCTTTGTCAGAAGGTCAGTTTCAAGGGAATGCTGCACTGTTGCAGCGTCAGCACCAAGGGAATGCTGCATTATTGTTGGGTCAGTCTGAGGGAGTGCTGTACTGTTGCAGGGTCAGTATTGAGGAAGTGTTGCACAGTCGCAAGGTCAGTACTGAGTGAGCACCGCGCTGTTGCACATCAGTATTGAGGGAGTGCTGCATTGTCGCAGGGTCGAGACTGAGTGAGCACTGCACTGTCGTGGGGTCAGTATTGAGGAAGTGCCGCACTGTTAGAGAGTCAATACCAAGGGAATGCCACACTGTCAGAGGGTCAACACTGAGGTAGTGGTGCACTGTCAGATGGTCAGTACTGAGGGAGTGCCGCACTGTCAGAGGATCAGTACTGAGGTAGTGGTGCACTGTCAGATGGTCAGTACTGAGGGAGTGCCGCACTGTCAGAGGATCAGTACTGGAGGAGTACCGCACTGTCAGAGGATCAGTACTGGAGGAGTGCCACAATGTCAGAGGGCCAGTACTGAGGGAGTGCCGTCTGTCAGACGGTCAGTACTGAGGGAGTGCTGCACTGTCAGAGGGTCAGTACTGAGGATGTGCCACACTGCTAGGGGGTCAGTGTTGAGGGAGTGCTGCACTGTCAGAGGGTCAGTACTGAGGGAGTGCCGCACTGTCAGAGGATCAGTACTGGAGGAGTACCGCACTGTCAGAGGATCAGTACTGGAGGAGTGCCACAATGTCAGAGGGCCAGTACTGAGGGAGTGCCGTCTGTCAGACGGTCAGTACTGAGGGAGTGCTGCACTGTCAGAGGGTCAGTATTGAGGGAGTGCCACACTGTCACAGGGTCAGTACTGAGGGAGTACCGCATTGTCAGAGGATCAATACTGAGGGAGTGCTGCACTGTCAGAGGGTCAGTACTGAGGATGTGCCACACTGTCAGAGGGTCAGTACTGAGGGAGTGCCACACTGTTAGAGGGTCAGTGCTGAGGGAGTGCCGCACTGTCAGAGGGTCAGTACTGAGGAAATGCTGCACTGTCACAGGGTCAGTGCTGAGGGAGTGCCACACTGTCAGAGGGTCAGTACTGAGGAAATGCTGCACTGTCACAGGGTCAGTGCTGAGGGAGTGCCACACTGTCAGAGGGTCAGTACTGAGGAAATGCTGCACTGTCACAGGGTCAGTGCTGAGGGAGTGCCACACTGTCAGAGGGTCAGTACTGAGGAAATGCTGCACTGTCACAGGGTCAGTGCTGAGGGAGTGCCACACTGTCAGAGGGTCAGTACTGAGGGAATGCTGCACTGTCAGAGGGTCAGTACTGACGAGTGCTGCACTGTCAGAGGGTCAGTAGTGAGGGAGTGCCACACTGTCAGAGGGTCAGTACTGAGGGAATGCTGCACTGTCAGAGGGTCAAGTACTGACGAGTGCTGCACTGTCAGAGGGTCAGTACTGAGGGAGTGCCACACTGTCAGAGGGTCAGTACTGAGGGAATGCTGCAATGTCACAGGGTCAGTGCTGAGGGAGTGCCACACTGTCAGAGGGTCAGTACTGAGGGAATGCTGCACTGTCAGAGGGTCAGTACTGAGGGAATGCTGCACTGTCAGAGGGTCAGTGCTGAGAGAGTGCCACACTGTCAGAGGGTCAGTGCTGAGGGAATGCTGCACTGTCAGAGGGTCAGTACTGACGGAGTGCTGCACTGTCAGATTTGCCATCTTTCACGATATTAAAATGTGGCTGCAGCTAATCTGTGAGGTGACAGAAAAGGTTATTTGATTCAGTCCAAAGCAGATGCTTGTTCTGGTTCTTACCTGTCTTCATCAGGAAAAAGTGTTTGTTCACAGCCTGATTTTCCACAACACCAGTGGTATAACATGTCGGTCCACACATCTGAACCAACAAGGCTTGCAGCAGCCACGACTCACCTGAAGAAGGCCTGGGGCTGCCTCTGGCGTTCAGGAAGGATGCTGGAATGCCACAGTGGGTTGGGGCATGTGTATTAGGTGGATCGCCCAAGTTCAGTGACAACGTGGATATCCATCTTCCAGCGTCGGAATGTTTCTGGAAATCCATTGTCTTTCCTCAGCAATGGGTTGGTGATGTCGATCATCCCTTCAGTATGGCACTTAGGTATGATGGCACAAAGCCCCCAGATACATAATTACACCAAGGATAGCCTCTGTTGGATAATACTCTGGTCCATATCATAAAAGTTTATCCCAGTTATTAGGTGGCACCGTAACACAGTGGTTAGCACTGCTGCTTCACAGATCCAAGGTCCTGGGTTCGATCCCTGGCTTGGGTCACTGCCTGTGTGGAGTTTGCACATTCTCCTCATGTCTGCATGTGTTTCCTCCGAGTACTCCGGTTTCCTCCCACAGTCCAAAGATGTGTGGGTTAGGTTGTTTGGCCATGCTAAGAAGTTGCCCCTTAGTGTCTAGGGATGCGTAGGTTAGAGGGATTAGTGAGTATAATAGGTAGGGATATGGGGGTAGGGCCTGGGTGGGATTGTGTTCAGTGCAGACTCGTTGGGCCAAAGGACCTCTTTCTGCACTATAGGGTTCTATGATTCTATGATTCAGATGGGAAAGTTCAGCCTGAGGTAGACTGTTGCGGCTTAATGTAGAGTAAATGATGTCCATAGTTTGAGGCTTTATGAGTGGAAAATAATGTCTTATCAATTTGATTGAGTTTTTTGAAGGGGTAACTAAGAAGATAGATGAGAGCAGTGCAGTTTATGTTGTCTGCATGGACTTTAGCAAGGCCTTTGACAAGATACTGCAGGATAGGTTGTTGCATTAGGTTAAATCTCACGGGATCCAGGGTGACATAGCTAAATGGATACAAGATTGGCTTAATGACAGAATAAGTAAGAAGTCTCACAATACCAGATTAAACTCCAACAAAATTATTTGATAGTAAACCCACAAGCTTTTGGAACGATGTTCCTTTGTCAGGCAAGTGGAAAGTTCTGACCAGAAACAGGATAAGAAACTCACCTGACAAAGGAACAGCATTCCGAAAGCTATTGGGTTTACTATCAAATAAACTTGTTGGACTTTAAGCTGATGTTGTGAGACTTCTTACTGTGTTTACCCCTGTCCAACGCCGGCATCTCCACATTGATGACAGAAGACAGAGGGGGTGGTTCTCAAGGGTTGTTTATTCAAACTAGTGGACAGTGAAAAAGGTTATTTGGGATTGCAACAGGATCTTGATCAATTGGGCCCTTGGGCTGATGAATGGCAGATGGAACTTAATTTAGATAATTGTGAGGTGATTCATTTTAGTAGATTAAACCAGGGCAGGACTTACTCAGTTAATGGTAGGGCACTGGGGAGAATTATATAACCGAGATCTGGGAGTACACGTTCATAGCTGTTTGAAGATGGAGTCATAGGTGGACAGAGTGGTGAAGAAGGCATTTGGTTTCATTGTTCAGAACATTGAATACAGGAGTTGAGACATCTTGTTGAAGTTGTACAAGATATTGGTAAGGCCACACTTGGAATATTGTGTATAGTTCTGGTCACCCTATTGTAGAAAGGATATTATTAAACTAGAAAGAGTGCAGAAAAGATTTACTTGGACGCTACCGGGACTTGAGTTATAAGAAGAGGCTGGATAGGCTGGGACTTTTTTCTATGGAGCGTAGAAGGCTGAGGGGTGATCTTATAGAGGTCTATAAAATAACGAGGGGCACAGATCAGCTAGATAGTAAATATCTTTTCCCAAAGGTAGGGGAGTCTAAAACTAGAGGCTATAGGTTTAAGGTGAAAGGGAAGAGATATAACAGGGTTCAAAGGGACAATTTTTTCACTCAGAGGATAGTGTCTTGAACAAACTGCCAGAGGTAGTAGTAGAGGCGGGTACAATTTTGTCTTTTATAAAGCATTTAGACAGTTACATGGGCAAGATGAGTATAGAGACTCCCACCAGTCTCTGCATTCAAAGGATTATCCTCCGCCATTTCCATCAACTCCAGCATGACGCTACAACCCAACACATCTTCCCCTCACTGCCCCTGTCAGCATTCCGCAGAGATCACTATCTCCAGGACATCCTGGTCGACTCCTCCATCACACCCAACATTTCATCCCTGTCCATGGCACTTCCCATGCAATCGTAGAACACGGGCAATTGGAACTAGCTTAGTGGTAAAAAAAGGGCGATGTGGACAAATTGGGCCAAAGGGCCTGTTTCCATGATGTAAACCTCTATGACTCTTTGACTATGACTCACCTGGCACAGTTAGTACGAGGATCCGCTCCGATGAAACAGATGAATATTTTACTCTACAGGTGAGATTATGTACGTGGTGTTTGAGTGATGGCATCAGGGTCAGAACAGACGTATAGGTCCGGGAGTTGCCATGCTGAGTTACAGTGTTTGAGATTGATCCAGGTATGTCATTGGGAGTGTCCCAGATTAAGACAGGTGCGGTTCTATTGCACATTGTGTTGAAGGTGCAGATTATGTTCACGTGCTTTCCTACAATAATTTCAGCAGGAAATATTGTGGGTTTATCTGTGAAATCTAACACACAGAGAATGGATTCTTTTAGATAAATATATCATGAAGCATTAATTCAAATAGAAACCACAGTCCCACAAGAGAAAGCACTGTTACAAGGATGAAATCAGAACTGAGAGATTACAGTATTCATTAAAGCATTTCCTATTTTCTGAGTTAGCAGTGTGTCAGTGACTCAGTTTAATACTCTTTCACATAGTGAGGCTTGAATTGACAATATTAGCATCAAAGTGGAGGAGCAACTCGCAGAGAACTCGCTCAGAAATCTATCCCAAATTTAAATTAATTCCTGTGCCTGGCAGGACAGAAACACTTTGAAACAATCTCTGAACCAGCATCTAAAACAAATGATCAGTTATTTATCTGCAATCTGTGGGAGCTTGCTGTTCACAAATTGGCTTCTTTGTTTCCTACATTACAGTAGTGACGGCATGGTGGCACAGTGGTTAGCACTGCTGCCTCACAGCGTCACAGACACAGGTTTAATTCTGGCCTTGAGTGATTGTCTGAGTTGAGTTTGCACATTCTCCCGATGTCTGCATTGGGTTTCCTCCGGGGACCCCGGCTTCCTCCCATACTCCAAAGATGTGCAGGTTAGGTGGATTGCCATGATTACAATTGCCCCATATTGTCCCAAGATTTGAAGATTAGGTGGATTAGCGCAGTAAGTGTGTGGAATGGGGATAGAGCGGAGAGAGGGCCTGTATGAGATACTCTGTTAGAGAATTGGTGCAGACTAGTTGGTGTTGGTGCGGAATAGCCTCCTTCTGTATTGTGTGAATTGTAGGATGACTACACATCAAGCAATGACTGTGAATTGATTTGGAATGTTCTGAGGTGGTGAAAGGCGCTATAGAAATATGAGTCTTTCTTTAGTCATCAGGTATGACTATTAAATGGGATTAAAGAGATCGATGGGATTGGATAATCCGATAACATTGATGGACGCAGACAGTACAGTTAATCATTGATATTAAAGTGAGTATTAGAGGTTGCTTTAGGACTGCACTGGAAGCTATCACCAGGTTATTGGTAATCAGACACTGTGTTATAATAAGCTGTGTTTTGTGTTAATATGTAAATGTCACAGTTTGTGTTAATTCCCATTGAGTGTTGAACGTGAATTGTTGAGTAATTATAACGCAGAACTTACTAGAAATGTGAAGCTGGGTTACAGGGTTTTGGCTGTAACTATTCTCTGTGTCGAATTCTATTCTGAAATAATAAGGTCCAGCATCTTCTCGACTGATGTTGTTTATAATCAGGGAACAGTCGCCATCTTTCAGGTCTCCAGACAGCCGGGTCCGATGGCGGAACCGTGACAGTACGCGATTGTGATCCTTGGAGTGAAAGGCTACAGATGATCTTCCCCATTCCTTGTTATTAAACCAGATTCCATCTCGCGATTGGTTTACCAAATGTGATGGATAACTGTAATGACATGGAATCTGTACACACAAACCTTCCTGTGCTGTCACCTTTTGTGGAGTGTTGACTTTCCACTTCTGTGACAGTCCAACTGGGGAGAGAAATATCAATATTTAACACTAGCATTCAGCAGGGTTACCTTGAAAGGGCTTCTGCCCCCTCTGACCTTTCCTTGGGCAGCAATGTACTGGAGTGCCAACCACCTCATGCTCAGACTGCATTCTCTTTCGGACATACATAACCACTAAAACAAAATCGCTGGGTCACTACCTTAGAAGTCATCATGTAATCATTGTGGGAGTGCCTTCAGCATACAGACTGCAGCTTTTCAAACAGATAGCTTACTTACTAAAGGCAAACAACAATGACTGAATATCCATTCACCACATCACTATTCCAATAACTATTCCTGCTATTCTACTGCTTCAAATAATTCATTTATCAGTCATGTTTCAAGTGTCTCAGTCACATTCACAGAATTATGTTCTTACAGTTGTTGGGAGCAACATTTATTCACAAAGTGCCCTGTCCCTGCAGATGGAAGGAGCTTGGGGACAGCAATTCCTTATACATTGAGGATCAATGAGATTCCTTAGGGCTTAGGGGAGCTAGGAGGGGGCATGAAAGATCCTTGGCAAGTCGGATCAAGGAAAACCCCAAGGCTTTTTATGCTTCTGTGAGAAATAAAAGAATGACCAGGGTGAGGTTAGGACCGGTCAAGGATAGTATTGGGAACTTATGCATGGAGTCAGAAGCGATAGGAGAGGCAATGAATGAATACTTTTCTTCAGTGTTCACCAAGGAGAGGGGCCATGTTTTTGAGAATGAGAGTGTGATACAGGCTGATAGGTTGGAGGACGTAGATGTTCTGAAGGAAGATGTATTAGCAATTTTGAAAAACTTGAGGGTCGATAAGTCCCCTGGGCCAGATGGGATATATCCTAGGATTCTTTGGGAAGCAAGGGAGGAGATTGCAGAGCCTTTGGCTTTGATCTTTGGGTCCTCACTGTCCAGAGGGATTGTACCAGAGGACTGGAGAGTGGTGAATGTTGTTCCTCTGTCAAGAAAGGAAATAAGAATGACCCTGGTAATTATAGGCCGGTTAGTCTTAATTCGGTGGTTGGTAAGTTAATGGAAAGGGTCTGAGGGATAGGATTTATGACATTTGGAAACATGCAGCTTAATCCGGGACCACAAACGTGGATTCATGAAGGGTAAGTCTTGCCTCACAAATTAGATTGAATTCTTTGAGGAGGGGACTAAGTGTGTAGGTGAAGTAGAGCAGTTGATGTCCTATACATGGACTTTAGTAAGGCGTTTGAAAGGTTCCCCATAGTAGGCTCATAAAGAAAGTAAGGAGGTGTGGGACAGAGGGAAATTTGGCAGATTGGATAAGTAACTGGTCATCTCATTAAAAAACAGAGGGTGATGGTGGATGGAAAATTTTCAGAATGGAGACCAATTACCAGCGGTGTACCACAGGGATCAGTGCTGGGTCTTCTGCTATTTGTGATTTTTATCAATGTCTTGGAGGAGGCGGCCGAAGGGTGGGTCAGTAAATTTGCTGATGACACCAAGATTGGTGGAGTAGTGGATGAGGTGGAGGGCTGTTGTAGGCTGCAAAGAGACATTGATAGGATGCAGAGCTGGGCTGAAAAATGGCAAATGGAGTTTAACTGTGATAGTTGTGAGGTGATTCATTTTGGTAGGACAAATTTGAATGGAGATTACAGGGTCAATGGCAGGGTTCTGAGGAATGTGGAGGAACAGAGAGATCTTGGGGTTCATATCCACAGATCTCTGAAGGTTGCCACTCAAGTGGATAGAACCATGAAGAAGACTTATAGTGTGTTAGCGTTTATTAACAGGGGTTTGAGTTTAAAGCTGTGGGGTTATGGTGCAACTGTACAGGGCCTTGGTGAGACGCATTTGGAATATTATGTGCAGTTCTGGTCACCTCACTATAAGAACATGGAAGCATTGGAGAGAGTGCAGAGGATATTTACCAGGCTGCTGCCTGGTTTGGAGGGTAGGCCTTATGAGGAAAGGTTGAGGGAGGTAAGACTTTTCTCTTTAGAGCGGAGGAGGATGAGAGGTGACTTAATAGAAGTTTATAAGATGATGAGGGCAATAGATAGAATGGACATTCAGAGACTATTTCCTTGGGTGGATGCAGCTGTTACTACAGGACATAATTATAAGGTTCATGGTGGGAGATATAGGAGAGATGTCCGAGGTTGATTCTTTACTCAGAGAGTGGTTGGGGTGTGGAATGGACTGCCCGCTGTGATAGTGGAGTCAGACACTTTAGGAACTTTCAAGCGGTTATTGGGTCGGCACATGGAGCACACCAGAATGATAGAGAGTTGGATAGCTTGATCTTGGTTTCGGACAAAACTCAGCACAACATCGAGGGCAGAGGGCCTGTACTGTGCTGTACTGTTCTATGTTCTTAGACAGTGAGGATCCAGTGAAATTCCTTAGACAGCGAGGAACCAATGAGATTCCTTAAACAATGAGGATCCAAAGATATTCCTGAGACAAGGAGGATCCAACAAGATTTCTTAGACAAGGAGGATCCAACAAATTTCTTTAGACAAGGAGGATCCGACAAGATTCCTTAGACAATAAAGATCCAATGAGATTCTTTAGACAGTGAGGATCCAACAAGATTCCATAGACAATGAGGATCCAACAAGATTCCTCAGACAAGGAGGATCCAGTGAGATTCCTTGGACAATGAGGATCCAACGAGGTTCCTTAGACAATAAGGATATAAACTGCACCAATTAGATTGATTCAGACTAACCATCCTTAGGTGGTGAATTCTAAGAAAGCGATCCATTCCTAGGGTAATGCCTTGACCAATCAGAGTTGACCTGCCTGATTTGAATGTAAACAAAAGCTGGGCAGTAAACTGTTTCCTGATGCATTTTCCACGCCAATGCCTCCCTCAATTGGTGTCCATTTGCCAATCAATCAGCATTCTCTACTTACACAGTATAAATTGTTGTTACTTTGCAGTTAGTCTTTTTGCAAAAATCATAATAAGAGCCTGATGAAAAGCTTCAAGAGCATGTCTGTTTTTCAGCCATACTGACAGCTTTCTCAAGCGATTACTTTGTTGACTGTTCTCCATTATATTTTTAGTTGGGGAATATAATTGTATATGGTATTTAAGTAAATTACATTTCCGAAACCCCACATTAACCTCACCCTACTCCAACAGGCACTGTCAAACACACAAGCAAAGTGCCTCTAGCCGGACCTCTGTGTATGTCAGAGGTGTTGCTATATTGGCTTCACAGGTGGTATTACTTCGTTTTGGTTAAGTCTTAACTGAAGCCCATGTGAAAGGCTGATGATTCCACCCATTCCCCTGCAGTATTTATGCATTGATGCAGCAATGATAAGGGCTCACTGGCAAGGAACTTATTTCACAGAACCATAAAATGAGACAGCACAGCAAAAGGCCATTCCATCGTGCCTTTGCCAGCTCCTTGAAGGAGCAAATTCAATAGCAACTTCACTCAGCGATGGGAAAAGAGCTTCACTGGGGAAAAAGCAAGACAGAGGGAGGTGAGAAAGTTTGATGAATTGCATAGATCTACCAAAGGGCCGGCATAGGCATAATGGGCCAAATGGTCTATTATTGTATTCTGTGGTTCCATGAATTTTATCTGTATTGCAGTTTAGTACTAATACAGAAGAAGACAGGGACGCAGTGATAATGAGCTAGTGATTCAGAGTCCAGGCTAATATTCTGGGCATATGGGTTAAACTGCCACCCACGATAGTTGGTAGAAACTGAATTCAATCTGGAATTGAAAGCTAATCTCTGTAATTGTGACCCGGAAATGACCATTGATTGACATTAAAAACATTGGGTTCAATAATGTTCCCTTTAGAGAAGAAAAACTGCCATCTTTACCCAGCCTAGTCTACATGTGACTCCAGATCCACAGCAATGTACTGATCCTTAACTGCCCCTCTGAAATCACTGAGGGAGACACTTAATTCAAGGGACACTGAGAGATGTGCAACAAATGTTGGTGCAGCCAGCGACACCCACAAGCCATGAAAAACTGTGAGAGATAAGCTGAAAGTTTTGTTATCAAACTGACGATCTTGTTGTCTTTTTAATATTTGCTTGGCTGGCTGCTGTGATGACTGGAAGTGTGAGGGCTGATCTGTCTCTCTATTCTAAGCTCTGCTGCCTTGCAATCATGTGACTTCTCAGCAAAATTCTTATTTCAGAGCGTCCCCAATTCTGAACTGCTCTCCATCCCTGAGGTTTAGGAAGAGAAATGCAGAGCTTAGGGTTGAGGCAGCTGAAGGCACCGCTCCCAGTGGTGGAATGATGGGAATCTGAGAAACACAGGAGGCTGGGTTAGTGTGCACAGAGGGTTGGAGGGCCTGGGGGAGGAAATAGAGGGAGGAAGGGTTGTAGGGGCTAGAAGAGATTACAGAGATACAGAGGGGCATAAGGGCTGGAACAGTTATAATAGTAGGGAGGGCTATAGGGGATGGAGGAGGTTAAAGACAGAGGAAGGGTTAACATAGAAACATAGAAACTAGGAGCAGGAGGAGACCATTCGGCCCTTTGAGCCCGCTCTGCCATTCATTTTGATCATGGCTGATCGTCAAATTCAATATCCTGATCCCCCTTCCTCCCATATCCCTTGATCCCTTTAGCCCCAAGAGCTATATCTATTTTCTCCCTGAAATCAGGCAATGTTTTGGCCTCGATTACTATCTGTGTGAGTGAATTCCACACATTCACCACTCTCTGGGTGAAGAAATTTCTCCTCACCTCAGTCCCAAACTGTGACCCCTAGTTCTGGACACCCACCATTGGGAACATTCTTTCTGAATCTAGCTTGTCTAACCCTGTTAGAATTTTATAAGTTTTTATGAGATCCCCCCTCACTCTTCTGAGCTCCAGTGAAGATATCCTAAATGACTTAGTCAGTCCTCATATGACAGATCTGCCATCCCACGAATCAACCTGGTAAGCCTTTGCTATACTCCCTCTACAGCAAGAACATCCTTCTTCAGATAAGGGCAACAAAACTACACATACTATTCCTGGTGTGGCCTCACCAACGCCCCATACAATTCTCTTGCTATGAAGGCAGTTACCATTTGCCTTCTTTACTGCCTGCTGTACCTGCGCACTTATTTTCAGCGATTGATGCACGAGGACACCAAGATCTCATCGAGTATCCACCTCTGTCAACTTACACTGATTCAAGTAATAATCTGTCTTCCTATTATTGGTGCCAAAGTGGATAACCTCACATTTATCCACATTATACTACATCTGCCATGCAGATGCCTACACATTCAGCCTGTCCAAATCACACTGAAACATCTTTGCATCATCCTCACAGCTCACCCTTCCACCCAACTTTGTATCATCTGCAAACTTTACGATAGTACATTCAGTTCGCCCTTCCAAATCACTAATATATAATGTGAATAGTTGGGGTCCTAGCACAGATCCCTGCAGAACCCCACTAGTCACTGACTGCCAGTCAGAAAAAGATCCATCTTTGAAGATGCGACTAAACACATTGATGAAAGAAAAGCAGTCGATGTAGTATATATGGACTTCAGCAAGGCATTTGATAAGGTGCCCCATTCAAGGCTTATTGAGAAAGTGAGGGGGCATGGGATCCAAGGGGACATTGCTTTGTGGATCCAGAACTGGCTTGCCCACAGAAGGCAAAGAGTGGTTACAGATGGGTCATATTCTGCATGGAGGTCGGTCACCAGTGGAGTGCCTCAGGGATCTATTCTGGGACCCTTATTCTTTGTGATTTTTATAAATGACCTGGATGAGGAAGTGGAGGGATGGGTTGGTAAGTTTGCTGATGATACAAAGGTTGGAGGTGTTGTGAATAGTGTGGAGGGATGTTAGAAGTTGCAGTGAGACATTGATAGGATGCAAGACTCGGTGGAGAAGTGGCAGATGGACTTCAACCCAGAAAAGTGTGAAGTGGTTCATATTGGCAGGTCAAATAGGATGGCAGAATATAATATTAATGGTAGGACTCTTGGCAGTGTGGAAGATCAGAAGGATCTTGGGGTCTGAGTTCATAGGGCACTCAAAGCAGCTGCACTGGTTGAAGCTGTGGTTAAGAAGGCATATGGTGTACAGGCCTTCATCAATCAAGGAATTGAGTTTAGGAGTCGAGTTGCAGCTTTATAGGACCCTGGTCAGATCTCACTTGCAGTACTGTGCTTAGTTCTGGTCGCCTCATTACAGGAAGGATGTGGAAGCCATAGGAAGAGCACAGAGGAAATTTACAAGGATGTTGCCTGGATTGGGGAGCATGCCTTATGAGGATAGGTTGAGGGAGCTCAGCCTTTTCTCCTTGGAGAGACGAAGGATGAGGGGTGACCTGATAGACCTGATAAAGCAAATAAGATGTTGAGACATACTGATCGAGTGAATAGTCAGAGGCTTTTTCCCAGGGCTGAAATGGTTGCCACAAGAGGACACAGGTTTAAGGTGCTGGGGAGTAGGTACAGAGGAGAGGTCAGGGGTAAGTTTTTCACTCAGAGAGTGGTGGGTACATGGAATGGGCTGCCAGCAACGGTGGTGGAGGCGGATTCAATAGGGTCTTTTAAGAGACTTTTAGATAAGTACATGGAACTTAGTGAGATCGAGGATTATAGGTAAGCCTAGTAATCTCTAAGGTAGGGACATGTTCGGCACAACTTTGTGGGCCAAAGGGCCTGTATTGTGCTGTAGTTTTTCTGTGTTTCTATGCCAACTCTTTGCTTTCTATTTGCTGGTCAGATTTCTGCTCATCTCAGGACATTACCCACAATTCCATGTGCTTAAACTTTATACAGTAGTCTGTTATATAAGACCTTGTTGGAAGCCTTCTGAAATTCTAAATAAATCACATGCACTGATTCACCTCAGTCAACTCTACTAGTTACATCCTCAAAAAATTCCAACAGATTCATCAAGCATGATTTCTGTTCTGTAAATCCATGCTGACTTTGTCTGATTATACTACTGCTTTCCAAATGTTGAGTTATGAAATCCTTGATAATGGACTCTAGCAACTTCCCCAGGACCGACAATAGGTTAATTGCTCTTTAATTCCCTGTTTTCTCTCTGCCTCTCTTTTTGAATAGTGAGCTTACATTAGCTACCCTCTAATCTGTAGGAACTATTCCAAAGTCCAAAGAATTTTGGAAAATAACCACCAATGGATCTAGTATTGTAGTTGCTGGAGGAGGTTACAGAGGTAGGGAGGGTTGTAGGTGCTGGAGGAGGTTACAGAGATAGGGAGGGTCATGGGAGTTGGAGAAGGTTAGAGGGATAGGGAGGAGATAGGGAGGAGTGTAGAGGCTGGAGGAGGTTACAGAGAATGGGAGGTTTGTTGGGACTGGAGAAGGTTACAGAGATAGTGAGGGTTTTAGGTTCTGGAGGAGGATAAAAAGACAGTGAGGGTTGTAAGCTCTGGAGGAGGTTACAAAAATAGGGAGGGGTATAGAGATTGGCGGAAGTTACGTGGATAGGGAGAGTCCTGGTGAAGTTAAAAGAGAAAGTGAGCATTGTGGGGGCTCAAGGAGGGTACAGAGATAATGGAGAGCTTTTAACATGAGGGCCCGAATTTGAATTTTGAGGTGTTGTTGATGGTGAGTCAGTGTGTATCAGAGAGCACAGGTGATGGGTGAATGGGACCAGGTGTGAGTTGTACACTGGGTCACTGCTGAATTGCTTCCCAATCAGAGCTCAATAAGAATCATCTTTTACAAAGACTATTAACCATAAATCTGTCCGAGCTGATGATGATATTACCTTGGAGAACTGACAGGAGGAAGTAAGATTTCCCGATCATTGTCCACTCCTAGATATTTCACCAGCTTCTCACTCTCAAGCTCTGAAAGAGAAAGGAGTTAATGAGACCTCACCTCTTGTCTAACAGCCCTCAAGAGAGCAGAAGCTGCTTTCAGACAATGTCTTTTGATTTGATTTATTATTGTCACATGTATTAGCATACAGTGAAAAGTATTGTTTCTTGCACATTATACAGACAAAGCATAATGTTCATAGAGAAGGAATGTAGTGTTACAGTCATAGCTAGGATGTAGAAAAAGATCAATTTAATGCAAGATAAGGCCATTGAAAAGTCTGACAGCAGCAGGGAAGAAGCTGTTCTTGAGTCGGTCGGTACGTGATCTCAGACTTTTGCATCTTTTTCCCCATGGAAGAAGGTGAAAGAGAGAATGTCCGGGGTGCGTGGGGTCCTTAATTATGCTGGCTGCTTTGCCGAGGCAGCGGGAAGCGTAGGCAGACTCAATGGATAGGAGGCTGGTTTGTGTGATGGATTGGGCTACATTCACGACCCTTTGTAGGTTCTTGCAGTCTTGCATACCAAGCTGTGATACAACCAGAAAGAAAACTTTCTGTGGTACATCTGTAAAAATTGGTAAGGGTCATAGCTGACATGCCAAATTTCCTTAGTTTTCTGAGAAAGTAGAGGGGTTTAGTGGGCTTTCTTAACTATAATGGCTGCATGGGGGGACCAGGACTGGTCGTTGGTGATCTGGACACCTAAAAACTTGAATCTCTCAAATCTTTCTACTTCGTTCCTGTTGATATAGACAGGATGTGGATATGCCGGCGTTGGACTGGGGTAAACACAGTAAAAAGTCTGACAACACCAGGTTTAAATCCAACCGATTTATTTGATAGTAAACTCACTAGCTTTCGAGGGGTTTCCCTCTTCTTCAGGTGAATGGAGAGTTCTGGCCTCAGATAGAGCATATAAAGCACAGACAGTTTACAGATTACTGATTAGAATGCGAATCTTTACACCTAACCTGCTGTTCAAGTCTTGAAGTGGTCGACAGTGTGAGTGGAAGGAGCACTGATCACAGTTTAAAGAGATGTGTATTGTCTCCAGACAGTACAGTAAGTGAGGTTTTGCAAACCCAGGCAAGTCACGGAGGTTACCCCGGGGGTTACTCCATTCACCTGAAGAAGAGGGAAACCCCTCGAAAGCTAGTGAGTCTACTATCAAATAAATCGGATGGACTTAAACCTGGTGTTGTCAGACTTTTTGCTGTGATATAGACAGGGACATGTTCTCATCTATGCTCCCTGAAGTCAGTGACAATCTCCTTCATTTTGTTGATTTTGAGGGAGAGATTATTGCGCCGCACCAGTTCACCAGATTCTCCATCACATTCCTATACTCTGTCTTGTCATTGTTTGAGATCCAATTCATTACAGTGGTGTCGTCAGCAAACTTGAAAATCGAATTGGAGGGGAATTTGGCCACATTGTATAAGGAGTATATAGGAGGCTGAGAACACGGCCTTGTGAAGCACCGGCGTTGAGGATGATTGTGGACGAGTTGATGTTGCCTGTCCTTATTCATTGTGGTCTGTGAATTAGGAAGTTCAGGATCCAGCCGCAGAGGGAGGAGCCGAGGCCCAGGCCACGGAGTTTGGAGATGAGTTTTGTTGGAATAATGGTATTGAAGGCTGAGCTGTAGTCAATAAGTAGGAGTCTGACACAGGTGTCCTTGTTATCTAGGTGTTCCAGAGTTGAGTGAAGGGCCAGGGAGATGGCATCTGCGGTGGACCTATTGCGGCAGTAGGCAAACTGTAGTGGATCCAGGCAGTCCAAAAGGCTGGAATTGATCTGTGCCATGACAAGGCTTTCAAAGCACTTCATAGTGATAGATGTCAGAGCCACCGGACGATAGTCATTAAGACACGCTGCTTGGCTTTTCTTTGGTACCGGGATGATGGTCAGCTTCTTAAAGCAGATAGGGACCCACATTGTTGTAAAGAGAGGTTGAAGATGTCTGTGAATACCGCCGCCAGCTGATCCATGCAGGATCTGAGTGCTCATCTGGGTACGCCATCGGGGCCAGTCACTTTCCATAGGTTGACCTTTGAGAAAGCTGCTCTGAAATCTCCAATAGTGACCCCAGATACAGGTTCACCTAGGGTTTCCAGGGTGGTGGGCATGCTCTCGCTGACCTCTTGCTCAAAACAGGCATAGAGTGCATTGAGCTCATCAGGAAGGGGTGCGTTGGAGTTGGCGATTTTAATGCCTTCATCTTATAGCCTGTTATGTTTTGTAGACCTTGCCATAGTGGTTAGCCTGGGACTTACTTATTGGATTTTGTGTGGGATGATAGGTGCTCTGCAGAGAGTTGCAAGGCTACATGAATGAAAGACTTGACCATAACACCGATCAACCTATGAGTCTGCTCTGCCATTCAAGAGCATGATGTGATAATTCTCAATTACACTTTCCCGAATTATCCCCAAATCCCTCGATTCACTTATTATTAAAAATCTGTCTGTCTCAGCCTTGAACATAGAACATAGAACACTACAGCACAAACAGGCCCTTCAGCCCACGAGTTGCGCCAATCACATCAACACCTACCAATCTATAGACCTATCTATAACCCCCAATCCCATTAAACCCCATATACTCATCCAGAAGTCTTTTAAGAGACCCCAGCAAGTTCGCCTCCACCACCACTGATGGCAGCCGATTCTATTCACTCACCACCCTCTGAGTGAAAAACTCACCCCTAACATCACTTATGTACTTTCCTCCCCGCACCTTAAATCTGTGTCCTCTCGTAGTGACCATTTCAACCCGGGGAAATAGCCTCTGAGAATCCACCCTATCTATTCCTCTCAACATTTTATAAACTTCTATCAGGTCGCCTCTCAACCTTCGTCTCTCCAGGGAAAAGAGTCCCAGCAAGTTTGCCCCCTTCCCCATTAACTGTGTTTACTCTGGACTGCTCCTTTGCCATAGCTAACCTAAGCTTAAGGATATGATGGACATATTCCCCTCCTAACACTTGATCCACTCGACCTCCCTCGTTCCCCAGAATCAGCAGTTACCTGTTGCAAACTGGAATGAGCCTGAGCAAAATGCATGGGCACCCGGGAGGGCAGGCTGCTTTTCTGGAACAGCCTCTATGGAAAATTGCAGTCTCCAGCTGCACTGCCACTCAAATAGTGGCAGGCTTCTAAGACCATAGACATAGGAGCAGAATTTAGCCACTCAGCCCATCAATCTCTGTCTTATAGACACTCAATGACCAGGCCTCCACAGCCTTTTGCGGCAAAGAGTTCCACAGATTCGCCACTCTCTGGCTGAAGAAACTCCTCTTCTCTGTATTAACGGATCATCCCTTTAACCTGAGGTTGTACCTTCTGGTTCTAGTTTTTCCTGCTAGTGGAAACACCCTCTCCACGTCTACTCTGTCCGGGCCTCGCAGTATCCTGTAAGTTTCAATAAGATCCCCCCATATCTACTAAACTCTGAGTCCAGACCCAGAGTCCTCAACTGATCCTTATATGACAAGCTGTTCATTCCAGGGATCAATCTTGTGAACCTCCTCTGGATCCTTTCCAAGGCGAGCACATCCTTCCTTAGATACAGGGCCCAAAACTGCTCACAGTATTCCAAATGGGGTCTGACCAGAGTCTAATACTGTCTCAGAAGTGGACCCAGGGGCCTAATAAGAAACACAGACAGACTTTCATTTCTATATCAGCTTTCACAACCTCCGAACATCCCCATGCACGTTATAGCCAATTTGTACACAGCAAGCTCTGACAACAATAATGTGGGTAACTGTCAGACAACCTTTCTGGAAGGATGCATTTTTGCTGCACTCCTCAAAAGTGATTTGCTGAGGAATTTCCATACCCTACTACTACAGCTGTTACTCCAACTCTTTACAAGTGCCCAGCATTACTCTCATCTTGACTTGGGCTTTTTAAAGAGTGCAGAAGCAGAGTCATTGTACAATAAAGCACAGCCCAATGCAGTGACTCCTGAAGAGCTCTAACCAGCTGTGTCTCATAGATACAAGGAACTGAGAGCTTGCAGGCAAGTGCCTCTTTAAATACCACCCTCAAATGCCTTTTCAAACTAATACTGCATACTAATACTGCTCTGACAATTTAAAAAGACACACAGTACCTTGATTTAAATATATTCACAAGGCTACTTCCTGCTTCAGGCTCAACTTTTGAGAGGTGCTCAGTTTAAGGTGGTAATGGGCAAGATCAAAGCAGGACAGGGCTCTAAGTGCAGAGTGTTTGCACTCGCTGCTGCTCCTTTTCTTGTGGGTGGTTCAAACCCTTATTCCTCTTTTTAAATCAGCACAGATCAAGTCATTGGTTCTTTGGAAGAGGAGCTTGAAGGGTGTGGAACCCAAACTGCAGAGCAAACATTTAAAAAAAACAGATTTCAAAATTGGAGTCCAACGTTCCAAATGCTCTCTTTTTGAGTGGAAAATAATGTCAAACGTTGTTCACAGAGAACAGTACCTTTCTCACAATTTAAGGTACAGTTCCTTTACAATAATATATTTACACCAAAATGTACTGGCCCACTCAGTAAAAGCACGTGTAGTTTACAATAGTAAACAAAGGCTAGGAATTGTCTTGGGAAAGAGATCCAAGCGGTTAGAAAAACCTGCTTTCCAGGATATCAATGAATTTCTGTCTCAGCTGACTTCTGAATTGCTTAAACCACTCAATAACAACTCTCCGTCTCTGATACTTAACTACCCTGTCTCTACATCCCTCTGTGGTGAAGAATTCCACAGATACATCCCACTCTGAGAGAAGAAATTCCTCCTCATTTCTGTCTTCAATGGGGCAAATTCTTACTCTTGAGGGGGGCTGAATGGGGCTTCCTCCTGTTCCTCTGTAACAGGCTCGAGGGGGGCTGAATGAGACCTCCTCTTGTTCCTGTGTAACAAGCTCAAGGGGCTGAATGAGGCCTCAAACCAGGACAGTTAGTGAGATTTTGCAAGCCCAGGCAAGTCGTGGGGGTTATAGTTAGTATGACATGAACCCAAGATGATGGCTCGAGACAATTCAGACCTCTTTAACCTGTACTTAATCCTCTCTCCACTCTCATTGTCTGCACCTATAAAGACTTGATTACCTGTTAAGATTCACATTCTAATCATTATCTTGTAAATTGAGTCTGTGTCTAAATATGCTCTTTTGGTGAACCCAACTCTCCACTCACCTGATAAAGGAGCAACGCTCTGAAAGCTTGTGCTCCCAGATAAACCTGTTGGACTTTAACCTGGTGTTGTGAGACTTCTTACTCATCCAAGCCATTAATATATATGGGTGGCTCCAGCGCTGATCCCTGTGAACTCTACTAGTTACAGGTTGCCATCCTTAAAATGTCCTTCTCATCCCAACTCTGTCTTCTTTTAATTAGCCAATCCTCTGTCCATGTTAGTATAGTATCCCCAACACCATGGACTCTTATCTTATTAAATAGCATTTAGTGCAGTACCTTATCGCACACTTTTTGGAAATTCAAGGTTACTACACCTGCTGGTTCCCCTTTATCTATTCTGCTCATTACCACCACAAAGAATTCTTTTAATTGTAAGACATATTTCACCTTCAAGAAGCTTTGCTGACTCTGCTTGATCATGTCATGTATTTTGAAGTCAATGCTATTACATCCTTTATAACGAACTCAGGCATTTTTCCACTGACAGATGTTATGCTAACTGGCCTATAGTTACTTGTTACTTGTCTCCTTCCCTTTTTTAAATAAGGGTGTTACATTGACAGTTTTCCAATCCTCTGGAACTTTTCCAGAATTTATTAATTCTTGGGGGGGTTTGTGACCAGTACATCCACTATTTCTGTAACCAATTCCCTTTAATATCCAAAGGTGCATCCCATCAGATCCAGATGACTTATCATTTTCTCTTGTGATTGTCACAGACAACAGGGATGTCCCCGATTTCCCCATTGTCTACCTGTCCTTTATCAGAAAGTTATTTCTTTAATTCTGATTCCCTGATTTATAAACGGTGCCATATTTTCCCCAACCCTTAAATTTGGAAATGTTTCAGTCCTCTATTAATGACTTGCATGAACAGCAAACGCAAGGTAAGAAGATAATGAAAGGGTTGGTTTATTTTTACACACATGCAACACACACACACACACACACACACACACACACGAGAGAGGGGGTCTCGCAATGTCCATCCCTTTTTACACTCACTCAGAAAATGGCTGATAAGGAAAAAGGAGGCCGGATCAGGGCACAATATAAGAAAATACAGCTATCAGTTTTATGTGTGCCCAGGGCCCAGAATCAGAAGTCAACTGCAACGTTCCTTCCAAGGGGAGGCTGTGATATTGCAGAATGTCCTGCCTTTTCATGGCAAGACTTGCACAATGGGAGAACGAGTCAGTCGGGTGGCATGGGTTCCAAGATTCCAGCAGTTAGCTGGTTTAATGAGGGCCTCAGTTCATTCTGCTGTGACCAGCTTGATAGCAGTGAAGTAGAGAAAGGGTGAATGAATTTAATGCATTTTGTATCTAGCCTATATCACTAACATAACCCTTTCTCAAGGCTGATCTCCTTAAGCGTATACTGCTCCTGGTATCAATATAAGTTTTCCTTACTTGTTCATGTCTTTCATTCTTTAACTTTTATTTCCATAAAGACAGATAGTCAAATGTGACTGTGATTTTGCAGACATTGCAAACCTTACCTGTTTGTGCTAAATGAACATCGTTAAACAGCTGTAGCTGTTAGATTGCGATACCAGCTTTTTAACAGGAAGAGTCCTGCTGGGACAGCCATGACCGCGCAAGTAACTTCAAGGAAAGAGATGCTGACTCCGCCGGAAGCATTGTGGGTCATGATCAGACTGAAGATTATGTCGTGACTGCAGCTACCAGATGGACTGAGAGTCCTGGTTGAACCAGGAGTTTGTGTTGTGACCAAAGTAGGAAGACCTAACTGGAATCGGGAGTTTGCGTCGTGATCGATACTGGGACTCATGATGTATAAATACCCACTTGTATTTGTGTTCAGTGAGAAGCCTGGTAAACCACTGTTAGGACGAGGCTTCTCCCAAAAGCTTTTGAAATAAAACTTACTGTATGTTGACTCACTAACAATCTCAGAGGTGTCTTTTACCTATAACAGCAGACAGCACAGGCTGTTGCCTGGAGTTCTGTTCATATTGGATGTCAGACTTAGCTTTTGAAATTCAGATGCTATCAGAATGTAGTTTAGAGGAGATTATGTAACGTATCTCCTCAATGTTGGATGCAGGATGACTGAGGCCTGACATTTAAATGAAGTTGGAATTCCTTTTGGTTTTAGAGATACTGTTGTCAGGTTGACTCTCTGCTGCGTTCTTTGTTCAAACCTTTGTGTTAGGATTGTTAATGCTTTGGTAATTAGCACCGTTAACGCTGGACCAGACTTCCCATCCCTGTAGGCATTGTTACTTAGCTGGAGAAATGTGGTTCGCTCAGTAATTTTCCATTTTTAACAGTTCCAAAAATAAAATGTCTTCACAGATAGTTCAGTTGATGAATATACATATATATATGTTTATGTCTTTCAGATCTGGACTGTGACGTGATTATTATTGTATCTATTTTCTCACCTCCATTTGCACCTTGATTATTTGGTATTTTTGGAGATGTTGACATTTATTGCAAAATGACTGGAGTATAAAAGTAGAGGTGTTTTTGCAATTTTGTAGGTTTTTGGTTACACCACATCTGGAGTATTGTGTCCAGTTTTGGTCTCCTTATTTAAGAAAGAGTGTGGCGGCATTAGAGGCAGTTCGGACGAGGTTCACCAGATTGATTCTGGGAACGAAAGGGCTGACGTACGAGGAGAGATTAAACAGTTTGGGTTTATACTCACTGGAGTTTAGAAGGATGACAGGGAATCTGATCAAAGTATGTAAAGTTTTAAAAGGGATTGATAAAGTAAATGTAGACCAAATGTTTCCTCTTAAGGGGCAATGTCAAACAAGAGGTCACAGGTATAGGTTGCAAGGCGGCAAATTTGAAACGGAGATGAGGAGGAACTACTTCTCCCAGAGGGTGTTGGATTTATGGAATTTGCTGCCCCAGAGCATGGTGGGGTGTGAATTATTAAATGGTTTCAAAAAGGAGATAGATATATTTCTAATTTTAAAAATGGGATAATGGGATATGGGGAATAGGTAGGAGGTAGATTTGAGATCAGGGAGGGATCAGCCATGATCTGATTGAGTGGCTGAGCAGGCTCGAAGGATTGAATTACCTTAGAACATAGAACATAGAACACCACAGCACAAACAGGCCCTTCGGCCCAAAAGTTGCGCCGATCACATCCATACCTACCAAGCCATAGAACTATCTGTAACTCCCAATCCCATTAAATCCCATATACTCATCCAGAAGTCTTTTAAAAGACCCCAGTGAGTTCGCCTGTACCACCACCGATGGCAGCCGATTCCACTCACTCACCACCCTCTGAGTGAAAAACTTACCCGTAATATCTCCTTTGTACTTGCTTGCCAGCACCTTAAACCTGTGTCCTCTCGTAGCGACCGTTTCAGCCCTGGGAAATAGCCTCCGAGAATCCACCCTATCTATTCCTCTCAATATTTTATAAACCTCTATCAGGTCGCCTCTCAACCTTCGTCTCTTCAGGGAGAAGAGACCTAGCTCCCTTAACCTATCTTCATAAGGCATGCCTCCCAATCCAGGCAACATCCTTGTAAATCTCCTCTGCACCCTCTCAATAGCTTCCACATCCTTCCTGTAGTGAGGTGACCAGATCTGCACACTGTACTCCAAGTGGGGTCTGACAAGGGTCTTATAAAGTTGCAGCATTATCTCCTGACTCCTGAACTCAATCCCTCGATTAATGAAGGCCAGTACACCATGTGCCTTTTTGACCACATCCTCCACCTGTGAGGCCGATTTAAGAGTCCTATGGACCCAGACCCTAAGATCCTTCTGCTCCTCAACCCTGCTAAGACTCCTACCCTTGATATTGTACTCCTTCATCCCATTGGTCCTGCCAAAATGGACCACTACACATTTATCCGCGTTGAAGTCCATCTGCCACTTCTCCGCCCAGTCTTGCATCCTATCTATGCAACCTTCTCCTGCTCCTAATTCCCATGTTCCTATGGTCCTATGTAAAATATTTATTTAACTCCTCTGGCATTTCCTGGTTCCCCCTTATTTCCCCAGTCTTGTTCTCTAAGGGGCCTATATTCACTTTGGTCTCTCTCTTCCTGTTTACATATTTACAGAAGCCCTGACTGTCCATTTTTCCTTTGCTTTCTAGTTTACTCTCATTGTTTATCTTCTCCCTCTTTATTGTTTTTGATCATCTATTGTTGGCTTTTAAATCTTTACCAATCCTCTTTCTTACCACCAATCTTTGCCAAATTATATAGAGTCATAGAGGTTTACAGCATGGAAACAGGCCCTTCAGCCCAATTTGTCCATGCCGCCCTTTTTGTTTAAAACCCCTAAGATAATCCCAATTACCTGCATTTGGCCCATATACGTTTCAGTTTTATACTATCCTTGCTTTCCTTGGATAACCATCTTTGATTTTCGTCTTCTTAGAATCCTTCTTTCTCATTGGGATATATCTTTGTTTTGAGTCATGACTATTTTCCCAAATGTCTCTGCCCTCATTCTTTTGTAATACCTTTATTTAAGTTGAGTACAGTTATTTCTGGCGCAAATTTCTCACTCTCACAGTGAATGCTAAATTCTACAATGTTTTGGTCACTGTTCTTTGGGGATCCTTTACTCTGAGATTGCTTATTAAACTTGCAACATTACACATTACCAAGTCCAAAGTGTCCTGAATATGCTCTGAATTCTACCTCAAGGCTACCTCTGTCAATTTGTCCTTCCCAATCCACATGAAGTCATCCAATATTTAATGTTCTGCCCTCATTATCTCCTGATATATTTTCCATTTATAGTAGAGCTACTGTTCGGCAGCCAATAGACTACTCCCAACTGTGTCCTCTTCCCCTTATTTTTTCTTACCTTCAGTTATATGGATTCTACATCTTCCCATTCTAGATAGTTTCTTGCTTTTTTTTTATTCATTTGTGGGACATGGGCATTGCTAGCTGGCCAGCATTTATTGCTCATTCCTAGTTGCTCCTGAACTGAATGGCTTGCTTGGCCATTTCAGAGGGCAGTTGAGAGTCAATCACGTTGCTGTGGCTTTGGAGTCACATGTAGGCCAGACCAGCTAAGGATGGCAGATTACCTTCCTGAAAGGACATTAATTAACCAATGGGTTTTTCCGATAATTGTCAATGGTTCCATAGCGATCAGTAGACCCAGATATTTTTGTTGAATTCAAGTTCCACCATGTACCATGAAGCAGGATTCAAACCCGGGTCCCCAGAACATTAGCAATTGTGTTTATTCTTGTATTTACAATATTACCTCACCACCTTTTCCTTCCTGCCTACCCTTAAGAAAAGTCTTATAGCCCTGGATACTTGGTTCACAGCTTTGGTCTCCTTGTAACCACATCTCAGCAATAGTTATATGATCATATCTATGAACCCCAATTTGAGCCGTTAATTCATTTATTTACTGCGTGCATTTAAGTAAAACATTAATATTGTCTTGTTCCCCTTTTTCCCCCTTGGACCCTATTTTCTGGTATATTTTATGTTTATGTACTCTGTCCCTTCCTGTCACACTCTGGAAATCATCATCCAAATAGTTGCCTTGCAATGCTGCCATATTCTTTTGTTTTGTAATCCAAAACATCCCCTCTCCAGAATCTTTCACCACCACAGGTTGTCCCAAAGCTCATGTCTCTGCACTTCCCTCATGCCTTGATTTAGAACAATGTTCTGTACGACAGACTTGAGCCTCACACCCAGATCTCAAGAACCAGTGGGAATCTTTCAAAGGCATCAATCATTGGAACCTGTCTTTATAAAGTCACAACATCAACAAAGGACGAAATTGGTCGTGGAAGTGAATTGCAATTGTTGCATTACTTACCCAGGACATGTCCGACTGCTCACTTGGGGTGTAACTGCTGACCCACTCAGTTTGGGCTGAATGTCCAAGTAGTTATAGCCAAGGTAGTGTTTTCTTCCTCCACTGGCATATCAACTAGTTCTAAATAACAGTTTGCAGATTATTAACAATTCAAAATGTAGTTGTTTTCTCACCTTGTGACCACTTCCCCATTTTGACTCACAGTGACACAGCCACCATTTCGGATTAAACACACAGGACCAACACAGGAAGAGAATGTCTTCTGAGTTGAGGAGGAACTTCTTCTCTCAAAGGGTGGTGAATCCCTGGAATTCTCTGCCCCTTGAAGTGGTGGAGGCTACCTTGCTAAATATTTTTAAGACGCGGGTTGATGGGTTTTTGATAAGACAGGGGATTAAGGGTTATGGGGAGAGGGCGGGAATGTGGAACTGAGCCACGACAGATCAGCCATGATCTTATTGAATGGCGGGGCAGGCTCGAAGGGCTAGTTGGCCTACTCCTGCTCCTATTTCTTATGTTCTTATGTTCTTATAACTACATTTTGAATTGTTAACAAACTGCTAACTGTTATTTAGGAAGAATTGATATGCCAGTGGAGGAAGAAAATGCTACCTTGCCTACAATTACTTGCAAACTTTTAAATCTTTATGTACAGATCCTGTGTCATCATTTCTGCTCACAGCTGGAAAATCATTGACGCAAATCAACTGTGTGATTATTCTGCTGTTCCAATGTGACAGGCTCGAAGGGGCTGAATGATCTCCTTCTGTTCCTGTGTAACAGATTCGAGAGCCTGAATGGGCCTTCTCCTGTTCCTGTGTAACAGGCTAGAGAGGGTCTAGATGGGCTTAATCATGTTGCTGTATTACAGGCACACAAGGATTGAACGCATCTTCCTATCACTATGCAACAGATTCATTGGAGCTGACTGGGCCTCTTCCTGTTCCTAATGGTATATCAAGGTAGTGAGAAAACAGCATTTTTGTCTGAATTTACCTGCAAACTTTTAAATCTTAATGTGCAGATCCTGTAATGTTATTTCTGCTCACACCTGGAGTGTAATTGACACGAATCAAATGTTTTATTGTTCTCCCCCTGTTCCTGTGTAACAGGTTCAATGGAGGCTGAATGGGGCCTCCTCCTGTTCTTGTGTCACAGACTCGAAGGTTTAAATGAGGCTTCCTCCTGTTGCTGTGCAGCAGGCTAGAGGGGGGCTGAATGATGCCTCCTTTTTCTGTGTAATAGACTCGACGAGGACTGAATGGGCCCCCTCCTATTCCTGTGTAACAGGCCCAAGGGGAGCTGAATGCTCCGCTTCCTGTCCCTGTGTAACATCTTAAGAGGCTAAATGGCCTCCTCCTGCTCCTGTGTAATAGGCTGAAGATGGCTGAATGGGACCTCCTCCTGTTCCTGTCTGACAGGTTCGAGGGGGAGCTGAATGGACCTCCTCCTATTCCTGTGTGATAGCGTCAAGGGGCTAAATGGTTTCTTCCTGTTCCTGTATAACAGGCTCAAGGGGGGCTGAATGTGGCCTCCTCCTCTTCTTGTGTAACAAGCTTGAGGGGCTGAATGAGGCCTCAAACCAGGACAGTTAGTGAGATTTTGCAAGCCCAGGCAAGTCGTGGTGGTTATAGATAGTGTGACATGAACCCAAGATGATGGTTTGAGACAATTCAGACCTCTTTAACCTGTACTTAATCCTCTCTCCACTCTCATTGTCTGCACCTATAAAGACTTGATTACCTGTTAAGATTCACATTCTAATCATTATCTTGTAAATTGAGTCTGTGTCTAAATATGCTCTTTTGGTGAACCCACTCACCTGATAAAGGAGCAATGCTCTGAAAGCTTGTGCTCCCAAATAAACCTGTTGGACTTTAACCTGGTGTTGTGAGACTTCTTACTCATCCAAGCCATTAATATATATAGGTGTCATAAGAACATAAGAACATAAGAAATAGGAGCAGGAGTAGGCCATCTGGCCCTTCGAGCCTGTCCCGCCATTCAATAAGATCATGGCTGATCTGTCGTGGCTCAGCTCCACATTCCTGCCCTCTCCCCATAACCCCTAATCCCCTCTCTTATCAAAAACCCATCAACCCGCGTCTTAAAAATATTTAGCGAGGTAGCCTCCACCACTTCAACAGGTAGAGAATTCCAGAGATTCACCACCCTTTGAGTGAAGAAATTCTTCCTCAACTCCATTCTAAACCACCCCCCCTTTATCTCGAGGCTGTGCCCCCTAGTCCTACTGTCCTTTCTGAGCGGGAAGAGTCTCTCCACCTCTATCCTATCCATCCCATTCATCATCTTATATGTCTCAATGAGATCTCCCCTCATTCTTCTAAACTCTAACGAGTACAAGCCTAGTTTATTCAGCCTCTCCTCATAGCTCAACCCCCTCAACTCCGGTATCAGCCTAGTAAACCTCCTCTGCACTCCCTCCAAGGCCAAAATATCCTTGCGTAAGTACGGCGCCCAAAACTGCACACAGTACTCCAGCTGCGGCCTCACCAATGCCCTATACAGCCGCAGCAAGACCTCCCTACTTTTATATTCAATCCCCCTCGCTATGAAGGCCAGCATCCCATTCGCCTTCCTGACCACCTGCTGCACCTGCAAGCTGGGTTTTTGCGACTGATGCACAAGGACCCCGAGGTCCCTCTGCACCGTCGCCTGCTGCAGTTTTTCTCCACGCAAGTAATAATCCTTCCTACCATTATTCCTACCAAAGTGGACCACCTCGCACTTGCCAACATTAAATTCCATTTGCCAGTTCCTGGCCCATTCGCCCAGCCTATCTAGATCCTTCTGCAGACTCTCCACACCCTCCGCGCAATTTGCCGTTCCACCAATCTTGGTGTCATCAGCAAATTTCGACACCCTACACTCGGTTCCCTCCTCCAGATCATCTATATAAATGGTAAATAGCTGAGGCCTCAGCACCGACCCCTGGGGCACTCCACTAATCACCAACCACCAATCCGAATAGCACCCATTGACCCCCACTCTCTGCCTCCTATTTGACAACCAGTCCTCTATTCACGCTAACACCCTACCCCCAACTCCATGCCCCCTGACCTTCTGCAATAACCTCTTGTGAGGTACCTTGTCAAACGCCTTCTGAAAATCCAGAAAGACCACATCCACCGGCTCTCCTCTATCCACCGCCCTAGACACATCCTCATAGAACTCCAGTAAATTTGGCAGACACGACTTCCCCTTAACGAAACCGTGCTGCGTCTGCTCTATCAAGCAATTCCCCTCAAGATGCCTTGCTATTTCCTCCTTGATGACAGATTCTAACATTTTACCTACAACAGACGTTAAACTAACCGGCCTATAATTCCCCGCCTTTTGCCTGGCACCCTTCTTAAACAACGGCGTAACATTAGCTGCTTTCCAATCTTCCGGCACTTCCCCGGAATCCAGCGACGTTTGGAAAATAACCACCAAGGCATCCACCATCTCCTCCGCCATTTCTTTCAGAACCCTTGGATGCATTCCATCCGGTCCTGGGGACTTGTCCACAATCAGCCCCTCCAGTCTGTCGAGCACCGCCTCTCTAGTAACAGTAATGTCATTGAGACCCTCCAGTCCTACCACCTTTCCATCTCTAACACCCGGCAAATTATTCACGTCCTCCTCCGTGAAGACCGAAACAAAAAAGTTATTCAAGACCTCAGCCATTTCCCCATCCCCTACCACTAAGTCCCCCTTCTCATCTTCTAAGGGTCCAACGTTCACCCTAGCCAGCCTCTTCCTTTTTATATACTTATAAAAACTCTTGCTATCCTTTTTTATATTAAGCGCTAGCCCAGCTTCATAGTTTCTCCTACCCTTCTTTATCAACTTCTTTGTCAATCTTTGTTGACATTTAAACCTCTCCCAATCCTCTTCTCGCCCACTACTCTTAGCTACTCTAAACGCCTCCGCTTTTAATTTAACACTTTCCTTCACCTCCTTCGTTATCCACGGCTTATTACCTCTCCTCCTACGGTCCTTTTTGACCATCGGAATAAATTTCTGCTGAGCACCAAGAAAGATCTCCTTAAAGATCCTCCACTGCTCCTCAGCAGACCTACCTTCCAACACGCTCCCCCAGTCCACATTCGCCAATTCCTCTCTCATCTTACTGTACTCCCCTCTGTTCAAACAAAGGACGCGTGTCCAGGAACCCACTTTGTCCTCCTCCATCTGCACCAGAAACTCCACCATACAATGATCACTCTCCCCAAGAGGATCCTTCACCGCAGGTTCCCTAATTCTACCCGCCTCATTACATAACACCAGATCCAAGATAGCTTGCTCCCTCGTCGGTTCCAACACACACTGTTCGAGGAAACTATCCCGGCAGCATTCCAAGAACTCCTCCTCAAGCCCACCGCGTCCAACATGGGTCGACCAGTCAATATGCAGATTGAAATCCCCCATAATTACGGCCGTCCCATTCCTGCATGCCACACTTATTTGCGCGTTAACAGCCCGCCCCACCTCCAGATCATTGTTCGGGGGCCTATAGACAACACCCACCAGCGTCTTCCTCCCTTTGCTGTTCCTAATCTCTACCCACAACGATTCCACTTTCTGCTCCCCTGTGACACTCCACTAGTTACAGGCTGCCATCCTTAAAATGTCCTTCTCGTCCCAACTCTGTCATCTTTTAATTAGCCAATCCTCTGTCCATGTTTGTATAGTATCCCCAACACCATGGACTCTTATCTTATTAAATAGCATTTAGTGCAGTACCTTATCGCACACTTTTTAGAAATTCAAGTTTATTACATCTGCTGGCTCCCCTTTATCTATCCTGCTCATTACCACCACAAAGAATTCTATTAATTGTAAGACATATTTCACCTTCAAGAAGCTTTGCTGACTCTGCTTAATCATGTCATGTATTTTAAGTCAATGCTATTACATCCTTTATAGTGAACTCAGACATTTTTCCAATGACAGATGTTATGCTAACTGACCTATAGTTACTTGTTACTTGTCTCTTTCCCTTTTTTAAATAAGGGTGTTACATTGGCAGTTTTCCAATCCTCTGGACCTTTTCCAGAATTTATTAATTCTTGGGGGGGTTTATGACCAGTACATCTATTATTTCTGAAACCAATTCCCTTTAATATCCAAGGGTGCATCCCATCAGACCCAGATGACTTATCATTTTCTCTTGTGATTGTCACAGACAACAGGGATGTCCCTGATTTCCCCACTCTCTACCTGTCCATTATCAGAGAGTTGTTCTTTTTAATTCTGATTCCCTGATTTATAAAGGGTGCCATATTTTCCCCAACCCTTAAATTTGGAAATGTTTCAGTCCTCTATTAATGACTTGCACAAACAGCAAGCGCGAGGTAAGAACATAATAAAAGGGCTGGTTTGTTTTTACACACACACACACACACGCACACACAAACACACACACCTGGAGTTCTGTTCACGTTGGATGTCAGATGTTACGTATTGAAATTCATGTCCAACAGATGCTATCAGAATGTAACTTGGGGGAGGTTATGTGACATATCTCCTCAGTATTGGATGCAGGATGACTAGAAACTTGACATTTAATTGAAGCTGGAATTCTACCTCAAGGCTACGTCTGTCAATTTGTTTTTCCCAATCCACATGAAGTCATCCAGCATTTAATGTTCTGCCCTCATTATCTCCTGATATATTTTCCATTTACAGTAGAGCTACTGTTTGGGGGCCTAAAGACTACTCCCAGCTGTGTCCTCTTCCCCTTATTTTTTCTTACCTTCAGCCATATGGATTCTACATCTTGAGGCGCTGAATGGGGCGTCCTCCTGTTCCTGTGTAACAGGCTCGAGGGGCTGAATGGGGCCTCCTCCTCTTCCTTTGTAATCGGCTCGAGGGGCTGAATGGGGCCTCCTCCTGTTCCTGTTTAACTGGCTCAGTGGGAGCTGAATGGGGCCTCCTCCTGTTCCTGTGTAACAGGCTTGAGGGGCTGATTGGGGCCTCCTCCTCTTCCTGTATAACAGGCTCGAGGGGGCTGAATGGCCTCCTCTTGTTTGTGTGTAACAGGCTCAAGGGGACTGAATAGGGCCTCCTCCTCTTCCTGTATAACAGGCTCGAGGGGGCTGAATGGTCCCCTCCTGTTCCTGTGTAACTGGCTCGAGGGGCTGAATGGGAGTTCCTCCTGTTCCTGTGTAACTGGCTCGAGGGGCTGAATGGGACTTCCTCCTGTTTCTGTGTAACTGGCTCGAGGGGCTGAATGGGACTTCCTCCTGTTCCTGTGTAACTGGCTCAAGGGGCTGAATGGGACTTCCTCCTGCTTTGGTGTAACAGGCTTGAGGAGAGCTGAATAGGACTTCCTCCTGTTCCTGTGTAACAGGCTCAAGGGGCTGAATGGGGTCTTCCCCTGTTCCTGTGTAACAGGCTCAAGGAATGAATGTTCTATGTGAACAAGAAGACGATGACCATTGGAAATGAGAGTGTAAATGTCTGATTACTATTTAAAGCTTATTATTTATTCTTAGTCTTAAAAGCAGGCTGACATTAACATTGCATTGAACTTATTGTGAAAATCCCCTAGTCGATACTCCGGCATCTGTTTGGGTACACGAAAGGAGAGTTTAGCTTGGTCAATACACCTAAACAGCACGTGTTTGGAACTGTGGGAGAAATCTGGAACACCCGGCGGAAACCCACGCAGAAACAAGGAGAACGTGCAAACTGCGCACAGACAGTGACCCAAGCCGAGAATCGAAGCTGGGTCCTTGGCATTGTGAGGCAGCAATGCTAACCACCGCGCCACTCCTGATTCTACTGTATAATCTCACCGGGTAATGAAATTCATATTTAATCAGCCCCACGGGGGGAACAAAGACACAGATCATTATTAATAATGTTCTTCCCTATGATTGTGGCAATTTAGTGGTGCAGTGCAGACGCAGTTTTTCAAAGATTGACCGCAGGCAAGACAGGGCAATGCCTTTCGCCTGCATTTTGGCTTTTATAGTACAAGGACTGCAATTTTAGTTGTATAGTGTGCTTTTGTCCACAGAAAGTTACCTGGAAGTTCTGACGCATATTATGCATGGTAACTAATCAACATGGAGATTTTTGCATCTCGTCGAGAGTACTTTCTTTAGGCAAGTTCTGTGTGACGATTCAGTGCAAATTGCTTTTTGCTCCATGGGAAATCTCTAATTGTTCTCCCCATGGGGCTCATTGAATACGAGTTTCTTTACCAGTTGAGATTCTTAGGCAGAGTTGGGTTTGTAGGGAGGGGGGCAGTTTCCTTACTTCTGTTCTGCAGGCCTGATACTGTTAGCTTCCTGGTTACTTCACGGACAAGCTAAGATGGCTATTCTACAAAATGGGACCTTTACAAAATGCCACGTCATCTCCTGAATAAGACATCAACAGTTCAAACACCCCTCCTCCCATCTGTGGTTCTTAGTTTTTGCCTGGCAAAAGGCATGATTTATATTCTTACAATGAGACATCAACAAAAATTCCTTTGCCTCAATCAAGAGCCCAGGGATGCACAATTAAATAAAGGATTGTCCTTTGTCCTCACAGAAGACCTAGTCTGAATCACAATTCTGTCTGGTAGCTTGGAGACATTTGGGAACACTCTTTAACTCAGTTCAAGTTTAAAAATGTAATACCATAACTGCACAAGACTAACTGAAGTCATTCTGCTGCACCACTCCTGGAGCACTCCTACAGGGCTCCATTTCCAATGCAGCTGCCATTATTCTGCCCCAGAAACAACCAGTTTCTGTGTGAATCTTAGAAAAATAGCCCAAATTGTAGAAAGATGGGAAGAGGAGTTTAACTTCTGATGGCCTGCATCCATCAATGAAGAAGCAATCGAAGTGGAGGTGATGGCCTAGTGGTGTTATTACCAGACTATTATTCCAAAAACTCAGTTAATATTCTGTGGACCCGGGTTCAAATCCCACCATGGCAAATGGTGGAATTTGAATTCCCATCTGGAATTAAGAATCTACTAAATCTGTTGCCAGAATGTCTCCTATCCCACCAGAGGCCTAAACATCCTTGACCACTGCTAGACAAACATCAGATATGTTTTATTACCCGTCCACCAAGCTGTGTTCCTGCTCCCAGCTTGCGAGCAAAAACTGAAGCAGGGGAATCCGATAAGGAAAGTCGTGCAATGTCAGTCTGAGGAATCAGATGATCTCCTACGAGACTGCTACGAGTCAATGGACTGGTCAGTATTTAAGAACTCAGTGACAGGCCTGAACAGGTACACCATTGTAATAACAGACTTCATTAGTCAGTGCGCTGAAGACTGTATGCCAAAGAAGCAAATCAGTGTATTTCCAACCAAGTAAACTGCTTACTGAAATCCAGGTCTGAGGCGTTCAAGTCAAGTGACCCTGACCTATACAAAAAATCCAGATGTGATCTACAGTGAACCATCAAAGATGCCACGAGACAGTCCAGGACCAATCTAGAGTCCAGGCTAGCCACACAAACATCCACCGATTATAGCAAGTTCTGCAAGATCTAACAGAGCACCAAATGAGGGCATGTCAAATTGCCGGCAAAAGTGCACCCCTCCCCGATGAGCTCAATGCATTCTATGCCCTTTACAACCATCCTCTCATCTTATGAGATTTAACCGTATGCAACAACCTACCATGTGGTACCTTGTCAAAGGCCTTGCTAAAGTCCATGTAGACAACATCAACTGCACTGCCCTCATCTACCTTCTTGGTTACCCCTTCAAAAAACTCTATCAAATTTGTGAGACATGATTTTCCACTCACAAAGCCATGCTGACTGTCCCTAATCAGTCCTTGTGTCTCTAAATGCCTGTAGATCCTGTCTCTCAAAATACCTTCCAACAATTTACCCACCACAGATGTGAGGCTCACTGGCCTGTAGTTCCCAGGCTTTTCCCTGCAGTCCTTTTTAAACAAAGACACAACATTTTCCCCTCTCCAATCTTCAGGCACCTCACCTGTGACTATCGATGAATCAAATATCTCGGCTAGGGGACCCGCAATTTCCTCCCTAGCCTCCCACAATGTCCTGGGATACACTTCTTCAGGTCCCGGTAGCATCCTAGTAAATCTTTTCTGCGCTCTTTCTAGTTTAATAATATCCTTTCTATAATAGGGTGACCAGAATTGCACACAGTATTCCAAGTGTGGCCTTACCAACGTCTTGTACAACTTCAACAAGATGTCCCAACCCCTGTATTCAATGTTCTGACTGATGAAGCCAAGCATACTGAATACCTTCTTCACCACTCTGTCCACCTGTGACTCTACTTTCAAGGAGCTATGAACATGTACCCCTAGATCTCTTTGTTGTGTAACTCTCCCCATTGCCCTACCATTAACTGAGTAAGTCCTGCCCTGGTTCAATCTACCAAAATGCATCACCTCACATTTGTCTAAATTAAACTCCATCTGCCATTCGTCATTGATCAAGATCCCGTTGCAATCTTAGATAACCTTCTTCACTGTCCACTATGACACCAATTTGGTGTAATCTGTAAACTTACTAACCATGCCTCCTACATTCTCATCCACATCATTAATACAAATGACAAGTAACAGTGGACCCAGCACTGATCCCTGAGGCACACCGCTGGTCATAGGCCTCCAGTTGGAAAAACAACTCTTTATAACCACCCTCTGGCTTCGGTCAAAAAAACAATTTTGTATCCATTTAGATACCTCACCCTGAATCCCGTGAGATTTAATTTTATGCAACAACCTACCATGTGGTATCTTGTCAAAAACCTTGCAGAAATCCATTTAGACAACATCAACTGCCCTGCCCTCATCTACCTTCTTGGTTACCCCTTCAAAAAATTCAATCAAATTTGTGAGACATGATTTTCATTCACAAAGCAATGCTGGCTGTCCCTAATCAGACTTGCTTCTCTAAATGTCTGTAGATCCTGTCTCTCAAAATACCTTCCAACTTACCCACCACAGATGTGAGGCTCACTGGCCTGTAGTACCCAGGCTTTTCCTGCAGCCCTTTTTAAACAAAAGCACAATACTTGTCAGTCTCCAATCTTCAGGCACCTCACCCATGACTATCGATGATTCAAATATCTCTGCCAGGGGACCTGCAATTTCCTCCCCAGCCCTCCACCATGTCTTGGAATATACTCCATCAGGTCCCAGGGGTTTATCTACCTTGATGTGCTTTAAAATTTCTAGCACCTCTTTCTCTGTAATGTGTATACTGCACAAGACATTACTGTTTATTTCCCCAAGATCCCTAGCATCCATACTTTTCTCAACCAGTAAATACTGTTGAGAAATATTCATTTAGGATCTCACCCATCTCTTGTGGATCTACACATAGATGACCTTGTTCATCCTTAAGAGGCCCTAAGTTCTCTCTTTGTTACTCTTTTGCCCTCTATGTATTTCTAGAAGCTGTTTAGATTCTCCTTTGCCTTATCTGCCAAAACAATTGCGGGTCCCCTTTTTGCTCTTTTGATTTCTCTCTGAACTCTACTCCTACTCCCTCTATACACTTCAAGGGATTTACCTGATCCCAGCTGCCTATGCAGGTCATGTGCCTCTTTTTTCTTCTTGACCAAGGCCTCAATATCCCGAGTCATCTAGGGTTCCCTACTTCTGCCAGCCTTGCCCTTCACTCTAAGAGGAATGTGTTTTCCCTGATCCCTGGTTAACACACTTTTGAAAGCCTCCCACTTACCAGACATGCCTTTGCCTTCCCACAGACTCCCCAATTAATTTTTGAAAGTTGGCCTTATCCCAATTTAGAATTTTAACTTCTGGGCCAGACCGATCGTTCTCCATGGCTACCTTAAAACTAATAGAATTATGGCCACTGGTCCCAAAGTGATCCCTCACTAACACTTCTGTCACCTGCCCTTCCTTATTCCCCAAGAGGAGGTCAAGTTTTGCCCCCTCTCTAGTTGGGCCATCCTCATACTGAATGAGAAACTCCTCCTGAATACACTCAATAAAATTCTCTCCATCCAACCCTCTAATACTAGGGCTGTCCCAGTCAATGTTGGGAAAGTTAAAACCTCCTACTTTTACCACCCTATTTTTCTTGGAGCTATCTGTAATGTCCTTACATATTTCCCGCCGACTATTTGGGGGCCTATTGTACAACCCTATCAAAGTGATTTCAGTGTGTCACAATTTGGTATGGCTCCTGCTCTGACCAAGACCGCAAGCAACTACAATAAAGGCAAAATACTGCTGCTGCTGGGATCTGACACTGCAACAGAAAATGCTGGGAGATCTCAGCATGTCTGACAGCATCTGTGGAGAGAAAACAGAGCTAACATTTTGAATCTAGATCACTCTCCACAAATGCTGTCAGAGCTGCTGAGATTTTCCAGCATTTTCTACTTTTGTGCCACAACAAACTACAAAAGGTTGTGAATGTAGCCCAATCCATCACGCAAACCAGCCTCCCATCCATTGACTCTGTATACACTTTCTGCTGCCTCGGCAAAGCAGCCAGCATAATCAAGGACGCCATGCACTCCAGACATTCTTTCTTCCACCTTCTCCCAGGAAAAAGATACAAAAGCCTTTGATTGCATACCAACCAACTCAAGAACAGCTTCTTCCCTGCTGCCATCAGATTTTTGAATGGCCCTGCCTTATACTAAGTTGATCTTTCTCTACACCCTAGCAATGACTGTAATACTACGTTCTGCACTCTCTTCTTTCCTTCTCCCTGATGTACTCAGTGTACAGTATGTTTTGTCTCTGTAGCGCAAAAAAGAATACTTTTCACTGAATCCCAATACATGTGACAATAATAAATCAAAACAAATCGGTTGTTCAAGAAGTCAGCTCACCATCACTTTCTCAAGGGCAACTAGGGATGGGCAATAAATGCTGACCAGCCAGCGACACCATGACCCATGAACGTTTTTTTTAAAAAGATTGACAAAATGCCATATGTTGTCATCAAGATGACCCACCCTGAGAGGAGAATCGCAATCAAACTCCAGTCTCACGGTAAAGCTGCAGGAGCTGATGCTATTCCAGCCAACGTTAACAAAGCCAGATCAAGAAGCTCACTGAATCCATTCAGTCGGTGTGGAGAAAAGGAACCATCCCACAAGAATGCAACAGTGCCTCCACTGTCCACCTGTATGAGCAGGAAAGAACTCACCAATCTTGCTCCTTTCCATTGCCAACAAAATCTTCATGCGAATCTTTCTGAACTGTTTGGGGCAACATCTTGACCAGATGTCCTGATGGTGAAAGGTGCTATAGAAATGTAATCGTTCCTTTGTTTTTAGACACTGAGTGACAGAATGTGTTGTTAAGACAGATAACCTAAAGTTGGTCATAGAGGGAGGTTTTATGGAGCGTCGTAAAGGAGGAAAGAGAGAGAGAGATATGGTTTAAGGGAGTGAATTCTAGAGATTAGGACCCCGGGAAGCTAAAGGCATGGCCACCAATGGAGGAGCAATGGGTATCAGGCGACATTCAAGAGGCTGGAATTGGAGGAGGACAGAGATCTTGGGAGATTGTAAGGGGTTGGAGGAGGTTACAGTGAGACAGTGGATTGTAAAAGCTGGTGGAAATTGAACATAAGGAGAATCTAGGGGCTGGAAGAATTTACAGTAATAGGGAGGGCTGCAGGTGCTGATGGAGATTACGGAGACGGGGAAGGTTGTAGGGGCTGGAAGAGGTTCCAGAGTTAGGGAGGGTTGTAGGTGCTGGAGGAGGTTACAGAGTTAGGGAGGGTTGTAGGGGCTGGAGAAGGTTATAGAGATAGGGAGGGTTGTAGAGGCTGGCGGAAGTTACAGAGAAAGGGAGGGTTCTAGGAGCTGAATGAGGTTGGAGAGATAGGGAAGCTTGTAGGTGTTGGAGTGCTGTTGAAGATCAGGAGGATTGTAGGGGCTAAGGAGAAGTAGGGATGATGATAGATGTTGCAATGGTGTTTATTACAGAATGTGCCTGTCAAGCAATTATCCATAGACCTCTGTATGTTAACAGCAAATCTTTATTAACTGCCTGTAACAATATACATGTATACAGGAAAGGATACAAGAGAGGAACTACTCCCATGACTTGAACTCAACATATCTTTACGCAACATTACAGTGACTCTAGACAGGATTTTACTGCTCAAGCGAGACCAAAAATTCCCACACAAGGTCAACAGACATTTCCGTTGTCCGCTCCTCGCCTACTCTGATTGTGTGGCAAGCGGGGCGGTAGAATTCTGAGCCTAGGTCTGCCTCATATGCCAGCTGACGTCACTGTGTAGTTCTGTACTCTGTCCCCCATTAAGTCTGTATGTACCAGACCCTTTTACTATACCTCCACTCCCAGTCCTTATCCCACTGATATGGAATCACATTAGTTTACTTCAAGCCTTACATTGTTATAAGGCTTATGAATTTATCTGACTCTTACAACCTTAATGATAGCCCAACATTATTGCTATTACAGTATTGTATTAACAATATTCTCAATGCCTCGTCTCCTCCCCCCGCCCGCACTCAAGTCTGAGAAGTTAGAGCTTCAGGTGGTCCAGAGACCTTAATGCCCCTTTGACATCTCATTCGTTGTTCTGAAAGGAGAGTGACAGGCTCTATGGATTCCGCTACTTGTTTCCTTGGTGGTATTGTGAGAAGAAAAGAAAGTGGGATGGGAGTTTTTGAGGACAATGGGGACAAGGGTTGCATTTTTGAGGGAAGGGTTGACTGCAATAAATTTGGAGACAGGGACCACACATACACACATACACACACACATGCACATGCACACACACGAGAACCTTTGACAATTTTGGATAAAATGTAGACTGGCAGGGGAGGTTATATGGTCAGCAGTTTTGTGGCTGTCACAGACAAGATGTGTTCAATGACACATCTTTGGACTCTAAGGGGGCAATTTAGCATGGCCAATCCACATAACCTGCACATCTTTGGACACAAAGGGACAATTTACCTTGGCCAATCTACCTGACCTGCACATCTTTGGAGTGTAGGAGGAAACCACAACACTCAGAGGAAACCCACGCAGACACGGGGAAAACGGACAAACTACACTCAATGACCTGAAACCAGAATTGAACCCGGGTCCCTGGTGCTGTGAGGCCTTGTAGCCACAGTACTTATACAGCTAGTCCAGTTCAACTTCTGGTCAACACTAACCTCCAGGATGCTGATTGAGGGGGATTCAGTGATGGTAACACCATTGAATATAAAGGAGAGATGATTAGACATTCTTTTGTTGAAGATGGCCATTGCCTGGCATTTGTGTGGCACAAATGTTACTTTCCACTTCTCAGCCCATACCTGGATATTGTCCAGGTCTTGATGCATTCAGATATGAACTGCTTCAGTATCTGAGGAATCACAACAGGTGCTGAACATTGGGTAATCATTAGTGAATATCCCCACTTCTGACCTCATGATGGAAAGATCATTGATGAAGCAGCCGAAGATGGTTGGGGCCTCAGACACTACCTTGAGGAAGTCTCCCCTGACGGGACAAAGAAGAGGAGGACATGTCTCGGGCAGGGGGAGATGTCGTTATCAGTGAAACTTGGCCCAGTGAATGAGTGAAAGGGAAAGAACTGACATGAAATTGAATTTGTCCGTTCTGTCCCGATGGATCATTGATCAATGCCAAAAGTCGTTTCCAATCAGAATGGAGAGAAGGAGTTTTCCAGCAGTAAGGGACAACTCTGAAGGAAGAGAAACAAACTAAGACACAGAGAATCATCTCAGAGAGATCATTTCAAAGATATCAGATTATAACAAGAGTTTTAAAGCTGGTTCATGGGACTGAGACCCTGTGGACTTCTGGAAAGTAAATTGGAGTTTTGAATGACTCTCACACTCTGTGTTTTCCCCACACAGTGGGTGTCTCTTTCTCGCTGAGTTTATATATTCCCATAAATAGCATCCTGACAAAAGTCACAGTTCGCATAAAGACTATCTTCTGGATCAGGACTGAGGCTGTGATTAGATTCCATTTCCAGAACTTTCCCTTCTTTCTTCTGTAATAGAAACAGAAATGATTAGAGAGATAATCAAAGTGATCTATGTTTCGTATAATAGATCCAAATTGAAATTTCCAACCACACTAGACATCAATTAGTGACTCTGAACGGGGTTCCATTAGGGACATTGAACCGGGTTCCCATTAATGACTCTGAACGGGGTTCCCGTTAGTGACTATGAACGGGGTTCCATTAGTGACTCTGAACGGGGTTCCATTAGTGACTCTGAACGGGGTTCCATTAGTGACTATGAACGGGGTTCCATTAGTGACTATGAATGGTGTTCCCATTAGTGACTCTGAACGGGGTTCCATTAGTGACTATGAACGGGGTTCCCTTTAGTGACTCTGAACGGGGTTCCATTAGTGACTCTGAACGGGGTTCCCATTAGTGACTATGAATGGGGTTCCCATTAGTGACTCTGAACGGGGTTCCATTAGTGACTATGAACGGGGTTCCATTAGTGACTATGAATGGGGTTCCCATTAGTGACTCTGAACGGGGTTCCATTAGTGACTATGAACGGGGTTCGATTATTGATCCTGATAGAGTTTGTTCATTCACGCTGAATGTGGTTGGCGATGTCAGTTTTTGAGTTGCGTTTGGGTTTGCTAACCATCATAGAGTTGTGACTGGACCAACCACATCGATAACCAAGCAACTGTCCATGTGAAAGGCTCAGTACCCTGTGGTGTGTGACTCACCTTCTGATGACTCAGAGTCCCTGCTACCTCCCAGTCTTCAAAAGAAGGATACTGATATTCGTAGATTTGATGGTTCTGTTTGATTTCCTGTTTCCCATTGCCTCTCTTCTATAATAGAAATGAATATGGAAGAGTAACAATCAATGTTTATTTCAGTTTTTTTATTTTAGTCTTTAGTGTTGGCTGAGATTACTGGGGGGGCAAGTTCCAGATTTCCACTCTCCTTTGTGCAACCAGTGCTTCCTGATATCATCCCTGAATGTCCTGACTCCAGTTTTAAGATTTTGACCCTTGTTCTGGACTTCCCCTATTCTCCCACCTCTTCTTCACAGCCCCCCAGTTTCCTCCATCTCCTGCCACTGCTGCCCCCATTCCAGAGGAAATTGTCTCTCTATATCAACCCTTTAATTGTCTTAAATCTTTTGATTAGCACAACCGCTTCCAGACTTGAGGGAACACATACCTTATTTGTGCAACCTGCACTCAATCTCATATTAGAAAGATGTTAAAACGTTCTGTACGACAGACTTGAGCCTCACAGCCAGAACTCAATAATCAGTAGAAATCTTGCAAAGGCATCAATCATTGAAATCTGTCTTTATAAAGTCACAACATCAACAAAGGACAATGTTGGTCGTGGAAGTGAATTCCAATAGTTCCATTACTTACCAAGGACCTGTCCGTCTGCTCGCCTGGGGAGTAACTGCTGACACACTCTGCTTGGGCTGTATGTTCTCTTCCTGTGCTGCTCCCTCTGTGTGTTTAATTAGAAAAGGTTAATGTGTCACTGTGAACTTCAAATGAGTAACTGGGCTACAAGTGAAAAGCCTTTTATTGAAATGTCTTGCACTGTGAGCATAACGTTAACCATTTGTGTGCTGTTGCTGTGACCTGATTCCAGTGTAAAGCTGGGCAGTCGTTGACAGAGTTTTCTTTCACTGCTCACTCCAGTTATGAAGGTGGATTTTTGGAAGGAGCAGATCTTGCTCAGCACTGGTTAAAAATGTGAGTATCTGGACAATGTGTAAGAGAACGACAGAGAGAGAGAATGAGAAGGAGAGCAGTACTGAAGAAAGGAGAGAGAGTGAATGAGACAGAGAAAATGGAAAGGGCTTGCATCCACTGAACCACTGAGAATAGAAAGAGTTGCATTTATATAGCCTCTTTCACAACCTCAGGACCTTGCTAGATACTTTATATTCCAGATACTGATTGAACACTGTACCGTTAGTCAAGATATTTGATCATAACATTAAAACAAATGTTCTTATAAAAGATCCCATAGCCACTATTTGGGAGAGGAATTGGTGGGGTGGTGCTGGGGGAAGGAGTTCTGCCGCATGTTTTAAGGCCAAAATGTATCCTGAAACCAACATCACTGAATAAACATGATCTGCATCACGGTCACTTTGCTGTCTGTGGGAGCTTGCTGTGCACAAATTAGCTGCTACTTTTCCTACATTATGAGATTAGAAAAGTATGTCAACAGGTATGATGTCCAATGGGATGTGAAAAGTGCTTTCAAAAGAGAGAGGAGTTAACATGCTCAAAAATATTACATTAAACCCTCACACTTACTTTCTCACACACTTGAGGATGAGGAGTCCACCCAGTCCAGCACACAACAAGATTCCACCTCCAAGCAATCCTACTTTCCACTGATTGGAAACTTGACCTGTAAAAACAGCCAGTGAGTGACTCCAATATATATCTTTCTCAAAATGTTTACTATTGTTTGTAATTAACATATAACTGCACACACTGATCCACTGAAAGTGCTGTTTAAATTCTAAGTCTCCACTACAGGGGAGGGAGCAAACTCTTCTATTCCTAAGCTTTAAAATAGTGCTGGAGTTTGTGATAAATATGTAGAAGAAAATAATTGAGTCAAACCATCAGTAACTAATTAAAGCTGATATATATGGCAGGATAGGTGATGTGTCAAGGCTGTAGCATGTCTTAGCTCAGGGCAAGAACATCGACAGTAAGTGTCTGAGGCTTGAAAAACTCTGAAGGAATGTAATACAGGCTCATAACATTAACCTTGTACCTCTCTCTCACTACAGGTGCTGCCAGACTTGCTGAGCTTTTCCAGCTTTTTCTGTCCTTTTTTCAGATTTCCAACATCCACACTATTTTGCTTTTATATTATTGAGGCGCTTTGGCTCAGAGTCATTGAGCTGGAGGCTGAGCTGCAGACACTGCGACACATCAGAGAGGGCAGGAGCTACCTAGATGCTTTGTATCGGGAGGAGAGCACATCCCTTAGGTTGTGGTCTTATGATTTGGAAAATGGTCAGGGACAGAAGGGTATGACTCCAATTGAGGCAGGTAAGGAGACTGACTCAGAGGGCAAGAATAGAATTGAAGAGAACTTCATTGTTCACACAAAAGTGAAAATTTGTCTTTGCCTTCACCTCCAGTGTAACATATAATCATACAGTTTTTAGTTCAAAGACAGTGTATATTTCATGATACCTCCAATTATAAATATATAACACACATCTATATCTTACTAACATTAGAGAGCATCAGCCTCTGCAACTGTCAAATGGAATTTTAGTTCTGCAGTGTGATTGGATGGAAAAAACTTTATTTATTAATCACAAATAAGAGTTACATTACAATGAAGTTGCTATGAAATTCCCCTCGTGGCCAATCTACCTAATCCGTACATCTTTGGATACTAAGGGACAATTTAGCATGGCCAATCAACCTAACCTAAAGTTTATTTATTTGTCACAAGTAAGGCTTACATTAACATTGCAATGAAGTTACTATGAAATTCCCCAAGTCGCCACACTCAGGCACCTGTTTAGTTCAATGCACCTAACCAGCACGTCTTCCAGACTATGGGAGGAAACTGGAGCACCCGGAGGACACCCATGCAGATACGGGGGGAGAACACGCAAACTCCACAGACAGTGACCCAAGCAGGGAATCGAACCCGGGTCCCTGGCGCTGTAAGGCAGCAGTGTTAACCACTATGCCACCGTGCTGCCCATGAGAATTGGGGCCGCAGCATGGACGAGCCGACTGACCATGACACTGTAGTACAGGAGGCTATTCAAGTGGGGGTAAAACATAAAAGAATGTAGTGGTAGTAGGGACGGTGCAGTGAAGGGGAACTGACACTGTAGCCAGGAGCGTCAGTTCAGATGGCTGTGTTGACTGACTGGTGCCCGCACAAAACTATGAGGTGTGAATGTAGCCCAATCCATCATGCAAACCAGCTGCCCATCCATTGAATCTGTCTACACTTCCTGCTGCCTTGGAAAAGCAGCCGGCATAATTAAGAACCCCACACATCTCGAACATTCTCTCTTTCACCTTCTTCCATCGGGGAAAAAATACAAAATTCTGAGGTCACGTAGCAACCAATTCAAGAACAGCTTCATCCCTGCTGCCATCAGACATTCGAATAGACTTATTATATATTAAGCTGATTTTTTTATCCGATCTGTGACTGCAACACTATATTCTGCACTTTCTCCTTTCTTTGTCCCCTATGTACTCTATGAATTGTATGTTTTGTCTGAATAGCATACAAGAAACACTACTTTTCACTTTTTACCAATATACATGACAATAATAAATCAAATCAATGATGAGTATCATGTCTTAGTGCCGTTCCCTGCCTTTTCCACCTACAAACATACAAATAAAGAGCAGGAGGTAGATCACTTGAGCTTCTCCATTCAATAAGGTTATGGCTGATCGGATTGTAACCTCCTACCAATAATTTACATTGTTTCTATTCAGATTGGAACTGAGTAGTCTTAGAGACAGACAGCATGGTTTTGTATGTGGGAGGTCATGTCTCACTAATTTAACTGAGTTTTTCGAGGAGGTGACAAAAATGATTGCTGAGGGACAGGCTGTTGTCTACATGGACTTTAGTAAGGCATCTGACAAGGTCCCTCATGGCAGGCTGGTGCAAAAGGTTAAATCTCACGAGATCAGCAGTGAACTAGCTAGGTGGATTCAGAATTGGCTTGGTCATAGAAGACAGAGCGAAGCAGTGGAAGAGTGTTTTTCTGAATGGAGATCTGTAACTATCAGGGGATCAGTGCTGGGACCTCTGCTGTTTGTAATATGTATAAATGATTTGGAAGAAAACATAGCTGGTTTGCTTCAAATATTTGAATCATCGATAGTCACAGGTGAGGTACCTGAAGATTGGAGGGTGGCAAATGATGTGCGTTTGTTTAAAAAAAGCTGCAGGGAAAAGCCTAGGAGCTACAGACCAGCGAGCTTCATATCTGTGGTGAGTACGTTGTTGGAAGGTATTTTGAGAGACAGGATCTACAGGCATTTAGAGACACAATGACTGATTAGGCACAGTCAGCATGGCTTTGTGAGTAGAAAATCGTGTCTCACAAATTTGATTGAATTTTTTGAAGGGGTAACCAAGAAGGTAGATGACAGCAGTGCAGCTGATGTTGTCTAAATGGACTTTAGCACAGCCTTCAACAAGGTACCACATGGTAGATGGTTGCATAAGGTTGAATCTCATGGGATCCAGGGTGAGGTATCTAAGTGGATACGAATTGGCTAGAGGGTGGTTGTAGAGGATTGTTTTTCAAACTGGAGGCCTGTGACCAGTGGTGTGCCTCAAGGATCAGTGCTGGGTCCACTGTTATTTGTCATTTATAGTAATGATTTGGTTGAGAATTTAGGAGGCATGGTTAGTAAGTTTGCAGATGACACCAAATTGGTGGCATAGTGGACAGTGAAGAATGTTATCTCGGATTGCAATGGGATCTTGGTTAATTGGGCCAGCAGTCTGACAAATGGCAAATGGAGTTTAGTTTAGATAAATGCGAGGTGATGCATTTTGGTAGATTGAACCAGGGCAGGACTTACTCAGTTAATGGTAGGGCGTTGGGGAGAATTAAGAACAAAGACATCTAGGGGTACATGTTCATAACTCCTTGAAAGTGGAGTCACAGGTGGACAGAGTGGTGAAGAAGGCATTCAGCATGCTTGGTTTTATTGGTCAGAACAGGAATTGGGATGTTCTGTTGAAGTTGTACAAGATATGATAAGGCCACACTTGGAATACTGTGTACAGTTCTGGTCACCCTATTATAGAAAGTATAGTATGAAACTAGAAAGAATGCAGAAAAGAGTTATTAGGATGCCACCGAGACTCGATGGATTGAGCTATAAGGAGAGGCTGGATACACTGGGACTTTTTTCTCTGAAGCGTAGCAGGTTGAAAGGTGAACTTATAGAGATCTATAAAATAATGAGGGGCACAGATCAGCTAGATAGAAGTAGGGGAGTCTAAAACTAGAGGGCGTAGGTGAGGTGAGAGGGGAGAGATACAAAAGTGTCCAGAAGGGCAATTTTTTCACACAGAGGGTGGTAAGTGTCTGGAACAAGCTGCCAAAGTTGTCGTAGAGGGAATACAATTTTGTCTTTTAAAAAGCATTTAGACTGTTCCATAGGTAAGATGGGTATAGAGGGATATGGACCAAATGTGGGCAATTGGGATTGGTTTAGGAGCTTTCAAAAAAAAGGGCAGAATGCACAAGTTGGGCCGTAGGGCCTGTTTCCATGCTGTAAACCTCTATGACTCTATGAGCAAGTTTGTGGATGGTACAGATATCGGCGGAGTTGCGGATAGTGATGAAGATTGTCAGAGAATACAGCAGGATATAATTAGACTGGAAAATTGGGTGGAAAAATGGCAGATGGAATTTAATCTGGACAAATGCGAGGTGATGCATTTTGGTAGATCCAATTCAAGTGGGAGCTATAAAATGGCAGAACCATCAGGAGCATAGACACACACACACAGATCTGGGAGTATAGGTCCACAGATCCTTAGAAGGTGGGAAAGGTAATGAAGAAAGTATGTGGCATGCTTGCCTTCATCAGACAGGGCACTGAGTATAAAAGTTGGGAAATTAAGTTATATAAAGTGTTATTTCGGCCACATTTGGAATACTGTGTCCAATTCTGGTCACCACACGATCAGAAGGACATGGAGGCTTTGGAGAGAGTGCAGAAAAGGTTTATCAGGGATGTTGCCTGGTGTGGAGAGTATTAGCTAGGAGGAGAGATTGGATACTCTGGGATTGTTCTGCCTGGAAAGATGGAGGCTGAGGGGCAACTGACAGAAGTTTATTAAACTATGAGAGATATCGATAGGGTGAATAGTGGACATTTTTTCCCAGGGCAGAAATGACAATTACAAGGGGCACAAGTTCAAGATAGTATGGTGTACTGGCCTTCATCAATCAAGGGATTGAGTTTAGGAGTCGGGAGATAATGCTGCAGCTTTATAAGACCCTAGTCAGAACCCACTTGGAGTACTGTGCGCAGTTCTGGTTGCCTCATTACAAGAACAATGTGGAAGCTATTGAAAGGGTGAAGAGAAGATTTATAAGGATGTTGCCTGGATTGGGTGGCATGCCTTATGAGGATAGGTTGAGGGAACTCAGTTTTTTCTCCTTGGAGAGGTGAAGGATGAGAGGTGACCTGATAGAGGTTGATAAGGTGTTGAGAGGTATAGATCAGGAGAATTCTCAGAGGCTATTTCCCAGGGCTGAAATGGTCGCTACGAGAGGATATGGGTTTAAGGTGCTGGGGAGTAGGTACAGAGGAGATGTCAGGGGTAAGTTTTTCACTCAGAGGGTGGTGGGTGAGTGGAATCGGCTGCTATTGGTGGTGCTGGAGGTGGATTCGCTAGGGTCTTTTAAGAGACTTCTGGATGAGTACATGGGATTTAATAGGATTGAGGGTTATAGGTAGGCCTAGTAGGTAGGGATATGATCAGCGCAACTTGTGGGTTGAAGGGCCTGTTTGTGCTGTAATTTTTCTATGTTCTATGTTCTATAAGCAGGAGGGGGGGAGGTTCAATGGAGATGTGCGGGAAAAGTGTTTTACACAGAGGGTGATGGGGACCTGAAATGTACTGCCAAGTGAGGTGGTTGAGGCGGTTACGTTAGCCACATTTAAAACTTATCTTGATAGGCATATTAACAAACGAGGAATAGAGGGATGTAAGCAGTTGGTTTAGATAGGTAAATGTGATCATCTTAGGCTTGGAGGACCAAAGGGCCTGTTCCTGTGCTTTATTGTTCTTTGTTCTTTGTAACCATCTAATGCTGTTCTGAATGCCTCGATTGAAGCTGTCAAGGGAATCATACCAGGAATGAAACACTTTATGCTCACGGAATGCCAAAATCAAAAATAGTTGGGGTCTAGCCTAGTGTTATACTATACCTTGGAGTTTCTGACCTTGTCTTGAACAATATGGAGATGATGATTCCTCTTGTGGGAGAAACTAGAACTAGGAGTCACTATTTTAAAAAGGGATCACTCATTTAAAGACATGAAAAACCTTTGCTGTCAGAGTATCTCTTGCACAAAAGGCAGTGGAAGTAGACTCTTTGAATTTGTTGAAGGCAGAGGTCGATAGATTCTTGAAAAACAAAAGGATGAAAGGTTATTGGGGATAGGCAGGAGGTTATAATCCAGTCAGCCTTGATCTTATTGAATGGAGAAGCTCAATGGACCAAGTGACCTAGTCCTGCTCTTTGTATGTTAGTATGAGAGAATCTAACCATCACCTCTTGACATTCAACAGCAATCATCATCGCTGAATTCTGTAATATGGACATCCTGGGGATTACCATTGACCACATATTTAATTGGATCCACAATATGAATACTGAGGCTACAAGAGCAGGTCAGAGGCTGGGAATTCTGCACCAAACAATGCACCTCCTATCTCCCCAAATGCTCTCCGTAATGTAGAAGGCACCAGTCACAAGTGTGTTGGAATGCTCTCCACTCAATTGGATAAGTGCAGCCCCAATAAATGTCAAGAAGCTTCATACCATCAAGTACCAGCAGCACACACACAAGGCTTTGGAGAGGTTGCTGAAAAGAAATACCAGGATGCTGGCTGGACTAGTAGTTAAGAGCTCTAAGGAGTGGCTGGACAAATTTGCATTGTTTTCTCTGGAGCAGCAGAAGCAAAGGGGAGATTTGATAAAAATCTATAAAATGATGAATGACATAGACACAGCTGATAGTCAGAAACCTTTTCCCAGAGTTGAAATGTCTGATACTCAGGGTATGCACTTAAGATGAGAGGGGCAAAGTTCAGAGGAGATATGAGGGGCAAGTTTTTTTACACAGAGAGTGGTAGATTTCTTGGATGCGTTGCCAGGGATGGTGGTGCAGGCAGATACAATAGGAGTGTTTATGTAACTTCTGGACAAACACAAGATTATGTCATGAATAGAGGGTATGGAGCAAGGCAGAAGGGATCAGTTTGATTTGACTTCATGTTCGGCACAACTTTGTAGGCCGAAGGGCCTGTTCCTGTGCTGTATTGTTCTATGTTAACACAGACTGCACTGATGTAGACAGGAGGCTCAACCCCAACTTCTCAAATGCAGCATGGTGGCCCAGTGGTTAGCACTGCTGTCTCACAGCACCTGGATCCAATTCCAGCTTCAACCACTGTCTGTGTGGAGTTTGCACATTCTCCCCATGTCTGCGTGCTTTCCTTCAGGTGCTCCGGTTTCCTCCCACAGTCCAATGATGTGAGGGTTGGGTGGATTGGCCATGCTAAATTGCTCCTTAGTGTCAGCGGGGTTATCAGGAGTTACAGGATAGGGTCTGGGTGGGACTTTTCTCGATACAAGTCCAATGGGCCGCGTGGCCTCCTTCTGCACTATAGGGTTTCTGTGATTCTGTGAAATGAGTGATCATTTCAAATCCTGCCAACAATGTAAAAAATTCTGTGAACTAATAAAAACAGGGTGTGGGAGTCTGTGTAAACTCACGTTCTACAGTGATGGACCCCTCCACTGCTCCATGTTCATTCTCTGCCACGCACTGATAGCCTCCAATGTGCCAGGATGTAACATTAAAAATCACCAACCACAGCTCATTATTGGACCTTGTTCTGTTCACTGTGACATTAAGATGTCTCCATGTCAGGCTAGAAGCTGGGAAGCTCTCGACAGAGCATTTTATCACTGCAGAACTCCCCTCAATTATATTGATCGATGAAGGGTTAATCGTATGAAGATAAGTAATTCTGAGATTCCGTGGTGCATCTAAAAACAAAAGAGGTTACGTTGACTGTGAAGCACAGAGACTGTGAGAATGTGAAAGGTGTGATAGCAATATAGCTTCTTTCAAAACAATACAAGTAAATCAGACATTTCAGTTTAGCACTGAGGGAGTGCTGCACCATAAGAGGGTCAGTACTGAGGGAATACTGCACTGTCAGAGGGTCAGTACTGAGGAGGTGCCGCACTGTCAGAGGGTCAGTGCTGAGGGAGTGCCGCACTGTCAGAGGGTCAGTACTGAGGGAGTGCTGCATTGTCAGAGGGTCAGTACTGAGGAAGTGCTGCATTGTCAGAGGGTCAGTGCTGAGGGAGTGCTGCACTGTCAGAGGGTCAGTACTGAGGGAATGCTGCATTGTCAGAGGGTCAGTACTGAGGAAGTGCTGCATTGTCAGAGGGTCAGTGCTGAGGGAGTGCCTGTCTGGAGGAGGGGCAGATTGATGGAGTACGATAGGGGTGGAGGTGAAGCCTTTCATATCATATGTTCAACTCAATTCCCATCTGCTTTCTCAGCTAAATGATCTCCTAGTAGTATTCAAATCAGATTTCTCATTGGCTAGTTTTTATCAGCTGAACTCCTTCTCATCAGATTGCTGTTATAAAATGTAAATTGTTTCCGCTTTTGTAGAATGAATTATATCTGTACTTACATTGCACAGTTAGTACAAGAATCCGCTCCGATGTAACAGATGGATATCTCACTCTACAGGTCAGATTGTGTCCGTGGTGTTTGAGTGATGGGATCAGGGTCAGAACAGAAGTATAGGTCAGAGTGACACCATGCTGAGTTACAGTGTTTGAGACTGATCCAGGTTTGTCAGTGGGAGTGTCCCAGGTTAAGACAGGTGCTGTTCCATTGCACGTTGTGTCGAAGGTGCAGATTATGTTCACGTGCTTTCCTGCAATAATTTCAACAGGGAATATCATGGGTTTATCTGTGAAATCTAACACATAGAGAATGGATCCTTTTAGATAAATATAACATGAAGATTCAGTTCAAATAGAAATCACAGTCTCACAAGAGAAATCATTGTTACAAGGAGGAAATCAGAACTGAGAGATTAGAATGATCAGGAAAGAACAAGCTGGTTCTCGTCTCTGGAAAAGAGAATCTTAAGGGTGAAATGGATTCAACAGCGCCGATATTTCCACCTATGGGAGTGACCAGAGTTGGGAACCATCAACAGAAGGCGGACACTATCAGGAACAGTTTAAACTGTTCCCTCTCACTGTCCATGATCAAATATATTTGTATATGGATATATGTGGTTTCTGACCCGTGGAGGACTTGCGTCAATTTGAACAACCCAGCAACAAACTTGTGTATTTAAAAATGAAAGAGGTTAGTTTATTTCTCACACTTGCCCCAGAAGTTTCCAAAACATTGACATCTCATCCATGCTATTGCGCACACAAAAACTAACTACATTTGAAGCTAAAACAATAATTATAAAAATAGAAATTTAAATCAGTCGCTCTTTCAGTGCAGGCCTAATGTTTCAGATCCATGTTATTTAATACTCTATCCGAAGGGAAGGTTTCTAAAATGCAAAAATTTTTAGGTAGTTACGAAGGTTCCTAGAGTTGATCTTATTTCTCATTGAGAGTCGAATGTAAGTTATTGAGTAATGATAACACAGCACTTACCAGAAACACGAAGCTGGGTTACAGGCTGAGAGTTGTAATTATTCTTGTTGTCAAATTCTACTCTGAAATAATAAGGTCCAGCATCTCTCTGTGTGATGTCGTTTATAATGAGGGAACAGTCGCCATCTTTCAGGTCTCCAGACAACCGGGTCCGATTGCGGAACTGTGGTATTTCACGATTGTGATCCTTGGAGTGAGAGGCGATAAGTGATGATGATTGTTTCTTATTAAACCAGATTCCGACTCGTGTCTGGTTTCCCAGACATGATGGATAACTGTACTGACATGGAATCTGTACACACGAACCTTCCTGCGCTGTCACCTCTCGTGGAGTGTCGACTCTCCACTCCTGTGATGGTTCAGCTGGGGAGAGATGTATCAATATTTAACACTGGATGGTTTGTGGATGCCCTACACTTGATATCCACCCTCTCCGTCACTGGCACACGGTGGCTGCAGTGTGGACCATCCACAGGACATAGAAAACTCATGAGTGTTACATCAACAGCACCTCCCTCCCCTGTTACCTCAGTCACCCATAAAGACAATATTTGATTATAGTGTGGAGGTCAAAATGTACGGCTTTTAAACAGGATTAGAGAGATGGATGGGATTGGATAACTTGATAACATTGATGGACGCAGTCAGTGCATTTAATCAATGACATTAAAGTGAGTGTTAGAGGTTACTTTAATTTTGAACTGGAAGCTATTACCAGATTATTGATAATCAGACACTGTCAATAATAAGCTGTGTTTTGTGTTAACATGTAAATATCACAGTTTGAGTGTTGACTGAATTATTGAGTAATTATAACACAGCACTTACCAGAAACACGAAGCCTGGTTACAGGGTGATAACTATAGCTGGGACCATTGTCAAATTCGATTCTGAAATAATAAGGTCCTGCATCTTCCTGTCCGATGTTGGTAATAATCAGGGAACAGTCACCATCTTTCAGATTTCCAGGCAGCCGGGTCCGATGGCGGAACCGTGGCATCTCGTGCCTGTGATCCTTGGAGTGAAAGGCTATTAACGATCTTCCCCTTTCCTCATTAAACCAGACTCCACCTCGGGAATGGGTTTGCAAATGTGATGGATAAGTGTAATGACATGGAATCTGTACACACGAACCTTCCTGCGCTGTCAGCTCTCGTGGAGTATCACCTTTCCACACCTGTGTCAGTCCAACTGGGGAGAGAAACATCAACATTTAACACTGTATGGTTTGTGGATCCACTAGACTCATTATTTACCCCCTCCATCACTGGTGCACAGTGGCTGCAGTGTGGACTGTCTACAGGACATACAAGGAACTGCCTAAAGTTCCACAATGGATGGAAGAGAATCCTGGACACAGGAGTGAACAAGTTCATCCTACATTGGCTCATGGTCCTCAGGGACCAGTTTAATGAAGCAAATCTTCCACCCAACACAATGTCTACAAGGCGCAACAATGGAAATACATTCAGTGCTGATTGACAAGGCAGGACAATGGATTAGGAGCCCCAATAGCTCCCATCATCATTACCGTCATGAATCAGCGATTAGCCTTACCTGCCTGTTAGCTCTTCAACATAGATGATTGGCTAATGTGATTCCAAATAATTGGGACAATTCGTGTATTGATTGTCCAAGGAATCTCAATTGACTTGTCAGAGTTAATTGATAGATTTTGTAAAAGCGGACAGATTTAACACCCCTGCATTAGATTCAAATCGTATAGTAGTCAAATATTTATACCTTAAGGTGCTAACGTTAACAGAGCCCAAACACAGCTCCAATCAGCGGGCAACCGAGAGGGTGTCTGACCTGACTGCCCTTCCACTGTGGCTACATTCACAGCTGAGTGCCCCCGGAGATGGGGCCTGTCATGTCTACGGGCACTGCTGAGGCAGCACAGGGAGTGGAATGTTTTATTGATCCTTCTAATCATCTTTTGGTTTAATTTTTTTTAGTTTAATTTCTGCTTTGTTTTTGTTTCAGGAAGTTCCTTCTTAAGGGTTATCCTTCTCTGTTTATCCCTGTTTTATTTAATTTTGTTTAAAAAGACTGACATCAGCAGTAGTTGCCAGCAAGGCTGTTTAGTTTTTAGAAGAACAAATTATTTTCCAGCTAGATTACAAGCAAGCTTTTGGGTGACGGTTTAATTAAAGTTAAATTATAAACCCATGTGGTCAAGAGCACAATTTTAATGTACTGTGTGAGCAGTCTGTATCTGTGAGTTGGGGCTGAGAGCTGCATTAGTTTGCCATCCCTATTATTGTCGTATGATAGCTATATCACAGGAGGGTGGTCCTTCAGAGGTTTCACTGGGGTAGCTCCTTCCATGCTTGAATCATAAATAAACTACTGTGACCTGTCCTTGGGTCTCTTGTGGTTGGTTGAAAGACATCCACCACAACAATTCCCATTGTCTAAAGGATAATTTTTGATCTAATCCCCATGTTGTTGTATTGTTGATTCTGATGCAGCATTGGAGACAGTCTTGTCTGCAAGTTCAGCACTGACCCTGCTCCAGCGAACACTGTGAAACACACTGAGGTTAGCACCCCTAGCCTGAACTTTGCATGTCTCAGAGGTGTTGCTGTGTTGGCTTCACAACTTTCCTGGATTGTCACGTTGCATTTTAGTTGCTTCAAATTGTATCCACACTAAAAGCTGATGAAAACAGCTCATCTGCAGATTCATATTTTAAGAAGAATTTAAAGTGTTAATGATTAGAAAATTAATTCATGGAATGATAGAGCACAAAACGAGGCCATTCACTTTCCTGGGCCTTTGAAAAAGATATATCATTAGAATAAAGCCCTCCAAACCCGTGCCAATCATGATGCCTGAACTAAACTAAAAAAACTTTCTGCCTTTCCTTGGTCTATATCCCTCTATACCCTCCGTATTCACAAACCCATTCAATGCCTCTTAAATGATGCTAATGTCCCTGCTTCCTCCGCCACCTCTGGCAATGCAATGCGTTCCAGGCACCCAACATTCTCTGCGTGAAAAACCTCCCCTGCATATTTCCCTTCAACTTTCACCCTCTCATCTTGAATCTGTGTCCCCTTGTAATTGACACTTCTACCCTGGGAAAAAGCCTCTAACTATCCAACCTGTCTCATTATTTTGTAGGTCTTCCCCTAAGCCTCCATCTTTCCATTGAAAATAATCCTAGTTTATTCAACCTTTCATAGCCAACGCCCTCGAGACTAGGCAACATCCTGGTGAACTTTCATTGCATTCTTTCCAAACTTCCATGTCCTTCTAATAATGCGGTGACCAGAAATGCGCGCAATGCTCCAAACGCAGCCGAACCAAAGTTTTATACAGCTGCAATATGATTTCTCAACTCCTGTACTCAGTGCTCCAGCTGATGAAGGCAAGCATGCCATGTTCTGTCTTAAGCACCTTGGCCACCTGTGTTGCCACTTTTAGGGAACTGTGGACCTGCGTGCCGGGATCCTGCTGTATGTTTATGTTCCTCAGGGTTCTGCCATTTACAGTGTAATTCACATCTTAATTTGATCCTCCTTGCATCACCTTGCATTTTTCCGGATTAAATTCCATCTGCCATTTCTGTGCCCAAATCTCCAATCTAGCAATATCCTGTTGTGTCCTCTGACAATCCTTGGCACTATCAGAACCTCCACTAATCTTCATGTCATCTGCAAATTTACTAATCAGACCCCCATATTTTCCTCCAGATCATTTATATGTACTACAAACAACAGAGGTCCCAGCACTGATCTCTGCGGAACACGACTAGCTTCAGATCTCCATTCTGAAAAACACCTTTCCACCGCCACTCTCAGTCTTCTATAACCCAGCCAATTCTGTATCCATCTATCCAACCTATCCAAATCCATGTGATTTTAGTTTTTGTATCAGTCTGCTGAGTGGGACCTTGTCAAACACCTTACTAAAGTCCATATAAACGACATCCACAGCCCTGCCCTCATCAATTATTTTTGTCACCACTTCAAAACAGTCAGTCAAGTTGGTGAGACATGTCATGCTCCTTGTTCTCTATGTCGGAAGCTGAAAGCATTTACATTCCGCAGGGTCAGTTTATGTGCTGGAAGCACATAAGCTGAAGCCCAGGTTTCAGAGCTGCAGCAGTGGCTGGGGTTACTATGAAGCATCCAGGAGGCAGAGAGGATTGTGGATAGTATGTGTAGAGGCAGGCTCAGAATCCCAGGCAGTAAAGGAATGGGTGTGACCACCTGACAGAGCAAGAGGACTGGACAGAAAGTGCAGACATTTCCCATGGCAATTCCCCTACAAAACTGGTACACTGCTTTGGATATTGTTGAGAGGAATGGCTTTCCAATAGTTATTGGGGATTCAATTGTAAAGGGAATAGATGGGACATTCTGTGGAAATTAACACAACATTAAGGAGAAAAATATTAGCTCGGGTGATTTGGAATTTGTACAGATGGGGCTGGGAAACACTAAGAAGCAGAAAACATTCATGGGGGTTGTATATACCTGTAGTGTTGATGTAGGGAATTGCATTAAACAGGAAATTAGAGACACATACAATAAAGGAGCATCTGTAATAATGGATGATTTTAATCTACAAATAGATTGGACAAGTCAGATCAGTCACAATACTGTAGAAGAGGAATTCTTAGAGTGTATATGAACAAAGAACAAATAAAATTCAGCACAGGAATAGGCCCTTCATCCCTCCAAGCCTGCACCAACTATTCTGCCCGACTGAACTAAAACCCCCTACCCTTCCAGGAGCCATATCCCTTTATTCCTATCCTACTCATGTATTTGTCAAGAAGCCCCTTAGAAGTCATTACTGTATCCGCTACCTCCCCCAGCAACGAGTTCCAGGCACCCACCACCCTCTGAGTAAAATGTCTGCCTCATATATCTCCTTTAAACCTTGCCACTCGCATCACCTAGTTAATGACTCTTTCACCCTGGGAAAAAGCTTCTGACTATCAACTCTGTCCACGCCTCTCAAAATTTTGTAGACTTCTATCAGGTCGCCCCTGAACCTTCGTCGTTCCAGTGAGAATAAACCAAGTTTCTCCAACCTCTCCTCATAGTTAATACCCTCCATACCAGGCAACATCCTGGTAAATCTTTTCTGCCCCTCTTGAAAGCCTCCACATCTTTCTGGTAGTGTGGTGACCAGAATTGAACACTATATTCCAGGTGCGACCTAACTAAGGTTCTATAAAGCTGCAACATGACTTGCGCCCCGGCTGATGAAGCCAAGTATGCCGTATGCCTTCTTGACTAACTTCCCCATTTGCATTGCCAATTTCAGTGACCTGTTTACCTTTGCACCCAGATCTGTCTGCCTAGCAACACTCTTAAGGGTTCTGCCATTTATTGTGTTTATGGATTGGTTTCCTGGACTAATGCTTTGAAGAACCAATTAGAGAACAGGCCATCCTAGACTGGGTATTGTATAATGAGAAAGGAGTAATTGGAAAACTAGTTGTGTAGCACTCCTTGGTGATGAGCAACCAAAATATAATAGAATTCTTCATCACGTTGGAGAGTGTCATAATTGATTCTGAGACGAGGGTCTTGAATCTGAATACAGGAAACTACACGAGTTTAAACAGGCGTGATTTGGTTTTGATAGATTGGGAAATATAACTTAAAAGGATGTTGGTGGATAGGCAATGGCAAATACTCAAAGAACGCATGGGTGAACTGCAACAATTCCTGTCTGGCACAAAAGTAAAATTAGAATGGTGGCTAAACCATGGCTTGCAAGCGAAATTAGAGATTGGGTAAGATCTACAGAAGAGGCATACAAGTTGGCCAGAAAATAAAAACGACAGAACTGAGAAGAGGGAGTTTAGAATTCAGAAGAGGAGGACCAAAGGATTGATTAAAAAGTGGAAAATAGAGTACAAGAGTAAGCTTGCTGGGGAACATAAAAACTGACTGATAAACTTTCTATCAGTATGTGAAGAGATAAAGATTGGTGAAGAATGAGGGGAAAATCTCACAGAAACCTATAAAATTCTAACAGACTAGACAGGGTAGATGCAAGAAGAATGTTCGAGTGTCCAGAACCAAAGCTCACAGTCTGAGAATGCAGGGTAAACCTTTTAGGACACAGATGAGGAAAATTTTCTTGACCCAGTGAGTGGTCAGCCTGTGGAATTCGCTCCCATAGAAAGTAGTTGAGGCTAAAACATTATGTGGGCAAATTCCCAGGTGGGAGACATAAGCAGAGGCTCTGAAGGCAGCTTTTCCCTGGGTGCCACAGCCTCTGTGCAGCTCCAGCCATCAGATTTCTGGAGTCCTCAACTCTGCACCAATTTCTTAAAATATTTAAATAAACATTTGTATTTCATGAGCAAGCCCGGGAGTGAAGTCTCTGTCCAGTAGCCTCTCCTCCCCCTCCCCACCAAGAATTCCAGTGGGGTTTTCAACAGCTACCCACTAACAGGGAGTTGGTGGGCGTTATGGGGGCGGGGGTGAAGGTGGGGTGGTGGGGTGGGTGTTGGTGTTGGTCAGAGGGGCAGCATTGTGGGGTTGCTGTGTTGACCAGTGACGGAGCTGGCCAGTGATCAGGAGGCCAGCAGTGCAGGACTACTGCACATGCACTGATCTTGGCCCTGGCGGATCGGCTCATGTGTAGTGACCTGCTCAGCACTGTGCTGCCAGCCTCTCCAGTGGGATTAGCCCATGTCCCCTAATTTTCTGCATGAGTCATGCTAGGGCACTCTATGATGCACATAATGTGGAACATTCATTTTGAAAATCCCATTGAAAAAAACGGTGGGATTTACTCATTTTTACATAAATTCGGCACTTAGAATCCTTTTAGGAGAATTCCACTCCTTGTTTTCAAAAAGCAGTTAGATATAGCTCTTGGGGTGAAAGAGATCAAAGGGTATGGGTGGAAGGCGCGGTCAGACTGCTGAGTTGGATGATCAGCCATGATCATACTGAATGGCGGAGCAGGCTCGAAAAGCCAAATGGTCCATTCCTACTCCTATTTTCTGTGTTGAACTACATAAAACATTGTCTCTGCCTCAGTTAGAGTATTGTGTCCAGCTCTGAGCACCACACTTTAGGAAGGATGTGAACTCTTTGGAAAGAAAACACAGAAGAGATTCACAAGAACAGTTCCTGTGATAAGGAACTTTTGTTCTGTGGATGGATTGGAGAAGTTCCAACTATTCTCCTGGGAGTGAAGAAAGTCGAGAGATAGATTTGATCGAGGTGTTCAAAATCACGAGGGGGTCTGGGACAGAGTCGAGAGGCAGGAACTGTTCCCATTGGTGGAGGGATCAGGAACTAGAGTGACACAGATCAAAGGTGATTGGTGACAGAAGCGAGGGAGACACGAGGAGAAACCTTTTCACCCAGTGAATGGTTCGGTTCAGGGAATCCACTGCCTGAGAGTGTGCAGGAGGCAGATTCAATCGAGAGATTCGAAAAGTGAATTGGATCGGAATCTGAAAAAGAAACGTGCAGGGCTAGAGAGCGAAGGTGGGGGGAGTGGGACTTTGTCTCTATGCAGGGTCTCTGAGGAATCAATGGGATGACTTATCTTCTGATGTTACCATTCTAATGATTCATTTGCATGAAAATAATTCTCCACACCTTCCCTTGACTGCAATTGTAGCCACCACTGAGCAGGGAGACTATGTTTTATTCTACACAGTGAGTTCTGAGCAAACATTTGGAATTGGAGGGTGAAATGTGAAATTCATTGAAAAGTCATCAAGACTTCAGTGCAGCAGTACTTAGAATGAGCAATGAGCAGGCCTTCAACAAATCGATCTCTCAGTTCAGAGTCCGAGGTTCCAGAATCTAAGTCAACTCTTTCACACAGGGGAATTCTTACAGCGTAGGAATGTGTGACTGATTGGATATGATGGCCAAACACGATGGGTTGAATGTCCCCTTCTCCAACCTATCAATCTATAATTGTCTGAATTTTAACTACGCAACAGTTGAGAAACAACAGCCAAGTTCTATAAATTTGACACCTTTGTGCATTTGCTGTCACACGTTGTCTTTACAACCTTTCAGTTATTTTGCTTGATCTTGGCTGTGAACACGGTCAGATTAGGCAGGAAAAGCCTGTTCTAAGTGTTGCTGCGTTTTGGTCTGAGCAACTTTGCACTAAACTTCACATTGCACCTCTTTCACATCCCATTCAAAATTCTTTGTTCATCCTCAAGGTTTAGGCAGATAATTGCAGAGTTTGGGCTTGCCCAGGTGGCTGAAGGCACAGCAACCATTGTTGGAGCGAAGAAATCAGGGAATGATCAAGAGACTGGAATTAGAGCAGTAGAAACATTGAAACTGCAATGAAATTACTGTGAAAATCCCCCAGTTGCCACACTCCAGTGCCTGTTTGGGTACATTGAGGGAGAATTTAACGTGGCCAATGCACCTAACCAGCACATCTTTCACATTGTGGGAGGAAACCAGAGCACCCAGAGGAAACCAATGCAGACTCAAGGTGAACGTGCAGACTCCGCACAGACAGTAACCCAAGCTGGGAATCAAACTTGGGAACTGGGACTGTGAGGGAGCAGTGCTAAGCACTCTGCCACCATGCCGTTGGAGCAGATTGCAGAGATAGAGTGGAGTGAAGGGTACGGAGAAATGAAGGGCAAAATTACAAAATTGTACGGGCTGCAGAAGGTTATATGCATAGATCTTGGGGACCTTTAAAATGAGGGCAGAATTTTAGGTTTGAGGTGTTGTCTGATGGTGAGTCAGTGTGTATCAGTAAGCACAGAGGTGATGGATGAATGGGACTGGGTGTGAGTTCGTACACTGTGTCACTGCTGAATTGGTTTCCAATCAGAGCTCAATAAGAATGATCTTTTACAAAGACAATTAACCATAAACCTGTCTGAGCTGATGATGATATTACCTTGGAGAAGTGACAGGACGAAGTAAGATTTCCCGATCATTGTCCACTCCCAGATATTTCATCAGCTTCTCACTCTCAAGCTCTGAAAGAGAAAGGAGTTACTGAGACCTCACCTCTTGTCCAACAGCTGTTGAGAGACCAGAACTACATTATGCTGTATTGACCCTCGGTGTTGTCCATCCCACAGTGCAGCACTCATTCAGTACTGACCCTTTGACAATATGGCACTCCTTCAGTACTGACCTTCTGACAGTCCAGCGCTCCTTCAATACTGACCCTCTGACAGTGCGACACTCCCTCAGTACTGACCCTCTGACAGTCCAGCGCTCCTTCAATACTGACCCTCTGACAGTGTGACACTCCCTCAGTACTGACCTTCCAACAGTGTGGCACTCCCTCAGTACTGATCTTCCGACAGTGCAGCACTGCCTCAGTACTGACCCATTGACAATGTGTCACTCCTTCAGTACTGACCCTCTGACAGTGCGACACTCCTTCAGTACTGACCCTCTGACAGTGTAGCACTCCCTCAGTACTGACAGTGCAGCACTCCCTCAGTACTGACTCTCTGACAGTGCGGCATTCCCTCAGCACTGACCCTCTGTCAGTGCAGCACTCCCTCATACTGACCCTCTAGCAGTGCGGCATTCCCTCAGTACTGACCCTCTGACAGTGCAGCACTCCCTCATACTGACCATCTGACAGTGCGGCACTTCCTCAGTACTGACCCTCTGACGGTGCAGCATTCCCTCAGCACTGATTCTCTGAAAGCGCAGCGCTCCCTCAGTACAAACCTTCCACAGTGCAGCATTCCCTCAATACTGACCCTCTGACAATGCGGCACTCCCTCAGTACTGATCCTCTGACAGTACGGCACTCCCCGAGTATTGACCTCTGACATTGCAGCACTGCATCAGTATTGACCCTCCAACAGTGCACCAGTCCCTCAGTATTGACCCTCTGACAGTGCGGCACTCCCTCAGTACTGACCCTCTGACAGTGCGGCATTCCCTCAGCACTGACCCTCTGACAGTGCGGCATTCCCTCAGCACTGATCCTCTGACAGTGCGGCACTCCCTCAGTACTGACCCTCTGACAGTGCGGCACTCCCTCAGCACTGACCCTCTGACAGTGTGGCACTCCCTCAGTACTGACCCTCTGACAGTGCGGCACTCCCTCAGCACTGACCCTCTGACAGTGCGGCACTCCCTCAGTACTGACCTTCTGACAGTGCGGCACTCCCTCAGCACTGACCCTCTGACAGTGCGGCACTCCCTCAGCACTGACCCTCTGACAGTGCGGCACTCCCTCAGCACTGACCCGCTGACAGTGCGGCACTCCCTCAGCACTGACCCTCTGACAGTGCGGCACTCCCTCAGTACTGACCCTCTGACAGTGTGGCACTCCCTCAGTACTGACCCTCTGACAGTGCGGCACTCCCTCAGCACTGACCCTCTGACAGTGCGGCACTCCCTCAGCACTGACCCGCTGACAGTGCGGCACTCCCTCAGCACTGACCCTCTGACAGTACGGCACTCCCTCAGTATTGACCCTCCGACAGTGCACCAGTCCCTCAGTATTGACCCTCCGATAGTGCAGCACTCCCTCAGTACTGGCTCTCTGACGGTGCGGCATGCCCTCAGCACTGACCCTCTGACAGTACGGCACTCCCTCAGTATTGACCCTCCGACAGTGCACCAGTCCCTCAGTATTGACCCTCCGATAGTGCAGCACTCCCTCAGTACTGACCCTCTGACGGTGCGGCACTCCCTCAGTACTGACTCTCTGACTGCGGCACTCGCTCAGCACTGACCCTCTGACAGTACGGCACTCCCTCAGTATTGACCCTCCGACAGTGCACCAGTCCCTCAGTATTGACCCTCCGATAGTGCAGCACTCCCTCAGTACTGACCCTCTGACAGTGTGACACTCCCTCAGCACTGACCCTCTGACAGTACGGCACTCCCTCAGCACTGACCCTCTGACAGTACGGCACTCCCTCAGTATTGACCCTCCGACAGTGCAGCACTCCCTCAGTACTGGCTCTCTGACAGTGCGGCATTCCCTCAGTACTGACTCTCTGAGTGCGGCACTCCCTCAGCACTGACCCTCTGACAGTGTAGGACTCCCACAGTAAAGGCACTGAGAGCAGCTGACTAGATTATCAGCTGAAGCTCACGTCCCTGCGCTTCCCTCATCCCTTGAACGAGAAAGTTGTTCTTTACGACAGACTGGAGCCTCACAGCCAGATCTCAATAATCTGTAGGAATCTTTCAAAGGCATCAATCATTGGAATCTGTCTTTATAAAGTCACAACATCAGCAAAGGGCAATGTTGGTCGTGGAAGTGAATCGCAATCGTTCTGTTACTTACTTGGATCTGTCTGTCTGCTCGTCTGACCCGCTGCTTGGGCTGAATGTCCTTTTTCTGTGCTGCACTCTCTGTGTGTTTAATTATAAAGAGATAATGAATCACTGTGACCCAAAATGAGGAAGAGCTTGTGATCAAAATTACAAATCAGGACTTTGCTTTGTCTGTGAGCAAACTGTTAACCCTTTGGATGCCTCGGTTGTGGCTGAATGGCCTCCTCGAAGTGGATGAAAGGGCCTCCTCCTGTTCCTGTGTAATAAGCTTGCATGTGTGGCGGGGGCGGTGGGGGCGGGGGGTAGGAGGTGGGTGGAGGCTAAATGGACCTCCTCCTTTTCCTGACTCGAAGGGGCTGAATGTCCTGCCTCTGTTCCTATTTAATGACACTCAGTAAATGTGTTTGACCCTGGACAGTAGCTCCCCCAAGCACAATTCTGTTCTCCCGTGGTTAACAAACGGAATGGCTGGTTAGTCCTTGATTCCAGCATCTGGTTGAGATCTTTTCATTAAGCACAGAACAGAAACAGGACGGAGGGATCTGGGAATCCTCATGCATAAATCACAAAAAGCTAACATGCAAGATCAACAGGTAATTGTGAAAGTAAATGGAATGTTGGCCTTCATTTCTAAGGGAATGCAGATAAAATAGAGGCAATAGAAGGTACAAGAAGTTGATCCTGGTTAGGGAGGGATTTTCTCATGAGGAGAGCTTATTATTTAATGTTTATTTATTAGTCACAAGTAGGCTCACATCAATGCTGCGGTCTTTCTCCATTTAAATAATATTCAGCTCCTTTATTCTACCAATCTGCATCGTTTCACATTTTCCAACTTTATGTTCCATCTGCCAAGTTTTTTTTCCCACTCCTTAAGCAGTTTCTATCTCTCAGTAGGCTCTTTGTGTCATCCTCAGCACTTGCCTTCCCACCTATTTTTGTGTCATCCGCAAGCTTGTCAATATGACCTTCACTTCTCTTGTTCACATCATTGAGATATTTTGTGTTTATGTTTTAAGGGATTTGGTGACGAGTCAGCCCTAAATGATGTGCGCTAGTGCTATCTGCTGCCCAGAAGGAGTTTTACAGGAAAGAGTATTGATCAGTGGGAAGTGATGGCCTTATGGTATTATCGCTAAACTATTAATCCAGAAACTCACCTCCTTTTCTGGGGACCTGGGTTAAAATCCTTCCAAGGCAGGTGGTGGAATTTAAATTCAATAAAAAAAATCTGGAATTTAGAACGTGCTGATGGCCATTGTTGATTGTCGGAAAAACTCATTTGGTTCAGTAAAGTCCTTTAGGGAAGGAAATCTGCCATCTTTACCCAGTCTGGCCTACATGTGACTCCAGAGCCACAGCAATGTGGTCGACTCTCAAAGGCAACTACTGGTCAGCCAGCAATGGCCATGTCCCACTAATACATCAAAAAAAAGCCTGGAAAAAGGAAACTTATGTCATTGTATAAGGTACATTTAAAAAGTAACTTGAGAACAGAAGAAGTGGTTGCTGGGACAGGGAGAAATTGCCCATTGCAGGGCTTCACTTTATCTTGGGAAATTATATAGCTGTTGCCTATGCCGATTGTAATCAAACAACCTTTGAGAGACAACCGACAGATTTTTTACAAAGAGCATCCAACATTGTTTCCACGTTGTGTCATGATAAGATCACAGGCTCACAAGTTTAAACAGGAAGAGGAAGAATCTGAAAGACCAAAGGAGAAGAGGAGAATGTTGAAATTCACTCAGCTGGATCTGCTCTTGAAAGATTGTTCAGGAGGGGAAGGTTGGACAGAGTGAAGCTGAAGCGTTTCGTACAGTGAAATGAGTAGCCTTACAGCAGCAAGTTATACCAGACAGCTTATTGTGAAGCAGAGGCTCAATGACATCAGACTTTAAAGACAATGATGAGAGGATTTTGTAAAGAATACCCACAAGATTGGAAAGGAGCAATTCCATTCTTGTTGTTTGCTATTAAATAAGTCAGCAGGATTCAGTCCTTACAAATTAGTTTATGGTCCTGAAGTAAGACGATCACGGATGTCTATTCAGGGGAAATCAATCAGTACTGTTTTGAAACCACTCTGCTGGACTATGTGACAACATTCAGAGAAATATTTAGCACGATGCCTGAGTTGGGTAGGGAACATTTCAAGGTGTCACAATGGTGAAAGCAGATGTGGATAAAAGAGCACAAGTTGGTAATTTTATAGTACATAGGGAACCTAGAAAAACTACAGCACAAACAGGCCCTTCGGCCCACAAGTTGCGCCGATCATATCGCTACCTACTAAGCTTACCTATAACCCTCAATCCTATTAAGTTCCATGTACTCATCCAAAAGTCTCTTAAAAGACCCTATCAAATTTGCATCCACCATCACCAACGGCAGCTGATTGCACTCACCCACCACCCTCTGAGTGAAAAAATTACAGTAAAAAGTCTGACAACACCAGGTTTTAGTCCAACCTATTTATTTGATAATATACTCACAAGCTATCGGGCTTAGCCCCTTCGTCAGGTGAATGGAGAGTTCTGGCCTCAGACAGAGCATATAAAGCACAGACAGTTTAGAGATTACTGATTAGAATGCGAATCCTTACACCTAACCTGCTGTTCAAGACCTGAAGTGGCTGATAATGTGAGTGGAAGTAGCACTGATCACAGTTTAAAGAGATGTCTATTGTCTCCAGATAGTACAGTAAGTGAGGTTTTGCAAACCCAGGCAAGTCACGGGGGTTACCAGGTACATGGTAAATACTCTTGCAACTCGGCCAACATTGTCTACCTGATACATTGCAAGAAAGGATGTCCCGAAGCATGGTACATTGGAGAGACCATGCAGACGCTACAACAACGGATGAATGAACATCGCTCGACAGTCACCAGGCAAGACTGTTCCCTTCCTGTTGGCGAACACTTCAGTGGTCACGGGCATTCAGCCTCTGACCTTCGGGCAAGCATTCTCCAAGGCGGCCTTCACGACACACGACAGCGCAGAGTCACTGAACAGAGACTGATAGCCAAGTTCCGCACACATGAGGACGGTCTCAACAGGGATCTTGGGTTCATGTCGCACTATCTGTAACCCCCGTGACTTGCCTGGGTTTGCAAAACCTCACTTACTGTACTGTCTGGAGACAATACACATCTCTTTAAACTGTGATCAGTGCTCCTTCCACTCACATTATCAGCCACTTCAGGTCTTGAACAGCAGGTTAGGTGTAAGGATTCGCATTCTAATCAGTAATCTCTAAACTGTCTGTGCTTTATATGCTCTGTCTGAGGCCACAACTCTCCATTCACCTGACGAAGGTGCTAACCCCGAAAGCTTGTGAGTATATTATCAAATAAATAGGTTGGACTAAAACCTGGTGTTGTCAGACTTTTTACTGTGTTTACGCCAGTCCAACGCCGGCATACCCACATCATGAAAAAATTACCCCTGACATCTCCCCTTATACCTACTCCCCAGCACCTTAAACCTGTGTCCTCTCGTGACAACCATTTCAGCCCTGGGAAAAAGCCTCTGAGAATCCACCCAATCAATACCTCTCAACATCTTATACACCTCTATCAGGTCACATCTCATGCTTCATCTCTCCAAGGAGAAAAGACCGAGCTTCCTCAACCTATCCTCATAAGGCATGCCACCCAATCCAGGCAACATCCTTGTAAATCTCCTCTGCACCCTTTCAATAGCTTCCACATCCCTCCTGTAATGAGACAACCAGAACTGAGCACAGTACTCCAAATGGGATCTGACCAGGGTCTTATAAAGCTGCAGCATTATCTCCCGACTCCTAAACTCAATCCCTCAATTGATGAAGACCAGTACACCATACACCTTCTTAACCACATGCTCTACTTGCGAGGCCAATTTAAGAGTCCTATGGACCTGGACCCCAAGGTCCTTCTGATCCTCTACACTGCTAAGAGTCTTACCCTTGATATTATACTCCTTCATCCCATTTGACCTGCCAAAATGTACCACTACACATTTATCCGGGTTGAAGTCCATCTGCCACTTCTCCACCCAGTCTTGCATCCTGTCTGTGTCACGCTGCAACTTCTGACATCCCTCCAAATTATCCACAACACCACCAACATTCGTGCCGTTGGCAAACTTACCAACCCATCCCTCCACTTCCTCATCCAGGTCATTTATAAAAATCACAAACAGCAAGGGTCCCAGAACAGACCCCTGGGACACTCCACTGGTGACCGACCTCCATGCAAAAAAAAGACCCATCTACAGCCATTCTCTGCCTTCTGCGGGCAAGCCAGTTCTGGATCCACAAGGCAACAGCCCCTTGGATCCCATGCCCTCTCACTTTCTCAAGAAGTCTTGCATGGGGGACCTTATTGAACACCTTGCTGAAGTCCACATGAACCACATCTACTGCTATTCCTTCACAAATGTGTATAGTCACATTTTCAAAGAATTCAACCAGGCTTGTAAGGCACAATCTGCCTTTGACAAAACCGTGCTGACTACTTTTGAGCGTACTAAACTTCTCTAAATGTTCATAAATCCTGTCTCTCAGGACCTTCTCCATCAACAGGGATAGGATTTATAATCATCTAGAGTGAAATAACTTGATTAGGGATAGTCAACACGGTTTTGTGAAGGGTAGGTCGTGCCTCACAAACCTTATCGAGTTTTTTTTTGAAAAGGTGACCAAATAGGTGGATAAGGGTGAGGCAGTTGACGTGGTATATATGGATTTTAGCAAAGCGTTTGATAAGGTTCCCCATGGTAGGCTATTGCAGAAAATGCAGATGCATGGGATTGAGGGTGATTTAGCAGTTTGGATCAGGAATTGGCTAGCTGATAGAAGACAGAGGGTGGTGGTTGATGGGAAATATTCAACCTGGAGTTCAGTTACAAGTGGTGTACCTCAAGGATCTGTTTTGGGGCCACTGCTGTTTGTCATTTTTATAAATGACCTAGATGAGGGTGTAGAAGGATGGATTAGTAAATTTGCTGACGACACCAAAGTTGGAGGAGTTGTAGACAGTGAGGATGGATGTTACAGTTTGCAGAGGGACATAGATAAGCTGCAGAGCTGGGCCGAGAGGTGGCAGATGGAGTTTAATACAGAAAAGTGTGAGGTGATTCACTTTGGTAAGAATAACAGGAGTACAGAATATAGGGCTAATGAAAGGACTCTTGGTCGTGTCGACGAGCAGAGAGATCTCGGGGTACATGTGCATAGCTCCCTGAAAGTTGGCATCCAGGTTGATAAGGTTGTTAAGAAGGCGTACGGTGTGTTAGCTTTTATTGGTAGAGGGATTGAATTTCGGAGCCGTGAGGTCACGTTACAACTGTACAAAACTCTGGTGCAGCCGCACTTGGAGTATTGCATACAGTTCCGGTCGCCGCATGATAAGAAAGATGTGGAGGCATTGGAAAGGGTGCAGAGGAGGTTTACTAGGATGTTGCCTGGTATGGTGGGAAGGTCTTATGAGGAAAGGCTGAGGGACTTGAGGTTATTTTCATTGGAGAGAAGAAGGTTACGAGGTGACCTAATTGAAGCATACAAGATGATCAGAGGATTGGATAGGGTGGACAGTGAGAGCCTTTTACCTCGGATGGTGATGGCTAACACAAGGGGACATAGCTTTAAATTAAGGGGTGGTAATTATAGGACGGATGTCAGAGGTAGGTTCTTTACTCAGAGGGTAGTAAGGGCGTGGAATGCCCTGCCTGCAGCAATTGTGGACTCGCCAACTTTAAGGGCATTCAAATGGTCAGTGGATAGGCATATGGATAACATTGGAATAGTTTAGGTTAGAGGGTCATTAGATTGGTTCCACTGGTCGGCGCAACATTGAGGGCCGAAGGGCCTGTACTGCGCTGTAATGTTCTATGAAACTTACCAACCACTGAGGTTAGACTCACCGGTTGGTAGTTTCCTGGGCTATCCCTATTCCCTTTCTTGAATATAGGAACCATATCCGCAATCCTCCAATCCTCCAGAACCTCACCCGTCTCCATCGATGACGCAAAGATCATCGCCAGAGGCTACGCAATTTCTTCCCTCACCTCCCACAGTAACCTGGGGTACATCCCAACCGTTCCCGGCGACTTATCTATCTTGATGCTATTCAAAAGTTCCAACACATCCTCTTTCTTAATGTCCACGTACTCAATCTTTTCAGTCCACCGCAAGCCTTCAGTACAACCACCCAGATCTTTTTCCACTGTGAATACCGAGGTAAAGTATTCATTAAGCACCTCTGCTACTTCTACCCGTTCTGTACAAACTTTCCCACCATCACATTTATGGTTGGAAAAAAGCTTTTAGTATTGTTGCCAGTACCAGGCTAACCATTAAAAACAAGGTTTATTAGAACTTACCAAATTGAAAAGAGGCTGAGTATAAACCCCAGATAGAAGAAAAGATCCCTGGGTGTGTCACGTATCCGCCATGTGAGGAGAAATTAATCGGTTAGGATTATATTCATTGGGGTTGAGAAGAGTGAGAGGGGATTTCATGGAAACTTATAAAATTCTAACGGGGTTAGACAGGGTAAATTTTGGAAGAATGCTCCCAATGGTGAGAAAGTCCAGAACAAGGGATCATAGTTTGAGGATAAGGAGTACATATTTTAAGACGGAGATTAGAAGAAATTCCTTTTCCAGACAGTGGTGGATGTGTGGAATTCATTTCCACAGAATGTAGTTGAGGCCAAAATGTTGTGTGATGTCAAAGAAATTAGATATAGCTCTTGGAGCTCAAAGATCAAGGGATATGGGGGAGGGAGGGGTTGAATTTGATGATAGCCACGATCACGATCAACGGAAGCTTGCTCAAAGGGCTGAATGGCCTATTCCTGCTTCTAGTTTCTTTGTTTCTATGTAAGTATACTTTTAAATAATTGGATGGGGAGGATAACCAGAATGATATAATAGAGATAATCTGCCGTTATTGATGTTAACCCATTGTGAAACCGGATCAATTACTAAGACTATTTATTACAGTAAAGTGGACCCAGTAATAAAAGCAGATTAATAAACTATTCCACAATTGGAACAGTATTTTGAGAAAGTGGGAGAATTGGAGTTTATCATAAAAATTCATTTGCTGCAAAGATATCGGCAAGCCCCTTTCTCAGAGAGGGTGAAAGAGGTATCAGCTTTTGTAACGCAACTGAGCTATATCAATTAAAAGTCATGCCATCTGGGATGAAGAATGCATCAGCAACATTTCAGAGACATCGCGAACTGAGTAACTGTGAAGATTATATTGATGATTTAGCAGTATTCAGTCAAATATGGGAAGAGCATTTGTTCCATTTAAAGGAACTGTTTTGACTGCAAGAAACCAATTTGGTGGTGAACTTGGCTGATGGTGAATTTGCAAAAGCATATTGTTAGACATGGTCAACTGGCCCCACGAGATGCAAAAATAAAAGCCATTGTAGAATTCCCAGTACCGACAGCAAATAGGAAGTTTTGAGATTTCTAGCCATAAGTGGATTTTATGAGACATTTGTGCCGATTTTAGCGGTGTGGTTTCTTCATTGACTGGATTATTAAAAATGAACAGAAAATTCCAATGTGTCAGGATGCATTTGACAGCTTGAAAACTGTACTAACTACTACCACTACTATCCAAGCTGCACCTCCTTATACAAAGCAATTCAAGTTGTCCATTTTTTGATTTGATTGATTTGATTTATTATTGTCAGATGTATTGGTATACAGTGAGAAGTATTGTTTCTTGCGCACTGTACAGACAGAGTATACTGTTCATAGAAAAGGAAACGAGAGAGTGCAGAATGTAGTGTTACATTCATAGCTAGGGTGTAGAGAAAGATCAACTTGATGTGAGGTAGGTCCATTCAAAAGTCTGATGGCAGCAGGGAAGAAGCTGTCTTGAGTCGGTTGGTATGTGACTCAGATTTTTATATCTTTTCTTCCGATGGAAGAAGGTGGAAGAGGGAATGTCCAGGATACGTGGGGTCCTTAATTACGCTGGCTGCATTTCTGAGGCAGCGGGAAGTATAGACAAAGTCAGTGGATGGGAGGCTGGTTTGCGTGATGGACTGGACTACATTCACGATATTTTGTAATTTCTTGCAGACTTGGGCAGAGCAGGAACCATACCAAGCTGTGATACAACCAGAAAGAATGCTTTCTATGGCACATTTGTAAAAATTGGTGAGAGTCGTAGCTAACATGCTAAATTTCCTTAGTCTTCTGAGAAAGTAGAGGCATTGGTGGGCTTTCTTAACTATAGTGTGAGCATAGAGGGACCAGGACAGTTACCATTATCATTCTGGTAAGTGACATGGATATCGGTGCTGTATTATTACAAGATTAATTAGGAATTGAGAAGCCGGTAGGATGTTTCTGGGGTAAGTTGAATTTACATTAGAAGAAACATTCAGCCATCGAGGAAGAGATTCCAAGTCTGTTGTTACCCTTGCAGCCTTTTGAAATTTCTTTTGCAAGCAATTCTTCAGAGGCAATCACACGTATATATATATGAAATTTGTGGAAAAGTTTTGAAAGTGTAATGCTAGACTGGTGGAGTTAATTTCTGTAACTGTTTACAAATTATCCATGGAACTGGACAGGCAAATTGCTGATGCATCGTCTGGCGTTTACAATTCAAAAGAGCTTGGACAGTTGAAAAATGCAAAATGGATGGGAGTAAACTGTGTATATTTTCATGATTGGTGCATGTACCTGATAGTGTAATATTTTTGTCTTTATCGATAAACATTGTAAGTGATTGGAAATAGGTTGAGGAAATTTACCCTTGTTGGAAATATGATGGTTAATTTTTCGATGAGGCACGTGATGTAAAGAAAGGGTATTATTTTTGATATTTTTGGGGATTGGTGTGCTATAATATGAAGCAGGCTTATAGGTGTATGTGTGTATGTGGGCTGCAAGGCTAAGAATACCAAACGGTTCTAGGTGTGAAAGATACTTGAAGTAAATATGGACAAGTTGAATTTTTTGCAAGTAAATAAGACATGATTAGAAATTTGCATTTGGAGTTAAAGAATGTTGTTGTGTTTGGTTTGTTAAGAGCCAGGCTAGAAACGCCAAGGTGTTTTGTGAAATTAGCCTAGACCCTTTGATTTTGGCAATGGTGAGCATAAGGTGATTAACTCCAGGTATGATTCAAGTAACCCACTAGGAAGCTTTAATCAAACAAAATTTATTTAAAAGCACCTGTAGAATATACAGAAAGAATTTGCATATATTTTATCAATTACAAGACTTCAACATGACACAGTATAATGCATAACAGCTAGCTATCTCTGTTGTTCCAATATAAAAGCAATACCCCATAGGTACACACCTTTCTTCAGAATTAGTTAGCACTAATAGAAATATGCTCAAATGATTCCAGATTTCCAGCTTTTAACGCCTGTAGACAGAAATTCAAACAGACATTTTCAGAGAAGAATATATCCTCAAGACAGTAAACTAGAGAAGCAAATTTAATTTCTAGTAGCTCCTAGTCTTCAGACTTCAGAGACAGTAAAGGATACCTCCCTCTCTCTCTCTAGAGCTTCCAAAACAGCAACACTTAGACAATAGAATCTCCAAATCCAGGCAGGGAAAACAGAGGCACTGGTCTCTCCCTCTCTCTCTCTCTCTCTCTTTCTCTCAATCCAACTAACATCTGAAAACAACTAAGCTGAAACCCTCTGTGAAAGCCTAGCAGTCCCCAGTCATATGACCTGACCTGTCAATCATCCCAGTAAAGCTCTACTCTGCAATGCCAGGGGAATACTAAAACCACAGACCACTGCATTAGTTCAGATTAATATCAACTATACTGCTTCAGTAGCCATAGAGGACACAGCTCCAGACATAATTGCACCAATAGAATGGCGGAGACTGCTAGAAACATCCTGCAGAGATAAATGATTAAAATACATTTCTTTAAAGCCCAATATCATCACAGGTTTTTATATTTCAAGGGACATACAAAGAGATTTACAACAAAAAAGTGATTGGTTATTGAAGTGTGTTTTATCTGAAATTAAGCACAGGAAAGAGAACATAAAAGATTACCATGTTTTGGGAAAGGATAAAAGGTAGTGGAATAAAGATAAATGAATGAAAAGCTAGTGAAGGAGAGGTGTGAAAGTTGTGGGTGGGAGAGGGAAGAGGAGGATATATGAGCTTTCTTGTAATGCTGCTCTCTGCTGTGAAAAGTGCTATGAAGAGACAAAGGAAAGCATCCTTCAGCCAACACAGAGCAACGTCTACTTTCATTCAAAAAGCAAGATTTTGTTTTTAAATTTCTTAATTATCCACAGCAGAGTGGGGGTAAGGTGGAAGCCCTGTGAGATACCTTCCCTACAGTAACAATGGGTTTGCCTTGTGACAACATTACCGAAATATCTAACAGAGTAAATATCTACAAGGGATTGTTGCCTAAAGGGGTATTTATTTGTGAGTCAACTAGTTAGGAATTCTATTTTTGGGGGAATGTTCTATAACACTAATTTTAACTGTGTAAGAATAATCTTGAGCATTTAAGTTTTCTTTTATTGCTAAATGTTTTAATTTTATATTTAAAATCCCCATATTTTGACTGTAATTTAGGGTGTGGCTTCTGACTTCAGCACATGTATATCCTCATGATCAAAATTCAAAAAGAAAATAGCTGTGATGAGCTTACCCAGGTTTTCCTTTGGGATTTGATTTGCATAGCAGTTACCACCTGCTGAATCATTACAGGAAGGTGTTTTCCAACAGTGAGGGACAACCCTGAAGGAGCACGTACAAATTAAAACACAGAGCATCATCTCACATAGATCTTCTTTCAACTCTGTGAGATAACATCAATGTGAGGAAATTCCATCTGATTATGCAGAGGGAAACTATTTCTTAGGAGTGAGGACTTGTGGTTTGTAGGAAGGTAAACGTGTAGAAATTTTTGAATGATTCTCTTTTCCTGTGCTCTTCTCACACTATGTATCTCACCCTTGCTGTTTATTTATTTGCATAAATAGAATTCTTATCAATATCACAGTTTGCGTAAACATCATCCACTTGATATGGATTGATTCGATGGGTAGATTTCATTTCCACATCTTTCTTCTGTAAGAGAAACAGAAATATCAGAATGATGCTCAGAGTGATCTGTGTATTATACTGTCCAATTGCGGAAACACATCTAATATCAAACACTGCTTTTGAGTTTTGCAAGCTGCTTAGGTGCGGTTTGTCCATTGCAAACTGATGAAGGGGCATATTACTTGATATGATCCATCAGTCTTTGGGCTGTTCGGCCAACATATCTGGCATCACATCATCACTGAAATGAATATCTCACCTTGCTCAATTGTGTGATGGGCAGAATGTCTGTTTGTTGATGGCAACTTGTTAGTGACGAATACCACTGTTGTTGCTACAACATTGCAGCAGCTCAGCAAAATCTAGCTTCACCTGTTGCACAAATGTTTGCGATACCAACCCCCTCCAGGGTAATCTGAGCCAGACTGGGCACTTTTCAGAGCCGAAAATGACAGCCTTAGGCCGCTCAAGATTTTGCGCGAAATACACGGTGAAACAATTTGATTAGGGAAGCCCCTCTGTCTCCCCCAGGACCATTACCCATGGGCTGGTGAGACAGACTAGAGGGTTGAAAATTCAAGCAAGTAACATTCAAGATGTTACAATTGCCACTGCTCAAACAGAGGCTGTTTCTTCCATGAGTTTGCTGCTGATGGATTCCCTATCAGCAGAAAATGAGGGAGAGAAATGGTCTCCGATTGGAGATGCAATGAGTATGCTGAGGATTGCCAAGTGGAAGGACACAATGCTCTGGCAGGGCTGCTGCCCGGGGAGAGCAAAGTTGTGTCAGACCCAGAGAGGATGAAGTTGTGTCGGGTTCGGGGGGGATGAAGTTATGTCGGGTTCGGGGGGGGATGAAGTTGTGTCGGGTTCAGGGGGGGATGAAGTTATGTCGGGTTCGGGGGGGGGATGAAGTTGTGTCGGGTTCGGGGGGATGAAGTTGTGTCGGGTTCGGGGGGGGGATGAAGTTGTGTCGGGTTCGGGGGGGGGGATGAAGTTGTGTCGGGTTCGGTGGGGGGATGATGTTGTGTCGGGTTCGGGGGGGGATGAAGTTGTGTCGGGTTCAGGGGGGGGATGATGTTGTGTCGGGTTCGGGGGGGATGAAGTTGTGTCGGGTTCGGGGGGGGGGGGAGGCAGGTGTTTGGAGACTAGTCAGTGTCGTGAAGATATGGGAATGAGTGAGACTGTGTTTGGTGAGGAATGTGAGTTTTTGCTGGTGTGCAAGTCTACATGCAAGAATGACCCTGTGTGCAGATGTAAGAGAATGATTGTGTGTGTGTGTGTGTGTATGTGTGTGTGTATATATGTGTGTGTGTGTGTGTGTGTGTATGAATGTGTAGAAGTGAGAGTGCATATCTGCAGGCACTGAGAGTGTGTGGGAGTGAGAAACAAAGTGGGTGAATGTGAGAGGATGAGTGTGTGGGACTGAGCATGCATGTGGGACAAAACGTGTGTGTGAGATTGAATGAGTGAGTGAATGAATGTGAGGAAAAGTGAGTGAGCGTGCAGAAATGTGTGGGAGTGAGTGTCTGCCTTACTCCCAATCTCAGGTTTCTCACTCTCAGCAGCACACACACGCTCATATTCTCAACACACTCACACATAGACACATGCACACATAGGCACACGCACACACACATTTACACACACATTCACACTCACACACGCACACACACAGACATACACCAACCCTCATCCTCACTCACACACATACCCTCAAACACTCACATGCACATACACCCTCACACACATTTGCACACACACGTATATACATACACACACATGCACACACACATACATAGACGCACACCCTCGCACACACACACACCCTCACGCACTCACACACACACATATGTACATAGACACACATTACACACATGCACGCACACATATAGACACACACACAACTACAAACACACACGTACATACATGCACACAGACACATTATCACACACGCTCGCACACAAACCATCACACACACACACTCACCCTTGTACACATGCACACTCACACATACACCCTCATACACACACATAGACACACACGCATGCACACTCACACACACACATATGCACGCACACATACGCACACACACATACGCACAGATATACACACAATCACTCACACACTCACTGACACAGTGACTCTCACACACACACACTCACACACACTCACACACTCACACTCAGAGTGAGCACCCTGATGTTGGGAACGAGGTGGACATGCACACGACCAATCCTCTCACAATCTGGTCACTTTTACTAGTGACTCTGTTGTTAAATTCACAGTTTACTGCTGTAATGTTGCTTTATCTTTGCTCATCAATTCTTTCTTTTCCCAATGTCACAACATTTGTTTGAGATTCAGTTTAATAGTCTGCCAAACCTTTTCACTCTGAAATTTGCTCATCCGCCCTGGAGTGAGAACAAACTGTAAAGTGGCTCCCTGAGTGAAAAGGTGAAACAAGCCTGTTCTAGAACATTCTTGCCAATTTGATTGTCTTGCTTGATGTGAAGATGAACAGCCCCCAAAATTCCTACATGTCCTTCATTGCAGGCTCCAATAATTTCTTGTTTAATGCTCTGGCAATGGAATAACGACTGTTGGACGACTTACAAACTACTCCCACTAAGTGTTTTGACTTTTGCTATTCCCAATTTCTGACATCCATACTGACTCAACCTCAGAATCCTTTCTCACTAATATCCTTATGTCATCCTTTTTATTGTCAGGACTATTCCAGCTCCTTTTCCCTTTTGTCTGTCTATCTGAAATATTCTGCACCCTGGAATATTTATTTCACAACCATCATCATGTTTGTGACCAGAGAGGGGAGACTTTCCACTCATCTTTTCATCAGTGACGTAACAGGAAATCTCAACGTTCAACATCTGGGACATCACTGTGCTACATTATCATCACCAGCCTCTCTGCACCCACCACTCCTGCTCCCATAATAAAATTCATTCACGTCAGCAGGATGGTAGAATGACATGAATTGCGACTGACCTCACACAGTGTGCACCTGAAGGCAGACTCTCCCCAGAGGAGCTCAGGTGAGGGATTGTTCGTGGGGACAAAGGATCATGATCAGACAATGACAGGCTTCAATGCCAGGGGTTACTGCCCAGACAGTGCCGAAGGCAGGACACAGGTAGAGCCAGGGGCAGTGCCAAGATAGGGCCAGGGGCAGGGCCGAGAGACTGTCCAGTCAGAGCCCAGACAATGTTCAGGGGGCAGTGCCTAGAAAGGGCTAGGGGCAGGGCACAGGTAGAGCCAGGGGCAGTGCCCAGATAGGGCCAGGGCAGGGCCCAGAGACTGTCCAGTCAGAGCCCAGACAATGTTCAGGGGGCAGTGCCTAGAAAGGGCCAGGGGCAGGGCACAGGTAGAGCCGGGGCAGTGCCCAGATAGGGCCAGGGGCACAGCCCAGGTAGAGCCAAGGGCAGTGCCCCGAAAGGGATGGGGGGGCAGGGTCCAGATACAGCCACGGGGCTGTGCCCAGGCAGGGCCGGGGGCAGGGCTCAGGTAGAGCCAGGGGGCAGTGCCCAGACAGCGCTGGGGGGCAGTGCATGGACCATGCCAGGGAATGGCTGTTGAGTGGGGGAGAGTTCCGTATGATCTTTTGTGCACTGAGGCCACGATCTATAAAGCATTAAAGTTGCTGGTGGGCAGACTCAGTTAGAGTTGCTTCACTAGCATGACTTATTGGGACCCACCTCTTGCCATTTCTTTTCCTATGCTCCCAACAATCTGTTGGAGAAAGCCACTGTTAGTGCGGACAGCTTCAACATCGTTTTTCCCCCTTGCTGCCATATTCCACCAAATACAGGCAAAATTCCCTTGTCTATCTCTGTAATGACAATTCGATCAAACTCACTGACCCCTATTTATGCCACCAATTCATCTTATGCATTCAGATAAAGAAGCCCTAATTTCATTTATAAATCCTATTTCCAGGAATGACTTTATTCGCAAATGTGTGTTTTTCTTATTAAACTCTCCTCCCCGAACAGTCCCACTCTGCTTGATTTTAACAACATTACAACCTTGACCTTTCTCTTTGCATTGCTAAGTCTTCCTCAATCCAATTGGTGTTGGGTTTAAGGAGTGCTGAGTTTCAGTGTGCCAACCATCACAGAAGCACAACTGGAACGACCACATGAAAAACTGGCAACTTGAGGGGCTGAGTGTAGTGGTATAGTGGTTAGCACTGCTGTCTCACAGTGCCTTGGACCCAGGTTCAATTCTGGCTTCAGGTCACAGTGTGGATTCTGCACGTTCTCCCCGTGTCGGCAAGGTTTTCCTCTGGATGTCTAAGGATGTGTAGGTTAGGGTGGATTGGCCATGCTAAATTGCCCCTTAGTGTCCAAAGATGTGCAGGTTAGGTGAATTGGCCATGCTAAATTGCCCCTTAGTGTCCAAAGATGTGTGGGTTAGGTAAATTGGACATGGTAAATGTGTGGGGTTACGGGGAGGGGACGGGAGGGGGCAAGGGGTGAACCCAGGTGAGATGCCCTGTCAGAGAGCCGGTGTGAATCAATGGGCTGAATGGTATCGTTCTGCCCTGTAGGGATTCTGTGTGTATCCTGAAGCATTTAACTTACTTTCTGATTTCTCAGAACCTCTGGCACCTCACAGTTTTCATAAAAAGGACCCTGACATTCATCGATACGACAGTTCAGTTTAGCTTCCTGTTTCCTATTGCCTTTCTTCTGTAATAGAAATAAATATGGACAGAGTAACCATCAACATGATCTATCTTTCATGTTGGCCGAGATTATTAAGTCCTAGATTTCCACTCCGCTTTGTGCAACAAGTGCTTCCTGATATCACTCCCGAATGGCTTGGCTCAAAGCTTCATAACTTGTCCCCTAGATTCTAGAACCCCCCCACCCCAGCACCAACCCCTCCAAACCACCAACCCCCATCAATCATTGGACAGGAATCAATTATTGGAATCTGTCTTTATAAAGTCACAGCATCAAAGGACAATGTTGGTCGTGGAACTGAATTCCAATCGTTCTGTTACTTACCCAGGACCTGTCCGACTGCTCGCCTGGGGTGCAACTGCCAATGTTCTCTGCTTGGACTGAATGTCCTCTTCCTGTGCTGCACCCTCTGTGTGTTTAATTAGAAAGGGTTAATGAGTCACTTGTGAATCAAAATGCGTATCTGGACTACAAGTAATAAGCCTTTTATTGAAATGTCTTGGACCGTGAGCATAACGTTAACCCTTTGTGTGCTGACGCTGTGACGTGACTGCAGTGTAAAGCTGGGGAGTCGTTGACAGAGTTTTCTTTCACTGCTCACTCCAGTTATGAAGGTGGATTTTTGGAAGGAGCAGATCTTGCTCAGCACTGGTTAAAAATGTGAGAATCTGGACAATGTGTAAGAGGATGAGAGAGAGAGAGAATGAGAAGGAGAGCAGTACTGAAGAAAGGAGAGACAGTGAGTGAGACAGAGAAAATGGAAAGGGCTTGCATCCACTGAACCACTGAGGATAGAAGGAGTTGCATTTATATATCACCTTTCACAGCAATAGAAGTCCCAGATACTGATTGAGGGCTGCATTGTTGGATCAGATATATTTATCCAAATGTTCTTGTAAAAGATTCTGCAATGGCTAATTGGAGAAGAGTGAGGAAAAGCACTTCCCAGCATCCTGAGGCCAAAGTTTATTCCAAAACTAACATTAGTTTCAAAATATTATCTAGATCACGGTCACTTTGTTACTTGTGGGAATTTGCTGTACACAAGTTAACTACTGCATTTCCTACATTACAACACTGGAAAAGTACCTCAATGGCTATAATGTGAAAGATGGCATCGGAATGCAACTTATTTCTACTGTTAAGTTCCTGGACCACAACAACAAGGTATATTGTGAAGCCAGGCTAGACTCCAACAGTTTTTCTGTAAGTTCTGCTTATCACTATTTCAGTTCCAAGTCAGCATTAGTCTTCCCATAGAATTAAACCCACTTTAAATATAGTTACAAACACCAGCCTATTAACTCTAACTCATGGTTAGAATGAGTCATTATCCAGCTTTTCCAGCATCTGAACTTATGTTTCCCAGACACAATGACTCACTGTAGGAAGAAAAACAACTTTAAAACATTCTACAGAAACAGAGACTATATCAATGGCGCAGTATTATCACACAACAGAGAGAGAAGATTGGTGCAAACTAACAAATTAAACCTTCACACTTACTTTCTCACACACTTGTAGATGATGAATCCAATTAGTCCAATGCACAAAGTGCTCCCAGCTCCAAACAATCCTACTATCCATTGGTTGAAATCTCGATCTGTAAAAATAGCCAGTAAGTGATTCCAGTACAGTTTTAGAATGATTCTCAGATGTACACGTAGTCATTCTGAACTTGTGAAGTGATATCTCTCTATATGTGTAAGGTCGAGACAAGTTGCATTTATCTCAACATTATTTCTATCCTATATTTCTATACGCTGGTTTCTGTAAGTAGGAATCATATATAAGTAAGATACCAAATAGTTGAGGTGACACAGCCATGCTAAATAGTGGAAGCAGCATGTTATAGGCAGTGTTAAGTGATCCCATAACCAACGGATCAGATCCAAGCTCTGCAGTCCTGCCACATCCCGTCATGAATGGCGTTTGATAATTAAAGAACTAACGAGAGAAAGAGGCTCCACAAATATCGCCATTCTCAATGATGAGGGAGTCCAGCACATCAGTGCAAAGAGTCTATATTAACATTCAAGAGGCATCTGGATAGATGCATGAATAGGCAGGGAATAGAGAGATATGGACCACCTTGAGGTAAAAAAAATTAGATTAGACATTAGCATCTATCTTGGCACAGACTTGGTCGGCCGAAGGGCCTGTTACTGTGCTATACCCTTTTTTCTTCTTTGTTCAGGCCGAAGCATTTGCACCTTCTTCAGCCAGGAATGTCAAGTGGATGATTCATCCCGGTGGTCTCCAGCATCGCAGATGTCAGTCTTTAGCCAATTCGATTCACTCCATGTGTTAGCAAGAAATGGTTAAAGGCACTGGCTGCTGCCTGGACTATGGGCTCTGACAACACCCTGGCAATGGTATTGAAAGTTGTGCTCCAGAACTTACTACAAAACCAGTCCAGCTAGTTACCGCGCCATCAGTCTACTCTCGGTCTTGAGCAAAGTGGGGGAAGACGTCATCAACAGTGCTATCAGCACTTACTGTGAAATAACCTGATCCTTGGATTCTGCCAAAACCACTTATCTTCACTCCTTATGGCTTTGGTCCAATCATGTACAAAATAACAGAATTCCAATGGTGAGGTGAGAGTAGCTGCCCTTGGTGTCAAGACAGCATTTGATTATGGCACCAAGTAACTCTGGCAAAACAGAATCTGATTGGAATTGGGGAAACGCTCCACTGGTTGGAGTCATACCTGACACAAAGGAAGATGGGTGTGGTGGTTGGAGGTCAACCATCTCTGCTCCAGGACATCACTGCAGGAGTCCCTCAGGGTGATGTCCAAGGCCTGACAGACAATCAGTTAAAGCAAAGTCTTTGAATATTTTAAAAGTGAAACTAGACAGATTCTTGATAAGCAAGATGATTGAAGTCTATCAGGGATAGGCAGGAGGTTAGAATCAGATCAGCCACAATCTTATTGAATAGAGGAGCAGGTTCAAAGGGCTGAGTGACCTACTTTTGCTCCGAATCCAGATGTTTGTATGAGAGAATCTAACCTTCACCTCTTGACATTCAATGATGTTATCACCATATAATCCCCCACAATTACCATTGACTAGAAACTGAACTGGATCAGCCTCATACATATTGTGACTAAAAGAGCTGATCAGGGGCTGGAAATTCTGCGAGTAACTCACCTGCTGAATCACCAAAGATTGTCCACATTCTTACAAGGCACCAGTCAGGGGTGTGTTAGAGTACTTGCCACTTTACTGGATAAGTGCAGCCCAACAACAATCAAGGAGCTCAACACCATCCAGGCCAGAGCAGCACCTGCACAACACAGACTGCATCAAAGGTTCACCCCCACGTTCCAAATGCAATAATTTCAGATTCTGCCAAAAATGTACAAATTGCACAAGCTACTGAAAACAGGATGTCAACGTCTGTGTACACTCACGTTCCACAGTGATGGTGATGGACCCCTCAACAGCTCCATGTTCATTCTCTGCCGCACACTGATAGTCTCCAGTGTGCCAGGATGTAACGTGAGGAATCATCAACCACAGCTCATTGTTGGAACTTGTTCTGTTCATCAGGACATTAAGATGTCTCCAGGTCAGGTGAGAAACTGGAAAGCTTTTGACAGAGCAGATTATCACTGTGGAACTCCCCTCAATTAAATTGATCGATGAAGAGTTAATTATATCAGCAGAAGTCATTGAGAAATTCTGTGGAGCATCTAAAAACAAATAAATATCCATTAACTTTCATTGTGAAGCACACTGAGAGGCCCTGAGAATGTTGTAGGTGTGATATCAATGTAGGTTATTTCAAAAAAGCATGGAATCTGAATAGACACTTCAGTTCAGTGCTGAGGGAGTGCCGCACTGTCAGGGGGTCAGTGCTGAGGGAGTGCCGCACTGTCAGGGAGTCAGTGCTGAGGGAGTGCCGCACTGTCAGAGCGTCAGTGCTGAGTGAGTGCCGCACTGTCAGAGGGTCAGTGCTGAGGGAGTGCCGCACTGTCAGGGGGTCAGTGCTGAGGGAGTGCCGCAGTGTCAGGGGGTCAGTGCTGAGGGAGTGCCGCAGTGTCAGGGGGTCAGTGCTGAGGGAGTGCCGCACTGTCAGGGGGTCAGTGCTGAGGGAGTGCCGCACTGTCAGAGGGTCAGAGGTGATGGAACACTACTTGGTCGCAGGGGATGTTAAACTGATTTCCCTCTTTCTCAGGCAATTAATCCCCTGATAATATTCAATACAGAGTTCTCTCGAGTAAGTTGTTACCAGTCAACAACAGATGATCTGCTTCTCACCACATTGTTGTTGATGGGATCTTGCTGTGCATAACCTAAACTGTTATATCTGATGTAGAATGAATTATATCTGTACTTACATTGCACAGTTAGTACAAGTGTCTGCTCCAATGTAACAGATGGATATTTCACTCCACAGGTGAATTTATGTCCGTGGTGTTTGGGTGATGGGATCAGGGTCAGAACAGAAGTATAGGTCAGAGTGACACCAAGCTGAGTTACAGTGTTTGAGACTGATCCAGTTATGTTAGTGGGTGTATCCCAGGTTAAGACAGGTGCTGTTCCATTGCACGTTGTGTTGAAGGTGCAGCTTATGTTGACGCGCTTTCCTGAAATAATTTCATTAGGGAATATCGTGGGTTTATCTGTGAAATCCAACACAGAGAATGAATCCTTTTAGATAAATATAACATGAAGCATCAGTTCAAATAGAAATCATAGTCCCACAAAAGAAAGCATTGTCACAAGGATGAAATCAGAACTGAATTTCCAGTGATCAGGTGAGAACAAGATGGGCTTTTTTTTAAATGAGAAGCTGAAGGTTAATCTTATATAAAACAAGTCAATATGGCATTTGTCAAAAATAAGTTCCACTTGTAGAGCTGACCAGAGCTAGGAGTCATCAGTACAAAATATTCAGTCATAGGACTCCAACAGAAGGAGGCCACCCAGCTCACTGAGTCTGTCCCAACTCCGAAAGAACATTTTATGCAGGCCTTATTCCCACAACCCCACATATTTACCTGCTAATCCCCTAATCTATACATCCTGGGATATTAAGGGGCAATTTTTTTGGCCAATCCACCTAACCTGCACATCTTTGGACTATGGGAGGAAACCAGAGCACCCAGAGGAAACCCACGCAGACATGGGGAGAACATGCAAACTCCACACAGACAGTGACCCAAGGCTGGAATAAATCCAGGTCCCTGACAATGAGGGAGCAGCACTAACCACTGTGCCGCCCATTTCAAGGCCAGTTTGAAGTGGTCCCTCTCACTGCCCATGATCAAATATATTTGTGTCTGAATATATGTGGTTTCTTACCCATGGAGGACTTGCATCAATTTAAACAAGACAGCAGCAAGCTCATGTATTTAAAAATGAAGATTTGTTTATTTCTCGTGCATTTGCTCCAGAAGTTAACAAAAAGGTGACATTTCACTCACACAACTCGTCCTCACACAAAAAGAAACTAAACAATGAAAATGGAATTTAAATCAGTCTCAATTTCAGTGCAAGCTTAATGTTTCATAGTTAAGTTTTAGCTGAAATGAATATTTCTAAAATGCAGAGATTTTTTAGTGGTTACGAATGTTCCTCAAGTTGATCTGCCCAGAGATGGATTTCACAGGTTGTCTTCCAGGTACAACCACTGGGGGGAGAGAGAGGCTTAATTTCTCTTTCAAGGTGTTGTGGGTAGTTACTTCGCTGCTTAACTGGCTGCAGTGGTCAATGGTTTTCTTCTCTCTGATGAAATTCTGACTGTGTCTTGTGACAATACTGTGCCTTTAAGAAATGTATTTTTGTCATGATTCTTGTGCAGGATCTGTTTTCACAGTTTTTTGTATTATTAGTTTTGTTCTGTCTATAACCAGCATCCTGGATTATTACTGCAGCAGCATAACTGCTTCTAATTGCTAAAATAATTGCTTAATTCTAGACTAATGTTGTTCCGTTGTTTTGAGTGGTTCACCTGGAGTTTTGCAGAGTAGGATTTGAATAGGTTGATTGATAGGTCAGATCATACAACTGAGTGGAGCTGGGCTTATACAGAGAATTCAAGCTGAGTTGCTGTTTAGGTGCTGCTTTTGAGTTGAATTATTTTCCCCTCTCTGAAGATAGAAACTGGAATCTGACAGCAGATAAGTCACTTTCCCTGGATATTGCTGTTTGGGAGTTCCAGATAAAGGTATTCTTTTCTACCTCTGAAGCCTGGAGACTGAAAGCTACCAAATGCTAGGTTTACTTCTCTGAAGTTCTGTTTTTTGAGGATATAGACCTCTCTGGAAACTGCTGTCTAGATCTCTGTCCAGAAATGTTAACAAACTGGAAATCTAGCACCTCATGAGCATTATTGTTTTTTTTTGCTAATTAATTCTGAGCAAAGGTCAAAGGCTGTGGGGATATTGGTTACATTGGAACAACAGAGATATCTAGCTGTTAAAACCTATACTTTACCATGTTGAAGTATTTTAATTGGTAAAAGGTGGGCTAATTAATTTGGTTATATTTTAACTGTGTTCTTAAATAAAGTTTGTTTTGATAAACCCGTCCTAGTGGGTCAATCAGATCATAGTTGGAGTGAAACACCCTAATGCTAAAATCAAAAGGAAAAGTTGGGGTCTAGTCTAACTTCATAAATACCTTAGAGTTTCTGATCTGGGCCCCAACACTCTGAATATGTCTCTAAAAACCTGTTTGAATGTTCTGCTGTTTCTTGTAGCAAGGAACCAATATGGCCACTGTATCATCTGACTGTGCATCAGTGTCTATTCACAGTTCCAAATAAGCGATTGTGATAATTTAGTTAGTCATCTTCCTACTGTATTTGCAAATTGACACTTTTGCAAAGAAGGTGTCCAATAAAGTTTAATTTATGCACTAGCAGAACCCACTGTAAGAAAATTTCAAAAAAATGATCTTTGCTCTCTTTGTGCACAATGGCGCAGTGTTTAGCACTGCTGCCTCATCATCCCAGGAACCCAGGTCACTATCTGTGTGGAGTTTGCACATTATCCCTGTGTCTGCCTCAGTTTTCTCTGGGGCTCCAGTTTTCTCCCATAGCTCAGAGGTGAGCGGGTTAGGTGGATTGGCCATGCTAACTTGTTCCTTAGTGTCAGAGGAATTAGCAGGGTTAATACGCAGAGTTACAGGGATAGGGATTGGGATTGTTGTCGGTGCAGGCTCAGTGGGCCGGATGGCCCCCTTCTGTACAGTATGGATTCTATGAAACTGGTTTAATTCACAAAATCGGATCATAACTCTGAGAATCCATCTTTACTTTCAGGTTTATTTATTGGGAAATGTGGGTTTTCCCCAAAAAAATTCTAAGTTTCTAAGGTGCAGGATAATGGGAGTAAATCCCACTTTTTTTTAGCATGATTTCCAGAATGAATGTCCGACATTCTGATCACACAGCGTGATTCACTCTGGAAATCTGTGGGTGGGACCCATTCCTGCCCAAGAGGCCAGCAGCATAGCGCTGAGTGGGCAGCTGCGTATGCGCCAATCTGGCGACATGGAGATCTGCATAAGCGCAGTGGTTCCCCCATTGCCAGCGTCCAGATAGCCCAGTTGCTGGCCTGCCGATGCCTCATCCCACCCCCTGATCGCTGGCCTCCCAGACCGCCCCAGGCCAGCCCCTATGTTCCTCGCCTCCAACCCTGACAGTCCAGAACCCTCCCAGACAACTTTGACACACACCCCCACCCCAATGGCCAGCCCCAATCGCTGGCCTCCCTCCCTCCCTCCCCTACCGATCCCGATGCAGATTGACAGCGGGTCTCACCCCACCTTGCCCTGCCCCATGCCCCCTGGGCATTGGCACTTTGTCTCTTGGGCTATGCCAGGGATCACAGGCTGGTATTGCCAAGGTGCCATGCCCAGGAGGCACCCTCCCCACTGTCCGGCCCCTTGGGTTCTGATTTCTCCCCCTTCGCTCCTGTGGAGTTGGGTCTCCAGCTCCCCAAAAATGGGGAGTTACCCTATATGCTGCTGGAATGAACCATTCTGATGGAGGAGGGGCAATGCTAGATGTCATTCCTTAATACCTGTGTCTCCCCGCCAATTTCCGGTGCAGAAATAAAGCTACTGGAAACCCACCACTGGTAGATGCTAACGGGCTGGACACCCAGCGCAGACCCCATGCATTGGGCTCCACTGAAATCTCCAAGGGGAGAATCATCCCCATGACTTTTCACTGTGTACCAATACACATGACAATAATAAATCAAACCAAATAATTTGCTAATTTCAGTGTCTGTCATTGAAATTCATACACTTTCACCCAGAGTGCCTTGAATTGATAATAATAGGGTGGAGGAACAGCTACACCTTGGACAGCACCAGCTAATTACTTCCTCAAAAATCACTTCATAGTTAAAATCAACCCTGTCCGTAGCAGGAAAAAAAAGTTCAAAACCAACATCTCCTACCCAGCAGCAAAAACAGATGATCAGGTTATTTATCTCATTGCTGTTTGTAGGATAAAGCGACACACAGATTTGTTGCTACACTCCTAAATATTTCATTGTTTCTCAGTTGATTTGGGACATGTTGAGGTGGTGAAATGTGCTGCAGAAATGTGAGGGGGCGCTATTACCAAAAAATTCTAACAAAGGTGAAAATGGGAGAGAATTGCTTCCATTTTTCGGTCAAGCTCCCAGTTGCAATCATTTAGAAAATACATGAGGCAAAATGTGATTCTCGCCAGTAAGGGGGTGGACAGGGAAGCTGGCACTGAACTCAGAGCACCATTGTGCATGTGTTCCAATCCCCCAGTGCACTGTGCAGTGTGTACACAGTGCACTGGCAGATCTATCACTTCCCCCATTCTCCAATAACCCTGCCCCACCACCTGCCAATCAGTGCCCTGGATGATCGGTGTACTGGCCGATCGCCATCCCTGGACAACCACACTGACCGATTGCCACCCCGACCCCATCCCATCTCTGCCACAATTTGTGTTATTTCCCATTGAGAGTTGAATGTGAATTATTGAGTAATTATAACACAGCACTTACCAGAAACGCAAAGCCGTGTTGCTGGGTAATAGTTATGGCTGGGACCGTTGTCAAATTCTATTCTGAAAAAATAGGGCCCTGCATCTTCATATTTGACATTGTTTATAATCAGGGAGCAGTCGCCATCTTTCAGTTCTCCAGACAGCCGGGTCCGATGGCGGAACCGTGGCCACTCATGATTGTGATCCTTGGAGTGAAAGGCTAGGGGAGCCCAGGGAATCTGTTTCTCAGCATAAAACCAGACACCACCTCGAGGCTTATTTTCCCAATCTTTTGGATAAGTGTAAGTGCATGGGATCTGTACATATGAACCTTCCTGCGCTATAACCTCTCGTGGAGTTTTGCCTTTCCACTCTTGTGACAGTCCAACTGGGGAGAGAAATATCAACATTTAACACTGGATGGATTGTAGATCCACTAGATTCAATGTCCAGCCTACCCTCCTTTCCCCCCACCCTCCCCCCCGACTCACTTGCATCACTGCTGCACAGTGGCTGTAGTCTGGACCATCTACAGGGCACGTAAGGAACTGCCCAAGGTTTCCCAATAGATGAAAGAGAATCCTGGACACAGGAGTGGACAGATTCATTCTGCATTAACTCATGGTCCTCAGGACCCTGTTTACTGAAGCCAGTCTTCATTGTCAAAAAATCTCTTCAAATCCTTATTGTCTGAGGAATCTCTTTGGATTCACATTGTCTGAGGAATATCTTGGATCCTCAATGTCTAAGAAATCGCTTTGGATTCACATTGTCTGAAGTAGACGATCAAAGTGTTGAAAAATCACGAGGGGCTCTGGGAAAGAGTAGAGAGGAGGAAACTGTTCTCATTGGTAGAGTGATCAAGAACCAGTGGGATGCAGATCAAAGATGATTGGTGAAAGAGGTGATGACAGCACAGGGAAAGACTTTTTCACCCAGCGAGTGCTTAGGATCAAGAATCCACTGTCTTAGAGCTGGAAGAAGGCAGATTCAATTGAAGATTTCAAAAGAGAATTGGATCAGAATGTGCAGGGGAATGAGAAGGCAGAGGGGGAGAGTGGGGCTGGGTGAATTGCTTTTTCAGAGAGCTAGCACAGAGGCAGTGGGCCGAATAGTGTCCTGATGTAACCGTTCTGACGATCCACTTGAATGAGTGTAATTCTCCACATCTTCCCTTAACTGTAAGTGCAACACCGTTGAGCAGGTGGACTGTGTTTTACTCTACACAGTGATTTGCTGTGATCTGGAAGGTACTGTCTGAAAGGGCAGTGGAGGCAGATTCAATAGGAACTTAAAGGATTTGGATAAATACTTGAAAAAAATATATACAGCTCCATGGGGGAAAGAGCAGGGTGGAATGGGAATAATTGGAAAGCTCTTTCAAAGATTTTAAAATCTATAAAAATCCAGTAACTGTTACCACTCAAGGCAGTATGTCTCTTGGGGATATTTCTGAGTAAACCAGCAGATAACTTTTCAAATCAGGCTTTTTTCACAGAAATTACTCTCTGACAGTTAAACCTAAGAATGATGGGTCAAATGGCGTTCTTTAACACTGCATCATTCTATGGTTTTATATTGGCAGGAAAATATTGGCATCATGAAAATATCAGGAAAACACCATAAATCAGAATATTTTCTGTTGTTAATGTTCTGCTTATACATTGTAAAACTGTAGGAAAATGTAACCTAATTAAGTCAGGGTTAGGGTGATTGTGAATAGAAATAGTTCATTTGATATACGGCTGAAAGTGTATACACTGCAAAAGATGTCTACCAAAGGCAAGTTACTAACAATGGGGGACAGAACATGAATAGATCTGAAGAGGTTGTTAAGGGTTCAAAGGAAGAAATACAAGGTATGAGAAAGCGATGCGAAGAAGAGATGCACCGAGTGAATTTACTTCACTCTTAAAATCCAAAAGCTAAAATCCAGAGATCAGGGTAATTAAGTCTGAGGGAGTGCAGTTCTAAAGAAGCTCGGTCAAATAAGGAAAAGATCAAAGGGGAGAAAATTTAAACCTCTGCAGAGAGCTGTTTTGTAGACCTTCCCAAACAAAAAAGAACTCAGTGAGTAGATTCTGCGGAGAAAGCCTGATTTGGAAAGCAAGCTGCTGGTTTACCTCAGAAGCAGTCCCAACAGACATAGCTGCCTTGTGCGGCAACAGTTACTGGGTTTTTATAGATCTTAAAATCTACAAGGTGTTGTGCAGCAGTCTGGAGCAAGTTAGCTCTGAAGGTAGTTAAGATTATTTGCAACCCTTTAAATTGGTGATATTGTGGATGGGATTTTCCAGCTCCTCCCGCTAGTGAGATCTTCAAGTCATGTCGAAGGTGGCGCTGGGGATGGATTCCCTGTGACAGGGTGAGCGAGCCATGCAAAATAACAAACTTGGGCGGAACTGGAAGACCCCCCCTGCAGCCAATGGTGAGGCACCTCCAGGGAGAGTTCGCACGTGAGCAGACAGCTCATGAAACGGCACCAATTTTTCATATGGGCATCAGGGAAGGCCACACGTGGATCTGGGAAAAGGCCACAGGGCTAAGGCGCAAAGGCCTCGGAGTTTAGCGGCAAATGTCTTAATGAAGAGGGGCAAAGGCCTTGGGGCGACATAAGGGAGATTCAATGTGAGGGAGGATGACCCAGGCCCTCTGGGGAGAAGATTAGGGGGCAGTGGGAGAAAGACTACAGGCCAAAAGGGGAAGACAATCAGTGTTAAAATCGCAGTTCTTGAGGCTGCCTTCTGCTCCTGGGCCATAAGCCACAATGAGAAATGTGGGCCAGTGGGTGGTTGGTCAGTCATCAGGGGCTGATGGATGCACTCACATTTTGTGGGAGGGGGAAATGAGGATGAGAGGGCACTCTGCAGGCTTATTGCTGACAAGAGTAAGTCTAATAATCAGTTGTGTAAGTCATTAACATTCTGTTGCAGCTCAGATCATTCAGCTACAACTCAGTTAGCATGCCTATTGGCTAACGACTCATCCAGTTATGCCCACTACAGCAGAGCTGATTTGTGTGAGTGCCACTGATTGCTGCACAGCAGTTAACTTATGGTGCACTGACCTCTACATTGAGTGAGTGCTATAGTGTAGTGAGTGCTGCACCTTGTTCAACTGTGCAAGTACATACATCTTCTTGAACCGTTTTCAAAGGCACACTGCCTGAGGAGAACCCTCTGAATGTTAAAAGGTGCACTGAGTTGCATTTTGACAGGTGCCCCATTGACCCGTTGGGCTTTGGAGTGAAGCTTGAGACAAGCCTGCACCAGAGATGAGAGCTCAGGATGCAGTAGAGTGGCTAAAGTTGTGGTCCCTCTGTCAAGTTGCGTGGAACAAAGTTGACCTGGAGAGATATCCACTGCCTGAGGCTTTGAAAGTCGCAGCTTCTTTCAACTTCTATGTGACTGGTTCCTTCCTGGGATCCAGGACTGACTTGTGGCATCCCATAAGCCTCTGCAGAGAAGTGTATCCATGAGGTGAAGAACTTTGTGAGGGCACACAACTTTGTCCATTTTAACTCAGATCAGGCAGGAACAATGAGAGTCACCCAGATGCCTGGGTTTTCACCAGTGCCGGGTGCCATCAACTGCACTCACGTGGCCCTCAGATCCCCATGGCTTCAAGGAGTGCAGGGTGAACCGCAAGGGTTTCCACTCCAAATGTTCAACTGATCACACACAATCAATCCTCCAGATGTGTGCTTTGTTCTATGGGAACAACATGTACATCCTAAGCTGATCTAAGATCCCTGGCATGTTTGAGATTCTACGTCAGCTACAGGGTTGACTCTTTGACGACAAGGGATACCCGCTGAGGAGGACTAGAGGGCACAGCCTCAAGATAAAGGGGGGTCAGTTTAGAACGGAGTTGAGGAGGAACTTCTTCACTCAAAGGGTGGTGAATCTCTGGAATTCTCTGCCCGTTGAAGTGGTGGAGGCTGCCTCGCTAAATATTTTTAAGAAGCGGGTTGATGGGTTTTTGATAAGAGAGGGGATTAAGGGTTATGGGGAGAGGGCGGGAATGTGGAACTGAGCCACAACAGATCAGCCATGATCTTATTGAATGGCGGGGCAGGCTCGAAGGGCTAGATGGCCTACTCCTGCTCCTATTTCTTATGTTCTTATGTTCTTATGTAGCTAATGACACTATGCTGAGGTCGCAGAGTACAGCTGAGACTAAATACAATGAGGTGGAACAGACCATAGAGATAGCGAAGAGCTAGTTCCAGTGCCTGGAGCGGCCTGGTGGAACCCTGCAGTGCAGTCCACAGAGGCTATGATGCATAGGCCTATTGGGACCTACACAACCTGGTGCTTCAATGAGAAGAGGAACACCTCGAGGAGGAGATGGTGGAGTGGAACATTTCCTTGGATGAGGAGAACGTTGAGATGGACGAGAAAGAGGAGATCCTGGAGGGAGAGAATGCAAGCCATGAGGCGATGGTGATGGCCAGAGGGGGCAGACGAGCTTGGGATGGGCTTATTGCCACCAGATTCTTAGAGAGTGATGAGGTCAGCCAGTGAGGACATCCCATCATCCTCATGTCCTTTCTGTGAACATTGCTCTTCCGTCTGACTGCTGGAAGCTCGTACCGTTAGTGATAAGGCTGGTGAGCTGGAGAAGGAGCATTGACCACAGTCCCTATGCTGCAGGAGGAAGATGACCTGCAGTGGGGACAGATCCTCAAAGAGATGCTGTGAGTGTCCGACTCCTATCTGGCTGTTGGAACTCGCTTGCTCTCAATGACCAGCATCATGTCACGTGGAGAGTTTCAGCTCCCCTGGTCTAAGTTCATTCTTGGTAATCAAGGCGAACCTTGAGGTTCAGTGTCACCAGAGGCTGAGGAAAATTGAATTTGGAGACAAGGAGCTGGGTAATGTACAGAGAGTACATATTGTCAATGATTGGGATGAGTGATGGTATCTCTGTACAATGTGGGAGACATCCTCATTCCCTATGAGAAATAGGCATGATCAGTCAGTGTGAAGGATTGCCACCAATGTGCTGGCAATCTTGCAGAGATCACACAAAGGAAGCTCTGGACTGAGCACTTGGCCTCTCTGTGGTACAGGAATCAGCTTTTCTTTTCGGCCCTACAGGAAGACGCCTCAGCAGAACAAGGAGCCATTGAGAAGATGCAATAAGTGAGAATTTATTAAGAGGTGGACAGTATCTGCAAGTGCTTAACACCTGTGCCCACGCTGTGTAACAAGATCGTCATAATCTTTCCAACCCCACTGCCACATTACAGCGCAATACAGGCCCTTTGGCCCTCGATGTTGTGCCGACCAGTGGAACCAACCTAATGACCCTCTACCTAAACTATTCCAATGTTATCCGTATGCCTATCCAATGACCATTTGAACGCCCTAAAGTTGACAAGTCCACAACTGCTGCAGGCAGGGTATTCCACACTCTTATTACCCTCTGAGTAAAGAGCCTACCTCTGACATCCGTCCTATAATTATCATGCCTCAATTTAAAGCTGTGTCCCCTCATGTTACCCATCACCATCAGAGGAAAAAGGCTCTCACTGTCCGCCCTATCCAATCCTCTGATCATCTTGTATGCCTCAATTAGGTCACCTCTTAACCTTCTTCTCTCTAACGAAAACAACCTCAAGCCCCTCAGCCTTTCCTCATAAGACCTTCCCACCATACCAGGCAACATCCTGGTAAACCTCCTTTGCACCCTTTCCAATGCCTCCACAGCTTTCTTATAATGCGGCGACCAGAACTGTACGCAATACTCCAAGTGCAGCCGCACCAGAGTTTTGTACAGCTGCAACATGATCTCACGGCTCTGAAATTCAATCTCTCTACCAATAAAAGCTAACACACCGTGCGCCTTCTTAACAACCTTATCAACCTGGATGCCAACTTTCAGGGATCTGAACATGTATACCAAGATCTCTCTGCTCGTCGACACTACCAAGAGTCCTTCCATTGGCCCTATACTCTGTAATCCTGTTACTCTTTCCAAAGTGAATCACCTCACACTTCCGCATTGAACTCCATTTGCCACCTCTCAGCCCAGCCCTGCAGCTTATCCATGTCCCTCTGCAAACTGTAACATCCATCCTCATTGTCTACAACTCCTCCAACTTTAGTGTCATCCGCAAATTTACTAACCCATCCTTCTACACCCTCATCTAGGTCATTTATAAAAATGACAAACAGCAGTGGCCCCAAAACAGATCCTTGCGTTACACCACTGGTAACTGAACTCCAGGTTGAATATTTCCCATCAACCACCACCCTCTGTCTTCTCTCAGCTAGCCAATTCCTGATCCAAACTGCTAAATCACCCTCAATCCCATACATCCATATTTTCTGCAGGAGCTTACCATGGGGAACCTTATCAAATGCTTTGCTAAAATCCATATACACCACTGCTTTACCCTTATCCACCTCTTTGGTCACCTTCTCAAAGAACTTGATAAGGTTTGGGAGGCATGACCTACCCTTCACAAAACCGAGTTGACTATCCCTAATCAAATTACTTCTCTCTAGATGATTATAAATCCTGTCTCTTATCATCCTTTCCAAAACTTTGCCCACAACAGAAGTAAGGCTCACCAGTCTATAATTCCCAGGATGGTCTCTACTCCCTTTCTTGAACAAGGGGACAACATTTGCTATCTTCCAGTCTTCCGGCACTATACATGTAGCCAATGATGACATAAAGATGATGCCATGTCTAGGTGTTTTCTCAAAATCCACAGCAGAGGTGAGGTGCCCTGCTGTTTGCCACATCCTGTTGTCTGTAATGGCCTTGGCAGGCACCCTCTGGAGGGCTGATACCTGGAGGGTCTGCTTTCAGGGCCCTGCTGTGTGGCAGAGCCACCTACCTCAGCCTGTAGAGCTGGAGCTGAGGCGCTCAGAGGAAGAGGGGACTTGAATAGGCAATAGGCTGTCAGAGTCACCAGGGTGAATGGTCCCAGGTTGTGCTTCAGCTGCTCAGAGCTGTCTTAGACTGGGCTGTTCTCCTTATGCGAGACAAAGATTTGATTAGCGCATGACGGGCGTCTTCAGATACAGGAGACATGACTCACGTTAGTATTGTGTAATGGACGGTGCTGTGCTAGATTTCCACTGGGTTTATCACCACCCACCTCGTCATCGACACAGGAGTGATTGTCATTCTCCCCGGACAGTGAGAGGGCTCTTTCTTCAGAATCTGCAAAGATTTTCCTCTCAGATATCCATTTGGGATCTTTTGATTATTGTTTCAACGTATTGTGTATGAAAACAGATGGAGAGGACGTAAGGAGCCTGCATGCTAAGGCAGATGATAAAAATGCCAGACATGTGCAGATGGTGAACAGAAGCAGCAAGATGATAAGGAAATTACCTGTAGGGAAGATGCAGATGTGCGTGGGAGAGCGAGTGGTGGTGTCCCTTGAGCTGGCAGTAAGTGAGCTCCCGGTTGATGTGATGGGTGTGTGAATTGAAAGTGATGAGAAGAGTAACTTACCCTGGCAGAACTAGTGAAATCATTCAACTTTTTCCAGCACCGGATGCCTATCCGTAAACAAAATAGGGGGCTGTGTTCTCAGCCCCTTACTATTCTCCATATACACCTATGACTGTGTGGCCAAATTCCCCTCCAACTCAATTTTCACGTTTGCTGACGATACCACCATAGTGGGTCAGATCTCAAACAATGACGAGACAGAGTACAGGAATGAGATAGAGAACCAGGTGAACTGGTGCGGCAACAATAATCTCTCCCTCAACATCAACAAAACAAAGGAGATTGTCATTGACTTCGGGAAGCGTAGTGGAGAACATGCCCCTACCTACATCAGTGGGGATCAAGGGTCGAAAGCTTATGTTTTAAAGGGTCCAGATCACCAGCAATCTACCAGCCTCTACTTTCTCGGAAGACAAAGGAAATTTGGCATGTCAGCTACGACTCTCACCAACTTTTACAGATGCACCAAAGAAAGCATTCTTTCTGGTTGTATCACAGCTTGGTATGGCTCCTGCTCTGCCTAAGACTGCAAGGAACTACAAAAAGGTCGTGAATGTAGCCCAATCCATCACGCAAACTAGCCTCCCATCCATTGACTCTATCTACACTTCCCGCTGTCTCGGAAATGCAGTCAGCATAATTAAGGACCCTACGTACTCCGGACATTCTCTCTTTCACCTTCTTCCATTGGGGAGAAAGATATAAAAGTCTGAGGTCACATATCAACCGATTCAAGAACAGCTTCTTCCCCTGCTGCTGTCAGACTTCTGAGTGGAGTTACCTTGCATTAAGTTGACCTTTCTCTACACCGTAGCTATGAATGTAACACTACATTCTGCATGCTCTCCTTTCCTTCTCTATGAATGATATGCTCTATCTGTATAGCACGCAAGAAGCAATAATTTTCACTGTATGCTAATACATATGATAATAGTAAATCAAATCAAATCCATCTCTGCAATGCACTGGTATTAAAAGCTGTTGCCAATGCCTCCCATGCTGATTTGCTGTCCCAGCTCACAGTTCTCCTTCATATGTGGGGGTCAAGGACTTCACGCCTTTCCTCTCCACTACTCAGCAGTCTCAGGGCAAATCATCAATAAACACGGCGGGGGGGGCAGCCTTCCTTAAAGTCATCAGTTGCTGATGACCAAGGAGAAATGGCTGGTGAGAGCTGGGGTGACCTTTAAATGTTGCACCCCCATCATTAATGCGCTGAGGTAACGGCAATGCAAGCAAATTAGAGACTGCCAGCTACCACTGAGCCGGTATGAATCCCATGGCCTAAAATTCTTTTGCCTAAGTGCTATACAATGTGGCATGGCAACCTATCATCGCTGTCAGTGGGCTAAACAATGCTTTTCTCACCTGCTTTCGGCCCTTGTTCAATTTAGGAAAATTCCCTCCTTTGTCTTGGTTAAATGTATTTCCAGTTCCTCTCTTTATATCTGAAGAAGTTATACAGACTTCAAAGATGCTACCTGCTGAGTTTTTCCAGCATATTCCTTTGAGATATTCCATATCTCTTAACAAACATTTATTTTGTTAAAATCATCACAAAATGTCCAGGAAAATTATCATTCTCTGGATTTCAAACCTTCTCTCACATTATTGCAAAAGTAAAGTTGAGGCCAGTTATCTGGGATTCGAACAACTCAGCAATTTACCACCAGCCATCTCCTGAACAAAATACTCAGTGACCAGTGCTCCAGTGAGTTGATCTCTCAGTTCAGAGTCCGAGGTTTCAGGTAGTCAACTCTTTCAAACAAGGGAATTTATAAATTCTTACAGCTAGGAATGTGCGACTGATTGGATACAATGGCCAAACACAATGGGTTAAATGGCTCCTTCTCCAACCTATCTTTCATAATTGTCTGAGTTTTAACTACGCAATACCTGAGAGACAACAACCAAGTTCTATAAATTTGTCATCTTTGTACATTTGCTCTCACCCCTTGTCTTTACAATCTTTCAGTTATCTCGCTTGATCTTGGCTGTGAATATGGTCAGATGAGGCAGGAAGTTTGAAGGCCAGACTGACTGCCTGTTGTAAGTGTTGCTGCATTTTGGTCGGAGCAACTTTGCACTGAATTTCACATTGCAACTCGCCCACCACCCACTCCAAATGTTCATCCTCAAGGTTTAGGCAGATAATTGCAGAGTTTGAGTCCCTCCAGGCAGCTGAAGGCACAGCAACCATTGGTGGAGCGAAGAAATCAGGGGATGGTCAAGAGGCTGGAATTGGAGCAGTGGAGAGATCCTGGAGTGTTACAGAGATAGGGAGCATTACAGGTGCTCGAGGAGGTTACAGAGATAGGGAGGGGGGGTGTAGGGGCTGGAGGAGGTTACAGAGATAAGGAGGGATGTAGTGAGCGGAGGAGGATACAGAGATAGGGAGGGGTGTAAGGGCTGGAGGAGGTTACAGAGATAGGAAGGGGTGCAGGAGCTGGAGGAGGATACAAAGATAGGGAGGGGTGTAGTGGCTGGAGGAGGTTACAGAAATAGGGAGGGCTGTAGGGGCTGGAGGAGGTTACTGACATAGGGAGGGTTGTAGGGACTGGAGGAGGTTACAGAGATAAGGAGAGGTGTAGGGGCTGGAGGAGGTTACAGAGATAGGGAGGGGTGTAGGGGCTGGAGGAGGTTACAAAGATATTGGAGAGCTTTTAACGTAAGGAACTGAATTTGAATTTTGAGGTGTTTTCTGATGGTGAGTCAGTGCGTATCAGTGAGCACAGAGGTGATGGGTGAATGGGACTGGGTGTGAGTTTGTACACTGGGTCACTGCTGAATTGCTTCCCAATCAGAGCTCAATAAGAATCACCTTCTACAATGACAATTAACCATAAATCTATCCGAGCTGATGATGATATTACCTTGGAGAACTGACAGGAGGAAGTAAGATTTCCCGATCATTGTCCAGTCCCAGATATTTCACCAGCTTCTCACTCTCAAGCTCTGAAAGAGAAAGGAGTTAATGAGACCTCACCTCTTGTCCGACAGCTCTTGAGAGACCAGAACTGCTTCAAGAAAACATGCTCACAGTACTGCATTAACCCTCAATATTGCTTCTCTGACAGTGCGGCACTCCCTCAGCACTGACCCTCTGACGGCGTGGCACTCCCTCAGCACTGACCCTCTGACAGTGCGGCACTCCCTCAGCACTGACCCTCTGACGGCACGGCACTCCCTCAGCACTGACCCTCTGACAGTACGGCACTCCCTCAGCACTGACCCTCTGACGGCGTGGCACTCCCTCAGCACTGATCCTCTGACGGTGCGGCACTCCCTCAGCACTGACCCTCTAACGGCGCGGCACTCCCTCAGCACTGACCCTCTGACAGTGCGGCACTCCCTCAGCACTGACCCTCTGACGGTGCGGCACTCTGTCAGTCAAAGGGCTGAAAGCAGTTGACTGGATTATTCACTGAAGCTCGTATATGTGCACTTTGCTCATCCCTTGAACTAGAAAGATGTTCTGTACGACACCCTCACACGCAGATCTCAATAGTCAGTAGAAATCTTTCAAAAGGTATCCATTATTGGAATCTGTCTTTATAAAGTCACAACATCAACAAAGGACAATGTTGATCGTGGAAGTGAATCCTAATTGTTCTGTTACTTACCCAGGACCTGTCTGACTGGGGAATAACCGCTGACCCACTCTGCTTGGGCTGAATGTCCTCTTCCTGTGCTGCTTCCTCTGTGTGTCACTAAGAGAGAAAATGGGAAGTGCTTGTTAATAAAGTGTGAAAATCTTCTCGTGTGAGCAAATTGGTAACCCTTTCAATGCTGAAATTTTTGCTGATTGGGCCTCTTCCTGTTTCTGTATAACAGGCTCGAGGGGCTGAATGGGGCCTTCTCCTGTTCCTGTGTAACAGACCCGAGGGGCTGAATGGGATCTCCTCCTGTTCCTGTGTAACAGTCTCAAAGGGCTGAATGGGGCCTCCTACTGTTCATGTGTAACAGGCTCGAGGGGCTGAATGGGATCTCCTGTTCCTGTGTAACAGTCTCAAAGGGCTGAATGGGGCCTCCTACTGTTCATGTGTAACAGGCTTGAGAGGCTGAATGGGATCTCCTGTTCCTGTGTAACAGTCTCAAAGGGCTGAATGGGGCCTCCTACTGTTCATGTGTAACAGGCTTGAGAGGGGCTGAATGGGGCCTCTGATGTCTGGGGGTGAATTAGGCTAATAAACACATAACCATAGTCTTAGGAACACTAACACAATACAAACTGTAGAATGAATGATCTTGAATTATTGGAGCGTAAACCAGCCAGCGCTGTTGCCACAAAGACAGTTCTGTATAATTACCAAATATTTCTCATTTAAAACATGTATTTTCAATTTACAAGATGGATATGTTTTAATTTTGGTTCCATTTTATGAAACTTCAGGCAGTGACAAAATTTAGAGAGAGGGAAGATTCACAGAAAGCAATAATGTTATCAGCAGTGTTCAGGAACAAGATGGCTACCAATGCTGGCCTTATGAATAGGGTCATACAACTCCCAGAGATAACACAGTGGGCAAGCAGACATGAAGAATTTCTCAGGGTCGGACGAGAGTCACATGGGTTCAATTTGATGGGAATCATTTTACTGTCCAGCGTCCCATATTGCTGGGCAACAGGAAGGAAGTAACATCCATAAGTTAATAACAAATGAAACTCCACAAGACCATGATGTGTATTGTTATTGGCTGGAGTTAATGACAGGATGATTATTGACTGGTTTGTATTAATGTTACTGGATGAACGTCCACTGGAAAGGTGGGCAGTATGATTTTGAGAATGCATAATTGCCTTCACAGGGGCATTGATATCCGGCTGTCCATATTCTATACCTGGAGTGCAAGGCTTCCTCATATCATTCTCCCTTTCCATCATTTGGTTAAATAAAGTCACGTCTCCAACACCAGTACACTGTATTTTGAGTCTTTGTATTAGCTTAAGTCTGAGCAAATAAATCACCTTGGGAGGAAACCCCCTTCTACAATTTGGCACTGTGGAGCAGAGTGATATCACTGGCTTCAGACAGCAGTCATGATGTGGGTATGCCGGCGTTGGACTGGCGTAAACACAGTAAAAAGTCTGACAACACCAGGTTTTAGTCCAAATAAATCGGTTGGACTAAAACCTGGTGTTGTCAGACTTTTTACTGTGTTCAGACAGCAGGACAGGACTCTTAAGTGGGGGAGGGTGGTGTCTATGTTCTTATATTGACCACACCAGTTAGTTAAAGGAACCCCTGTCAGGCCATCAGGACTGTAAGTTGACTCACCTGAATCCCTGCAAGGTGTTGTAAAGTACAGTTGGAGACAGCATGAGGAGTTTGGGGCACTTAATATGAGAGGGCTGGGGGTAAAAGAGACCCCGGATCAGTCTGGGAGCAGAAAAAGAGCAACACCATTGGGTGACGAGACTCTAACAAAAAGTTGGCGCAGCGGTGAGATTGTGCAAAGGAGTTTTAAAAAATAAAAAAGAAAGCAAGAAGTCCCGAAAAGGAGAGTCCTGGGTGGTTGTAGAGCAGAACTCAACGGGTTAACAAAGAGAGACAGAGAAAGAGACAGACAGACAGACAAGAAGAGATAGAGAGAGAGACAGACAGACAGAAATAGGCAGAGAGAGAGAGGCAGAGACAGAGAGAGACAGACAGAGAGAGAGAGAGACAGGGACAGAGAGAGAGAAACAGAGAGACAGAAACAGACGGACAGAGAGATAGACAAACAGGCTGTGATCCAGTAGCTTGTGGAGAGGACAGAGGAGAGACAGCTAGTGTAATGGAGAGAAAAAAATCCAGTGAGAAATTCTCAGAGAGGAAAGTAAGGGGTGAATACAATGAAAGCAGAGAAGGATCTGGTTTGGAGAGAGAGAGAGAAGTGCGGAGAGAGAGAAAGAGCGGTAGACAGGCTGTGAGAGTGAGAGCACCCTTGTGTGGATGCTTGGGAATTGCAGATGACAGCAGAATTAGGACTAATGCGGACGGTTTAAAAATCAGAGTAAGGCACTAAAGATCAAATTCCTCGATTTTTTGAATGTGATCAATGGCCAAGGTCATTCTTTAAAAAAAGAGGATAAGAATTTGACAGAGATCTGGGCTCTTTGTGTCAACCTTATCAACCCAGGTTAATAACGTTGTTAAGAAGGCATACGGTGTGTTAGCTTTTATTGGTAGAGGGATTGAATTTCGGAGCCGTGAGGTCATGTTACAACTGTACAAAACTCTGGTGCGGTCGCACTTGGAGTATTGTGTACAGTTCTGGCCGCCGCATTATAAGAAAGATGTGGAGGCTTTGGAAAGGGTGCAGAGGAGGTTTACCAGGATGTTGCCTGGCATGGTGGGAAGGTCTTGAGGAAAGGCTGAGGGACTTGAGGTTATTTTCATTGGAGAGAAGAAGGTTACGAGGTGACCTGATTGAGGCATACAAGATAATCAAAGGATTGGATAGGGTGGACAGTGAGAGCCTTTTTCCTCGGATGGTGATGGCTAACACAAGGGGACATAGCTTCAAATTAAGGGGTGGTAATTATAGGATGGATGTCAGAGGTAGGTTCTTTACTCAGAGGGTAGTAAGGTCGTGGAATGCCCTGCCTGCAGCAGTTGTGGACTCACCAACTTTAAGGGCGTTCAAATGGTCAGTGGATAGGCATATGGATAACATTGGAATAGTTTAGGTTAGAGGGTCATTAGATTGGTTCCACTGGTCGGCGCAACATCGAGGGCCGAAGGGCCTGTACTGCGCTGTAATCTTCTATGTATTGGTCTAAAAATGGCAAAATGTTGTATCTGAAAAGTTGAAAGTAGGTGAAGAGAGTGTGATAGTCTTCAGCAGGTATGTCTGAGAATCGGGATATTTAAAAGCAGTGGAAAGTCTTGTTTTGGATTAATCTTAAAAATGGAAAGATAGAGATTAATCTTTGTTTCAGGAGTACAGGATTTTGATGTGACGACATTCAGTTGAGAAAATGTACTACGTCCTACTTTGAAACAAGTGGAGGGTTAACTCATTTTGTCCCACGCACAATGGATCTTTGTGTTTCAAGAATTTTACAATGGGATATGGCACTCAACTCATCGATCGACAGTTCTGATGTGCCACAGCGAAAAACCACACAGACCTCCTCAGAAGACAAATATGGATCACGACGGACAGAGTACCCTTCGTCGTCCAGAACTTCCCCGGAGCAAAGAAGCAATGACATCTTCTCTGGAGCCTTCAACATATCATCGATGAAGACAAACATCTCGCCAAGGCCATTCCCACACCCCCACTTCCTTCGAACAACCACAAACAGACCATTGTCTGCAGCAAACTACCCAGCCTTCAGGAGAGCAGTGATCACAACACTACATAACCCTGTCACGGCAATCTCTGCAAGACATGCCGGATCATCGACATGGATGCCATCATCTCACATGAGAACACCATCCATCAGGTACTCTTGCGACTTGGCCAACGTTGTCTACCTGATAGACTGCAGGAAAGGATGTCCCGAGGCATGGTACTTTGGGGAGATCATGCAGATGCTACGACAACGGATGAATGAACACCATTCAACAATCCCCAGGCAGGAGTGTTCTCTTCCTGTTGGGGAACACTTAAGCAGTCAAGGGCATTCAGCCTCTGATCTTCAAGGAAGCCTTCTCCAAGGTGGCCTTCACAACACACAAAAACACAGTTGCTGAGCAGAAACTGATAGCCAGGTTCCACACGCGAGGACAGCCTCAACTGGGATCTCGGGTTCATGTCATTCTAACTATAACCCCTATGACTTGCCTGGGCTTGCAAAATCTCACTAACTGTCCTGGCTGGAGACAATACACACCTCTTTAACTTGGCCTCTCTCCACTCTCACTGTCTGTATCTTTAAGACTTTATTACCTGTAAAGACTCACATTCCAACCATTATCTTGTAATTGAGTTTGTGTCTATATATGCCTGTTTGTGAACACAGCTCCCATTGACCCGATGAGGGAACAGCGCTCCGAAAGCTTGTGGCTTGTGCTACCAAATAAACCTGTTGGACTTTAACCTGGTGTTGTGAGACTTCTTACTGTGCTTATCCCAGTCCAACATTGGCATCTCCACATCATGGTCACATGTAGCCAGACCAGATAAGGACGGCAGATTTCCTTTTGTAAAAGACATGAGTGAAGCAGATCATCTTGCCTTCCTGGAGTGAGAATTCTGTCTCTTGAAATGGTTTGGTGGCTAAAAGTTAGAGGCTGGAAGTGACATTATCTCTACCTTGAGGTCTGCTGGAAATTACAAGGCTGAGAAGTCAGAGTTTCAAATCTCCAAACAAAGGACTAAGTTCCAGAATCACATGAGCATCTCATTTTCTGTATTAAAGCTGCGCAGGTGTTTACAGGGAAGTTTGTTTGGTTGGAATATTTTATTTGATTAAACAATATCATGTGTTTTTCTTGTTTGTAATTAATAAAAATTATTGCTAATTTCTGTTCTATGTGTTAACTGTATTCTGAAATAAACTTTGTTTGATAAAAGCTTCCTAGTGGGTCATTTGAATCATATCTGAAGTGAAACATCTCAGGGTCATCCGAGCCAAATTCAAACTGCAAAACCTATGCTCCAGGCAGACTTAATAAAACACTTTGGAGTTTCTGATTTGAATTATAACAGTCCTGACCCTCTGATAGTGCAGCACTCCCTCAGTGCTGACCTCTGACTGTGCGACACATCCTCAGTACTGACCCTCTGACAGTGCGGCACTCCCTCAGTATGGATCGGAGCTTCAGGGATTCCTCAGTATGAGCCTCACAATCATCGCAATGATCAGTAGGAATCTTTCAAAGGCATCAATCATTGCAATCTGTCTTTATAAAGTCACAACATCAACCAAGGACAGTGTTGGTCATGGAAGTGAATTCCATTCGTTCTGTTACTCCCCAGATCCTATCCGACTGCCCACCTCTGGTATTTAATTTTAAGTAGATTATGTATCACTGTCAGTCAAAATGGGTGGTGCTTGAGTCAAAGTGCAAAAACAATACATTTGCTTGTCCTTTGCGCAAACTATTAAGGTTTTGGATGCAAAAAGTACAGCTGGATGACCTCTTCCTGTTCTTGGTAACAGGGGCAAAGGGGCTGAATGGGGCCTCCTCCTGTTCCTGTGTAACAGGCTCGAGGGGCTGAATGGCTTCCTCCTGTTCCTGTGTAACAGACTCGAGGGGCTGAATGGCTTCCTCCTGTTCCTGTGAAACAGGCTCGAGGGGCTGAATGGCCTCCTCCTGTTCCTGTCTAACAGGCTCGAGGGGCTGAATGGTCTCCTCCTGTCCCCGTGTAACAGGCTCAAGGGGCTGAATGGGGCATCCTCCTGTTCCTGTGTAACAGGCTCGAGAGGCTGAATGGCCTCCTTCTGTTCCTGTGTAACAGGCTGCCAATTCTCGACAGCCTTTGGACTTTCAGGATCCCAGGAGTTGATGATGAAGAACACACATCAGCTGACTCGGGGACCCCTCTGCTCCTATTTGGGAACTCCACATTTTCATTCCAACAGTCTTTCAAGTCAAGTGCACAGGGGAACCAGGCACATCGATTCCCGTTACCATGTGATTGAGCGTGCACTCAGCATTGAGTTCATCGACTTTAGACTGAAATATCTCCACTATCTTGACCCACACTTTTCAGACGAAAACATGATGTCCCGGTGCAACTGCGCTTATTGAATGGGGCCTCCTCCGATTCCTGGTAACAGGCTGGAGGGGGGCCGAATGGGGCCTCCTCCGATTCCTGGTAACAGGCTGGAGGGGGGCTGAATGGGGCCTCCTCCTGTTCCTGTGTAACAGGCTGGAGGGGGGCCGAATGGGGCCTCCTCCGTTTCCTGTGTAACAGGCTGGAGGGGGGCTGAATGGGGCCTCCTCCTGTTCCTGTGTAACAGGCTGGAGGGGGCTGAAAGGGGCCTCCTCTTGTTCCTGTGTAACAGGCTGGAGCGGGGCTGAATGGGGCCTCCTCCTGTTCCTGTGTAACAGGCTGGAGCGGGACTGAATGGGGCCTCTCTTGTCTTTTTTTATTCCTCCCTGAGGGATATGGATATTACTGCCAAGGTCATTATTTGTTGTCCATTCCTGACTGTCGTCGAGAATTCGCTGTTGTGAGTCGAGGGATCACACTTCGGCCAAACCGAGTGAGGAAAGCCGTGTTCCTTCCCCAAAGGAGTGTTCCTTCCTTAAATGATCTTGAATCATGCCTCAGGGTGCTGTTTGGTCCTCCCCTCTTCCTCTTGCTCTGAGGTTGCAGGTATTTCAGCCAAGAGGCAGCAAGGCGAGGTGGCTCTTGGGCATCATCTAGTTGGGTCATGAGTCATTCTGCACCAATCGGAATGCACAAAGACAGTGTATGTCATATGGATGGATGTATTGGCTGACTGATGCCTGGGGAATGTGGGGGGATGCAGGGAGCGCGGTGGAAGGGAAAGATGAGGGGGGGATGCGGGGAGCATGGTGGGAGGTGGGGGGGATGCGGGGAGTGTGTTGGGAGGGAGTGGTGGGGGGGGATATGGGGAGCATGATAGGAGGGAGAGGTGGGGGGGATGCGAGGAGCGCAGTGGCAGAGAGAGGTGGGGGGAGGGTGCGGAGTGGTGGGGTGAGATAGGGGCTTGCTAGGACGGAGAGGTGGAGGGCTGGTGGGGCACAGTGGGAAGGAGAAGTAGGGTGTTTGGGGACATGGTGGGTATTTACTGTGATGATAACATTAAGGGAAAGGCCACAAGGTTGAACACCTGCTTTTCAACCAGTTGAACTGCAGAAGTTGCCTATTAAAAGAGTGCCACATTGGCGCAAGTCCCTTTGTGTGATATTGAGAATTAAATTCTGGATGTCAGAACATTTGAACGAGGCAGGTAATGTTTTTAACCTTGCCCAGAACTTCAAAGGAAAGGCCAGGTAACACGGTTCTCTGGCGTGAGGGGGAAAGAGAGAGTGGGTGACGAGCGGCCTGAGAAACCAGACACTTTGTGAAGACAAAAATTATTTATTTTTTTTTAAGGAAACCCGGTCAAAATGATTGTGAAACTTGAACATATTGTCAAGTGAATTTGTGTGCGAGAGCATAAAACAGCTAAATCAGGAGACTCCTGTGCATCTCGCTGAATACTAACATCAATAACCCAGTAGCATCCATTCAAATGATATAGTAACAAGACTGCCCACATAATCACTTGCACATTCACACACACACAAACACACAAAATCACAGTCACATCCTCCCAGACACACACACACACTCACAAACACAGAAAATCATACTCAGACACACATATCCACACAAACAATCGGACACACAAACACTGACACACGCACACATTCATTCTGACAAACAGGCCAGAATTTCCCGACTGTTCACACCAGAGATTTTCCCATCCCACTGCAGTGAATGGAGATTTGGCATGTCGCCAATTCTCCATCTCTGCAGCGGGAGAGTGTGTGAACAGCTGGTAAGATCACACCCAGAGTCACACACATTCACCCTGACACACATACTCACACTGACACACACACAAACTCACACACAAAGAAATGTACATTATAAACAGTTGAAACATAGGTTCTGTTAAAAGTACAGAATATCAGTACAAAAGATAGATAATGATGAAAACTTCAATATATGACAGTCACTAACAAATCTAAGAGGGATTCTGAAGAAACATCTTTACCCAGGGAGTGGGGAGAATGTGGAACTCGATCCCACAGAGAGTGATTGACTTAAATAGTGTCAACAGATTTAAAGTGGAAACTGGATAAATACATGGGGGAGAACGGAACAGAAGGAGATGGTGATGGGAGTGAAATGAAGAGTGGGGGTTTGGAGAAAGCTTGTGCGGAGCAGGAAAACCAGCACAGAGTTGATGGGCTGAATGGCCAATTTCTGTGCTGTAAAATGCAAGTAAAGCTTTAAATGGAATTGCTGGATAGGCGCTGCAGTAATTAGATCTCCCGGACGATAAATGAGAGGAGGTGGGGTGATAGGCTGTGGTAAGTGGCAGCGTGACGTGTTGCACGAACACAGCCACAGTCTAAGATTTGCAGCAGAGACCACAAGACTTTGCGTTGCCTATCCAATTACAGCAGCCACAGCAGAACCTACATTTCACAAATTCGCTCATCCTCTTCTGTCGTAGAAGCACGGACCCCTGAAAAAGAGGGAGGTCACTTGGTGAGAACATGCCAGAAAGGAAGGATGCACCATGACGTTTCTACTGTACCAACATTTCAATTGTGCATGCCTTTGGGGAACGAACGTGCATTTCTCTCAGTGCCCGTCACCCTCTCAGTCCCAAATCCTTTTGCAGCCACTGAGGAAAATTTTTTACTGTTTGAAGTGTGGTCACTGTTTTATTGGAGGAAAGGCAGCAGCTAATTTGCGCACAGTAAGTTCCCAAATACAGCAATGCAATAACAGCCCAAACTAACACTTTCCATTTTAACCCATTGTTGGTTGAGGGACATACCTTTCCCCTGGGAAACTGGAGAGAACTCCACCCAGACCCTCTGACAGTGCGGCACTCCCTCAGTACTGACCCTGTGACCGTGCGGCACTCCCTCAGTACTGACCCTCTGACAGTGTGGCACTCCCTCAGTACTGACACTCTGACAGTGCAGCACTCCCTCAGTACTGACATTCTGACAATGTGTCACTCCCTCAGTACTGACATTCTGACAGTGCGGTGCTCCCTAGATCACATGCACTGGTCCTTTTGACTTAGGACTGAGAGTTGCGAAGCTTCGAGCAGACAATCTGAACCAATGCTTGCCACGCCTGTGCTGAGGGCGGGCCAGTCATTACTACATTGCCATTTGTGGGATCTTGCTGACCTTAAAATGGCTGCTGCATGCCTGACACTACATCAGTGACCGCTCTTCCAAAATAAATATTTCGCTGTCCTTGAAGAGCTTTAGGACATCCCAAGGTGGGAGGGAAAGATGCTGGAAAGATGTAAACTCTCTTCTTACACAACCTCCCCCAGTCTGACTGGTAATTAATCAGTCCGTTGTAAACTGTTAGAACGTCCTGGCTTCAGTTATGGATCGGATCTCAGCAATGCTTTGTCTGAGAGTCAAATCAACTGTTGATTTGGAGAGATTAGATACTACCTGTACGCAGTGGCTCCAGCCTCTGGCACTGACTCCTGTGTCCCCCTTCCACACAACACTCACAACTCACATTTACATTGCACCCCGCCCCACCCCAAACCCTGGGACAGCCAGTTGCTCCAACCCGCATCTCGGCAGAGTAATCAGAATGACATCGAGTCGCACAGGGAGATATTAAAGACAGGATGACCAAACACACTGTCAAAGAGGCTGGTTCATAAGGAGCACCTTAGAGTAGGAGAGGGAGGGGTGGAGAGGTTTAGGGAGGTAATTCCTGGGCAGCTGAAGGCACAGCCGCCCATAATGCAGTGATGGGAATCGGGGGATTGTGGCAGAGGCTTGAACTGCAGAGATTTCGAAGGGTTCTCAGGACGGGAGGAGGTATCTCTCCCTCTTCCTGCCTCTCACTATCTGCCTCTCTTCCTCAAAAGGCACTGGGAGCAGAGTCTTTGAACATTTTTAAAGCAGAATGAGACAGATTCTCAATTAACGAGGGAGTGAAAGGTTATTGGTAGTCGATGGGAATGTGGGGTTGAGGTTACAATCAGACTAGCTGTGATCTGGGGGAGCAGCTCGAGGGGCCGAGTGGCCAACTTCTTGCTCCTAGTTTGGATGTTCTCTCTTTCCCATTCCTTTCAGTTGGCCAAATCTTTCTCTCCTCTTCCTTTTCCCAGTTTCTCCTCCCTGTCTCTCCACAGGTTCTGTATCTCTTTCACTTTCCATTTCGCTCACTTTGTATCTCTCCTTTTAATTTTTCTCTCCCTCTCGTACACTCTCTCTCTCACTTTCCCTCCTCTACCTCTCAATTCTTCCTCTCTCACTGTCTCCCACTCCATCCATTGTTCTCTCCCTTTCACCACTTCCTTGTCCCATTCTCTATCCCTCTCCTCCACTCTCTCCCCATCCACACCCTTATTCCCTCCTTCTCCACCTCCCATTCCTTCTCCCTCTCTCTGTCACTTTACTACCTCTTATCCTTTTCCTAAGGGGAAGTATTGGGGGAACTTCTATTAAAAATCATTGGGGAATATGTTAATTTCCTTGGAACTGCCTCATCCCTGCACAACAATAAAAGGGATCTAATTTCTGTAATTTCCTACAGGTCAGAGAGACAGCCACTGCAACCAGCTTAAAATCAGCAAACCTTCATCAGAGACCTGAGGGAAGGGAAACCTTAAAAGAGGGAATAAATATCAACGTACCATGCTTGGGGAATCCACAGATTTCTCAGTGTTCAAAGAAGCATGCCCATTGTCAATCTGAAAGAACAAAGAATTTATCAGTCCACAAAGTCAGAGTGTGATAGGACAGAGAGACAGACAGACAGAGAGAAGGAGCATCAAGAGGGAAAGTGGAAAGGCTGACAGAGAGAGAGAGGGTAAGAAGCCTTGCAACACCAGGTTAAAGTCCAAAAGGTTTATTTGGCAGCACAAGCTTTCAGAGTCTCAGGCTCTTTCATCAGGTGAGTGGGATTTCAGTTCATAAACAGGACATGTAAACACAAACTCAGTTTACAAGATAATGATTGGAATTTGAGTCTTTACACGTAATCAAATCTAAAGGTACAGACAATGTGAATGGAGAGAGGGCCAAGTACAGGTTAAAGAGATGTGTATTGTCTCCAGACAGGACAGTTAGTGAGATTTTGCAAGCCCAGGCAAGTCATGGGGGTTACAATTAGTATGACATGAACCAAGATCCTGGTTGAGACCGTCCTCATGTGTGTGGAACTTGGCTATCATTGGGAATTGGCTACTGACCCTCAGTACTGACCCTCTGACAGTGCGGCACTTCCTCAGTACTGACCTCCTGACAGTGCGGCACTCCCTCAGTACTGACCCTCTGACAGTGTGGCACTGCCTCAGTTCTCGCCGGCGCAGACTCGATGGGCTGAATGGTCTCTTTGTGCACTGAAGGGATTCTCTGCGTCTCTACATTCAGGCTCAAAGGCATGATGTACTGACTCTCAGGCCTGAAGGTACAAGTCATGGCTGTCGATGAAGGGGCAGACACGTTAAGAGAGGGAGGCAGAGTGCAAAAAGCAGAAGAAGTGATTGAAGGGTAGAGCTGATTGAAGGAGGTGACAGAGCTGCTGTAATTAACACACAACAATATGGATTCAACTTGCATCTTGAATCTAGCAATATATCCCAAGATGCTTCCCAGGAGAAATTCCCAAACAATGTTGGACCTCAAGCCACATAAGGAAATATCAGGGACAAGTGACCAAAAGCTTAGTCAAAGAGTTTGGTTTTTAAAGAGCTGATAGAGAGAGAGAGAGAGCCAAAGAGAAACAGAGAGAAAGTGACAGAGAAACAGAAAGATATGGAGAGAGAGGAAGAGCAACGTAGAGTGAGAGAAAGAGAGAGAGGTGGAGAATTTTAAGGAGGGAATTCCAGAAACTAGGATCCTCCAGGGAGATGCTCAAGAGGCTGGAATTCGAGCAGCGCAGAGATCTCGGAGATTTGTAGGGGCTGGAGGAGGTTACAGAGGTAGGGAGGGGTGAAGGGGCCGGAGGAGGTTATAGAGATAGGGAGGGGTGTAGAGGCTGGAGGTGGTTACAGAGTGAGGGATGTAGGGGCTGGAGGAGCAGAAGAATAATAATTTCCTGAAGCAGCAAAAACAAACAGGAGGAAAAGATATTAAACTCACATCAGGTGACAAATAATAAATGCATGAAGGTAACAGCATCAAACTGCAGAGCCAGTGAGACTATCTGGGTGCTTGGTGCAGAGTCATGCACTAGTATCATGTCATTCAGGAAGGACTTACCTTGGACATGGAAAAGCAGTAACTGAGGTCCACGATGACCAGCAATGTCAGAGCGATGGAGAGAAGTCGCAATTTCATCTGAGAGCTTGCCATTTCTGCCTGCCTCCTCTGACCTTCTCTGGCTCTGGTTTGAGGGGTTGGTTTGTGAGCAGCAAGAGCTCACTGCTCTTTATACCTGCCTCACCAAGGCTGAGGGGCGGAGGCACTGGGGGGAGTTGATGTTTGAGCAAATGACTCAGGAACTTTTCCAGGAATTGTGTTTCCCAAGTGCCTGATGTTGAAATTGGAACAGTGTAGGTATGCACACAGGAGGGTGGGGGGTGCGAACAGACTGGAATGGGAGTAGGGTCAATACTGATATTACATTGACAAACAAATAGGTTTCACAACTAGTAGCTTCCAATTCAACTGCCTGGGGCTCAATAAGCTCTGAAATTCCCTCCCAAATCCTGCCCACTTCTGTCCCCGAGCTGTCCTCCTTTAAGACGCTCCTTCACAACCTACCTCTTCAAGTGAGCTCACCATGGACCTCCCGATCCGCGAGGCTGTGTGTCCGTGGTTAACAGTCCTATCATTTATGAATAACATCTTTTTCTACACCCCAGCTATAACTGTAACACCACATTCTGCACCCTCTGTTTTCCTTTTCTATATACAGTATGCTTTGTCTGTATAGCACGCAAGAAAGAATACTTTTCACTGTATCCCAATACACATGACAATGATAAATCAAGTCACTGATCTGGGCATGACCCCTGCGAGCAATTGCAGAGAGGTTTCAATGCAGAGGATGCCATTTGGTACCCTGCTAATGCCAAAGTGCCACCATCTCTGTTTGGCCCATTCTGCACCCACTCCTTCCTCATCCTTAAATCTTAATGCAACATCAAAGAGGGGGATGCCCTGAGATATTGCCATTACCCGAGGGATCTGCGTATCGACTGTGCAAAACCATGATAGAGCAGATTTCAACAAGAGCATAACTCGTGGTACTGTGTTAGGGGACACACTTCTCTAAAAGGCCCTATTTCGGCTCATGTGCCTCCTCAGATCAAAGCTCCTCAGACAGTCTCACTGGGTTTAGTAGACCTGCTCCTTCCACCTGTCAGTCAGAAGGTTATGGTGTGAGTCCCCACGACAAAGCCTCGAGACAGATATTACACACCAACATGTCCAGCGCCAGTACTGAGAGAATGCCGCACTGCCAGAGGGTCAGGACTGAGGGAGCGCCGTGCTATCAGAGAACCAGCACTGAAGGAATGCCGCACTGTCAGAGGGTCAGTACTGAGGGAATGCCGCACTGTCAGAGGGTCAGTACTGAGGGAGTGCTATGCTATCAGAGGACCAGCACTGAAGGAGTGCCGCACTGTCAGAGGGTCAGCGCTGAGGGAGTGCCGCACTGTCAGAGGACCAGCACTGAAAGAGTGCCGCACTGTCAGAGGGTCAGTACTGAGGGAGTGCCGCATTGTCAGAGGGTCACTACAGAGGGAGTGCCGCACTGTCAGAGGGTTAGCACTGAGGGAATGCCACACTGTCAGAGGGTCAGTACTGAGGGAGTGCCGCACTGTCAGAGGGTTAGCACTGAGGGAATGCCACACTGTCAGAGGGTCAGTACTGAGGGAGTGCCGCACTGTCAGAGGGTTAGCACTGAGGGAATGCTGCATTGTCAGTGCCGCACTGTCAGAGATGCTAGCTTTAAATGAGACACTAAACTGAGCTTTCTGCCTCTCAGTTGGTTTAGAAGATCCACAATCACTATTTGGAAGAAGGCTGGGCATTGGGAGAAGTGACAGGGAGGGGAGAGTGGGTAGAGGATGTGGTGGAGTTCTCTCCTGTGTCCTGGGGCTGGAACTTACCCCTCATTCAACATCACTGAAACCGATATGAAAGCAGTGGCGGGCTTGGTAAAGAGTCACTCTGACCAGTCCTGGCTCTATTCTCTCTCTACAGGGACTGTTAAACCTGCTGCGATTTTCCAGTGTTTTCTGATTTGATTTCCCTAAGACCAATGATTTGGGTCATTATCACACTGGTGTTTGTGGGACCTTGCAGTGTGTAAATTGGCTTCAGGTTTCCTACATAATGACAGCAACCACACTACAAGAATAATTATTGTCTATGAAACACTTTGGGGGTGTGCTGATGTGGTGAAAGGCACGAGGGAAATGCAGGTCTTCAGAATCCCTTAGGCGATTTGATGCTTTATTACTTGTGCCTGTTTGCACACCCTTGTTGACATCCCGGAATAAGAAATGTGATGGGGCAGACAGAACCAGGTGAAGGAATGAAATAAATCCTTCAATGAAAGGCGATAGATGAAGAAATCGGAATAAGTCTGGGATATATGGATTAAAGGGGAAGAGGGACTATTCTTCCTATTAGACTGGAGTCAATAAATTGTTTGCCAAGAGTGGGATACTTTGTGGTGTCCCCTTTGCAGCCCTGTCCTCTCGGTAAATCAGTAACTCTCTTGCTGGTGTGGCGTACGATACTGCACTGATTCCTGGATATTGCACTGGTTTGTTTTCTCCTGTCTCCTGGCCCGAGACCAGCAATAAGGTCCTTGGGGCATCGACTGCCTGGCACCTGCAATTATCAGTCCCTCACAGCGACCTTCATATCATGCAGAAAATCTGACACTGCGCAAAAACAAAGTGGGAAACTAAACACTCAGGGCTGGATTTTGTGACAACAAATCGGGCAAGCATGGTAGCACAGTGGGTTAGCACTGCTGCCTCACAGCGACAGGGACCCGGGTTTGATTCCCGGCTTCAGGTGACTGTGTGGAGTCTGCAAATTCTCCCTGTGTATGTGTGGGTTTCCTCCGGGTTTCCCAGTTTCCTCCCACAGTCCAAACATGCGCAGGCTAGGTGGATTGGCCATGCTAAATTGCCCCTTAGTGTCCAAACATGTGTAGATTAGGGGGATTAATGAGGTGACTACATGGAGTTATGAGGATAATGCCTGTGAATGATGTTCTGTTGGAGATTCGGTGCAGACACGATGGGCCAAACGGCCTCCTTCTGAACTGTAAGGAATCTATATTGATGCTCTGAGAGAATAAATTCCTCCTCATCTCCCTCTACAATGGCAGAACCTACATTTTTAAACTGTGTCCCCCTAATCCTAGATACCCCCACATAGGGGAAACATCCAGTCAGCATCCACCCTGTCAAGCCCCCCTCAGAATCTTGTATGCTTCAGTAAGATCATCTGTCATTCTTCTAAACCCCAATAACTGTAGACCCAACCTTCTCAACCTTTCCTCATAAGACAAACCCCAGGAACCTGAACTTTCTCTGGTGCAAGTGTATCGTTCCTTAAGGAGACCAAAACTGTACACATTGCTCCGAGTGAGGTCTCACCAATGCCCTATACAGTGGTAGCAAAGCTTCCCAACTTTTATACTCCATCCCCAATATTCCATTTGCCTTCCTAATTCTTTGCTGTACCTGAATGCTAATATTTTGTGACCAGGTACATGGATACCCAGGTCCCTTTGTACCACATTCTACAGCCCCTCCCTATTTAAATAATATTCTGTTTTTTTATTCTTCCTGCCAGTGTGGACATTGTCACATACATTATACTCCATCTGTCAGATTTTTACCAACTCATGTTACCAATCTGTATCCCTTTGCAGGCTCTTTGTATCCTCCTCACAACTTACTTTCCTGCCTATCTTTGTGTCATCATGGAATTGCTACTGTGCACAGGGAGGGGCCATTCAGCCCATCGTGTTTGCACTAGCTCTCCAAATAAGCAGTTCACCCGATGCCATTCTCTTGCCTTTGACTCCTGTTTATTGACTACAACTCAGCCTTCAACACCATTATTCCTACAAAGTTCATCTCCAAACTCTGTGGCCTGGGCCTTGGCTGTTCCCTCTGTGAGTGGATCCTTGACTTCCTAACCCACACATCGATCACAATCAGTAAGGGTAAGTAGCAATACTTCCTCCATGATTATCCTCAACACTGGTGTTCTCAGCCCCCTACTATACTCCTTATTCACTTACGACTGTGTGGACAAATTCTGCTCCAATTCAATTTTCAAGTTTGCAAATGACACCACCATTATGGGTCAGATCGTAAATGAGACATAGTACCGGAAAGAGCGAGAATCTGGTGGAATGGTGCAACGACAATAATCTTTCCTTCAAAGTCTTTAAAACAAAGGAAGTGTAATGGAGGACATGCCCCTGTCTACAGCAACAGGAACAAAGTCAAACTGATTGAGACCCTCAAGTTTTTAGGTGTCCAGATCACCAACAACCTGTCCTGGTCCCCCCCATGCCGACACTATAGTTAAGAAACCCACCAACGCCTCTACTTTCTCAGAAGACTAAGGAAATTTGGCCTGTCAGCTACGACCCTCACCAACTTTTACAGATGCCCCATAGAAAGCATTCTTTCTGGTCGTATCACAGCTTGATATGGTTCCTGCTCTGTCCAAGGCCGCACTAAACTACAAATAATGTAGCCCAGTCCATCACGCAAAGATGGTAGAGAATTCCAGAGATTCACCACTTTCTGCTAGAAGAAATTTCTACGCATCCCAGTTTTAAGTGACTGATCCTTTAACTTGTAGCTGTGTCCCCTTGTTCGAGACTCTCCCACTAGTGAAACATCTCACCACCGACTCTGTCAAGCTCCCTCAGGACATTTTTGAATAAGGTCACCCCTCACACTTCTAAAATTCGAAGGATTACATGTCTCTGTAATGGCTGTAAACAGAGAAGGAAAAAAGCTAAGGAGGGGAAAAAGAGCATGAAACAGAGGAAAGTAAATCTGACTGACGATATGAAAGGGAAACAGGTATATTGAAAGAGAGAAAAGGGTTGTAGAGAAATGAAGACAAACTGAGCGATAGAGGAAAGGAGAAAATGGAGATAGCTGGAATCAGAGGTCAAGAGAAAAGGTTTGTAGGGTCTTTGAGGGAAGGGCATCAAGCTGAGGCCTTGGGTGGGGATTTTCCAACTGCTCTCGTCCTGAAACCGGAAAATCCTGCCAAGGTCAATGGACCTTTCCATGGTCCGCCCCACACCTGCTCCAATTCCCGTGGCGGGCTGGATGGAAAATTTTGGCCCCTTAATTGTGTTGTTTTCTTCCCAGAGGGAGCTGAACAACTAAATGTGTCGAGCATTTTCTGCTTTACCTTCAACATTCCCAGTATTTTGCCTTTGTCAACCGCAGCGGGGGTCTGGGATGTCATGTGTTGATCGCTCAGCGTTTACTATGTGGAGACTGTCTGTCACCAGCACTGTTGACTGTGTGTCCAGAAACATTTGGAGGACATGAATGTTCTAGCTTTGCATATGGGGGGGAGGGTGGGGTGGATGAGGGGGGTGGGGAACGACTCACCAACTGGCTTCAGCCATTGACTCAGACTTAGGTCAACTGCAACTGGTTTCTCTCAGGCGCAAGGATAGGAGGAGGCCAGTCAGCCCCTTGGACCTGTCTAGCCTCTCAGTACAGTCATGCTGAGCTAGTCCCACGTCCTTTTGTCCCATCTCATTTGATGTACCGTCGGGTGACAAAAATCTCTCAGTCCTACGAGACTAAAACCAACCCTTTGATCACGTATCGATTCCCATTTTGGGAAAGAGAGTTCTGAATTTCTCCCACCCTTCAGATGTGGAACTGTACTCTTCATTTCACTCCTGAAGGCTCAGCTTCTCATTCTCAGACTCTGCTCCCCCCAACAAGTGTAAACAGTTTCTCTCAATCGACCCTGATCTGTTCTCATTAATACTGTTGATAATTTGGATCAAATTCCACCCCTTAACTCTCTAAATTCCAGGGAGACAAACCTAGTTGGTGTTTAATCTCTCCTCGTAATTTAACCCTTGCACCCCTGGTTTTGCCCGCTCCCCCCCCCCAGCCAATTGTCAGTACATTCTGCCAAAGGAGTGGGGCCCAGAATGTCTCAAGTTGTCTCTGGGTGTGGTCTGAAAGGACGTCACAAAGATTGAAGCACAACTTCTACCCCTGATAGTCCTGATAGAAAGGACAACGTTCCAGGAAGCTACTTTCTCCATCTCTCTCACTATCTTCCTGCTCACTTTCTCCCACTTCACCTTTACCTTTTACTTTTGTTCTGTAAGTTTCACTCTTTCTGACCCTCTTTGTTCTCTCTCTCTCTCCTCTTCTCTCACTGTCTCTCACTTTCTGTCATTCTCTTTCCTCTCTCTCTCGCTCTCTTGTTGACTCTTTCTTATTCTCTCATTCTTTCTCTGCCCCAGCTCTTGCCTGTCTCCTACATTCTCTCTCCCCTCTCTCTCTCTCTGTCTTCTGTCTGTTTGCCTGCCTGTTTCTCTCCCTTTCCCAATCTCTCTTGTCTCCCTATCCTTCTCTGTCTGCGTTTCTCTCTTGCTCACATTCTCACACACTTTCTCCCCTCCCTTACTCAGTCTCTGTCTCTCTAGTACTATCTCTCGCTCTCTCTTCCACACGCTCTTTCTCTCGATGCTCCTTCTCCTGGTTTCCCTCTCTCTCTCTCTCAATCTCACTCCTCTTTCTCTCAGTCTCTCTCTCGCTCTGTCTGATTCTTCCTCCCTCACTCATAATCATTTTCTCACTCTCCTCTCGCCTTGCTGTCTCGCTCTCTGTCTTTCTCTCCTTATTTCTCAGTATCTCAATCTCCCTTTGTCTTCTCACTCTCCCACTCTCTCTCAGGTTCCTTCTCTCTGTCTCTCCCTCTGACTCAATCTCTCTTTCTCTCCTTTAAGACAGTGCTTAAAAACCTGTCTCCTCAACTGAATTTTTGTCACCCCGTCCCTGCCTCAGCTTTTTGAAGGAGACTAAGAAAACTCAGCATGTCTGTTATGACTCTCACCAACTTTTACAGATGCCCCATTGAAAGCATCCTTTCTGGATGTATCACAGCTTGGTATGGCTCCTGCTCTGACCATAGTGGAGGGCATGCCCCTGTCTACATTAATGGGGATGAAGTAGAAATGATCGCGTGCTTCAGATTTTTAGGTATCCATATCGCCACAACCTGTCTTGGTCACCCCATGCTGACACTGTAGTTAAGAAAACCCACCAATGCCTCTACCTTCTCAGAAGATGAAAAAAATTTGGCATGTCAGCTACAGCTCTCACCAACTTTTACAGATTCACCATGGAGAGCATCCTTTCTGGTTGTGTCACAGCTTGGTATGGCTCCTGCTCTGCCCAAGGAACTACAAAAGTGTTGTGAATGTAGCCCAATCCATCATGTAAACCAGCCTCCCATCCATTATGTCTACACTTCCTGCTGCCTTGGCAAAGCAGCCAGCATAATTAAGGACCCCATGCACCCCGGACATTCTCTCTTCCACCTTCAAGTGTGTGATCACATATCAGTTGACTCAAGGTCAGCTTCTTTCCTGCTTTTGAATGAACCTCCTTACATTAAGTTGATTTTTCTCCAAACGCTGGCTATGACTGTAACACTACATTCTGCACTCTCTCCTTTTCTTCACCCTCAGTACTCTATAAACAGTATGCTTTGTCTATAGAGCGTGCAAGAAAAAATAATTTTCACTGTATACTGATAAGTGTGACAATAATAAATCAAATCAAAAACTATCTTCTGAAGAGGCTCATCTTGTTAATTACCTTGAAAGGATTTCTTGATTCAAGGCCCGACATAAATGCAGCTCTTCCTCTTGTCACAATTATCTGAATATCATCGTCAATTAATTTGAAACTCAGATTGATACATTTTAGTGGGAAGGAAATTATTGATGACAGAAGCAAGGCAGGGAGATAAGACCAGCCATGATTTGAAATGACAGAGTACGTTTGAGGGGCTGATTTGCTTCCTCCTCTGTAACAAGCTGAATGGGGCCTCTTCCTATTCTTAAGTAACAGGCTCAAAGGGCTGAATGGGGCCTCCTCCTGTTCCTGTGTAACAGACTCGAGGGGCTGAATGGCCTCCTCCTGTTCCTGTGTAACAGGCTCGAGGGGCTGAATGGGGCCTCCTCCTGTTCCTGTGTAACACGACACGAGGGGCTGAATGGCCTCCTCCTGTTCCTGTGTAACAGGCTCAAGGGGCTGAATGGCCTCCTCCTGTTCCTGTGTAACAGGCTCGAGGGGCTGAATGGGGCCTCCTCCTGTTCCTGTGTAACAGGCTCGAGGGGCTGAATGGCCTCCTCCTGTTCCTGTGTAACAGACACGAGGGGCTGAATGGCCTCCTCCTGTTCCTGTGTAACAGGCTCGAGGGGCTGAATGGGGCCTCCTCCTGTTCCTGTGTAACAGACACGAGGGGCTGAATGGCCTCCTCCTGTTCCTGTGTAACACGCTCAAGGGGCTGAATGGCCTCCTCCTGTTCCTGTGTAACAGGCTCGAGGGGCTGAATGGGGCCTCCTCCTGTTCCTGTGTAACAGGCTCGAGGGGCTGAATGGCCTCCTCCTGTTCCTGTGTAACAGGCTTGAGGGGCTGAATGGTCTCCTCCTGTTCCTGTGTAACAGGCTCGAGGGGCTGAATGGCCTCCTCCTGTTCCTGTGTAACAGGCTGCCAATTCTCGACAGCCTTTGGTCTTTCAGGATCCCAGGAGTTGATGATGAAGAACACACATCAGCTGACTCGGGGACCCCTCTGCTCCTATTTGGGAACTCCACATTTTCATTCCAACAGCCTGTCAAGTCAAGTGCACAGGGGAACCAGGCACATCGATTCCCGTTACCATGTCGATTGAGCGTGCACTCAGCATTGAGTTCATTGACTTTAGACTGAAATATCTCCGCTATCTTGACCCACACTTTTCAGACGAAAACATGATGTCCCAGTGCAACTGCGCTTGTTGAACAGGCTCGAGGGGCTGAATGGGCCTCCTGCAATTTTCGGGGCAGGTAGAGAGAATCATGGTGCCTATTTGGAGCCGCTCGCTCTGTTTACACAGTCCAGTTAATCTTGCCGTGGTGCCTGTGAGTAGCAGTGTAGGTGACAACAGGACTGGCCAAAATCTCTTCCCCTCACCAACTCCATCAGAGCAGGTGTGGGTTGCTTCAGTCCAGCAGTGATAAGACAGCCCCAGTCCACAGTCCGTCCTCACAGTCAGTGACCCAGGGCAGGGAGAGGCTGCACATCTCACTGCCGGAAAATAACCAGCAGCGGCCTTGACAATTCAAATCAGCGCCATCATTATTACCTAACCTGCTTCCCGGCAGGAGACAATCCCCTTCCAATTCCTCACCGTTTTGCAGGCTCCAGACAACCAGACAAACAATGTTCCCAAACAACTGAATCTGTAACACTTCAAATGTCAATTTCCTAAAGAATAGGCTCAAATTCAACACTGACTGGTAGAAAACAGACCCTCTGACAGTGCGGCACTCCCTCAGCACTGACCCTCTGACAGTGCGGCACTTCCTCAGCACGGACCCTCTGACAGTGCGGCACTCCCTCAGCACTGACCCTCTGACAGTGCGGCACTTCGTCTGCACTGACCCTCTGACAGTACAGCACTCCCTCAGTACTGACCCTCTGACAGTGCGGCACTCCCTCAGTACTGACCCCCTGACAGTGCGGCACTCCCTCACTACTGACCCTCTGACAGTGCCTGACTCCCTCAGTACTGAGCCCCTGACAGTGTGGCATCCCTCAGTACTGTCCCTTCCACTCCCATGGCCTATCCCCATTACCCCAATCATTTAACATGGCCAGTGCATCCAACCAGCACGTCTTTCCAACCATGGGAGGAAGCCAGAGCCCCTGCAGTAAATCCACGCAGACACAGGGAGAACCTGCAGACTCCACTCAGACAGTGACCCAAAGGTGGAATTGTACCCATGTCCCTGGCGCTGTGAGGCTGCAGTGTTAATCACTGTGCCTCGCCTAAGGAGGGACATCCCTCAGTCATTTCTGAAATTCCTATGTGCATCTGACTTGGATTGGGTGGGGAGGAGATTTACTTGAATAGTTCCAGGGCTATTATTGTGCCGGACTGGGATAAGTTGGGATGATTCCCCTCAGAATGAAGAAGGTTAAGGGGGAGATTGAATCACGGTGTTCAGAATCACAAGGGTGGTACGGAGGGTGTTTGAATGGAGTGACTGAGGTGAGCGAGTTTCCAGTGACTGGAGGCTCAGTAACCAGAGGGGACACAGATTGTCACAGATCAGGAAAAGAACCAGAGTGGGGGGCGATGAGAAGAATTTTATTTTGGACATACGGCGAGTTGTTTTGATCTGGAAGGCATTGCTTGAGAGGGCGGTAGAAGCAGATTTAATAGGAACTTTCAAAAGGGGCACTTGAAGAAATACTGGAAGAGGAAATGTCTGCTCCCCCATGCTGACACTATAGTTAAGAAAGCCCATCAATGCCTCGACTTTCTCAGAAAAAATTTGGCATGTCAGCTACGAGTCTCACCAACTTTTACAGATGAACGATAGAAAGCCTTCTTTCTCGTTGTATCACAGTTTGGTATGACTCCTGCTCTGCCCAAGACCACAAAAAACTACAAAAGGTCATGAATGTAGCCCAATCCATCACGCAAACCAGCCTCCCATCCATTGATTCTATCCAACTTCCTGCTGCCTTGGCAAAGCAACCAGCATAATTAAGGACTCCACACACCTCGGACGTTCTCTGTTCCACCTTCTTCCTTCAAAAAAATACAAAATCTGAGGTCACATACCAACCGACTCACGAACAGCTTCTTCACTGCTGCCATCAGACTCTTGAATGGACTTACCTTGCATTAAGTTGATATTTCCAGACACCCTAGCTATGACTGTAACAGTACATTCTGCACTCTCTTGTTTCCTTCTCTATGAATGGTATGCTTTGTCTGTATAGCGCGCAGAAACAATACTTCTCACGTTAACACATGTGACAATAATAACTGAAGTCAAAACCTTACAGGGGTAGCGGGAGAGAGTGGGGACTAATTGGATCAATCTTTCAAAGAGCTAGCACAGACACAACAGGATGAATGGCCTCATCTTGTGCTATTTAAAGCACAATGGTGTAAGTTAATGTCACTGTGAAGGCTGGAACTGATAGCTCAATCCCATCTGCCCTGAGGGACAGACTGTGAAACACTGACACCTCTTAAACAGAACTAGTATTTCTGAGGATGTCCACATCCACAGTTACAAACACTAAACATCATTAGTTACAGGATTGACAATCCAGTTAGTGTCTGCTCTCTGTCACATTGCCAACCTCACTCCATCGCTCAGTTACCACAGGAGAGGAAGGCCTCTCCCCAATCCAGGCCGGAGATCCTCCCTTGCCCCAACATAGATGTAAGCTCATGAACTGCGTCCAGTGCTGGCCTGCGTATTTGAGGAGGATACACTTGCATTGGAGGCAGTTCAGAGAAGATTTGCGGGTCTGATCCCTGGGTTGAAGGGGGTTTTCGAATGAGGAAAGGTTTGATCAGGTTGGGGCCTGTAAACATTGGAGTTTAGAAGAGCGAGGGGGAGATAATACTGAAACATGTAAATCTGTGAGGGGTCGAAACAGCGTGGATCCTGAGAGAATGTTTCCCCCTCACAGAGGGAATCTAGAATTAGGGGACAGTTTCAGAATGAATCATTGAAGCACTACAATGCAGAAGGCGACCATTCGGCCCATCCAGAATGAAGGGCTTCCCATTGAAAATGAGGAGGAATTTCTTCTCTTCGAGGGTGGCCAGCCTGTGGAATTCTCTCCCCCAGACAATCTTGGTCCATATCCCTCTATACCCTCCATATTCACAAACCCATTCAATGCCTCTTAAATGATGCTAATGTGCCTACTTCCTCCGCCACCTCTGGCAATGCAATGCGTTCCAGGCACCCAACATTCTCTGCATGAAAAACCTCCCCCGCATATTTCCCTTCAACTTTCACCCTCTCATCTTGAATCTGTGTCCCCTTGTAATTGACACTTCTACCCTGGGAAAAAGCCTCTAACTATCCAACCTGTCTCATTATTTTGTAGACCTCGATCTGGTCTTCCCCTAAGCCTCCATCTTTCCATTGAAAATAATCCTAGTTTATTCAACCTTTCATAGCCAACACCCTCGAGACTAGGCAACATCCTGGTGAACTTTCATTGCATTCTTTCCAAACTTCCATGTCCTTCTAATAATGAGGTGACCAGAACTGCGCACAATGCTCCAAATGCAGCCGAACCAAAGTTTTATACAGCTGCAATATGATTTCTCAACTCCTGTACTCAGTGCTCCAGCTGATGAAGGCAAGCATGCCATGTTCTGTCTTAAGCACCTTGGCCACCTGTGTTGCCACTTTTAGGGAACTGTGGACCTGCGTGCCGGGATCCTGCTGTATGTTTATGTTCCTCAGGGTTCTGCCATTTACGGTGTAATTCACATCTTAATTTGATCCTCCTTGCATCACCTTGCATTTTTCCGGATTAAATTCCATCTGCCATTTCTGTGCCCAAATCTCCAATCTAGCAATATCCTGTTGTGTCTTCTGACAATCCTTGGCACTATCAGAACCTCCACTAATCTTCATGTCATCTGCAAATTTACTAATCAGACTCCCATATTTTCCTCCAGATCATTTATATGTACTACAAACAACAGAGGTCCCAGCACTGATCTCTGCGGAACACGACTAGCTTCAGATCTCCATTCTGAAAAACACCTTTCCACCGCCACTCTCAGTCTTCTATAACCCAGCCAATTCTGTATCCATCTATCCAACCTATCCGAATCCATGTGATTTTAGTTTTTGTATCAGTCTGCTGAGTGGGACCTTGTCAAACTCCTTACTAAAGTCCATATAAACGACATCCACAGCCCTGCCCTCATCAATTATTTTTGTCACCACTTCAAAACAGTCAGTCAAGTTGGTGAGACATGTCATGCTCCTTGTACTCTATGTCGGAAGCTGAAAGCATTTACATTCCCCAGGGTCAGCTTATGTGCTGGAAGTATCTCCAGCACATAAGCTGAAGCCCAGGTTAGGGTGAATAGTGGACATTTTTTCCCAGGGCAGAAATGACAATTACAAGGGGCACAAGTTCAAGATAGTATGGTGTACTGGCCTTCATCAATCAAGGGATTGAGTTTAGGAGTCGGGAGATAATGCTGCAGCTTTATAAGACCCTAGTCAGAACCCATTTGGAGTACTGTGCGCAGTTCTGGTTGCCTCATTACAAGAACAATGTGGAAGCTATTGAAAGGGTGCAGAGAAGATTTATAAGGATGTTGCCTGGATTGGGTGGCATGCCTTATGAGGATAGGTTGAGCGAACTCAGTTTTTTCTCCTTGGAGAGATGAAGGATGAGAGGTGACCTGATAGAGGTTGATAAGATGTTGAGAGGTATAGATCAGGAGAATTCTCAGAGGCTATTTCCCAGGGCTGAAATGGTCGCTACGAGAGGACATGGGTTTAAGGTGCTGGGGAGTAGGTACAGAGGAGATGTCAGGGGTAAGTTTTTCACTCAGAGGGTGGTGGGTGAGTGGAATCGGCTGCTATTGGTGGTGCTGGAGGTGGATTCGCTAGGGTCTTTTAAGAGACTTCTGGATGAGTACATGGGATTTAATAGGATTGAGGGCTATAGGTAGGCCTAGTAGGTAGGGATATGATCAGCGCAACTTGTGGGTTGAAGGACCTGTTTGTGCTGTAATTTTTCTATGTTCTATGTTCTATAAGCAGGAGGGGGGGAGGTTCAATGGAGATGTGCAGGAAAAGTGTTTTACACAGAGGGTGATGGGGACCTGAAATGTACTGCCAAGTGAGGTGGTTGAGGCGGTTACGTTAGCCACATTTAAGACTTATCTTGATAGGCATATTAACAAACGAGGAATAGAGGGATGTAAGCAGTTGGTTTAGATAGGTAAGTGTGATCATCTTAGGCTTGGAGGACCAAAGGGCCTGTTCCTGTGCTTTATTGTTCGTTGTTCTTTGTAACCATCTAATGCTGTTCTGAATGCCTCGATTGAAGCTGTCAAGGGAATCATACCAGGAATGAAACACTTTATGCTCACGTAATGCCAAAATCAAAAATAGTTGGGGTCTAGCCTAGTGTTATACTATACCTTGGAGTTTCTGACCTTGTCTTGAACAATATGGAGATGATGATTCCTCTTGTGGGAGAAACTAGAACTAGGAGTCACTATTTTAAAAAGGGATCACTCATTTAAAGACATGAAAAACCTTTGCTGTCAGAGTATCTCTTGCACAAAAGGCAGTGGAAGTAGACTCTTTGAATTTGTTGAAGGCAGAGGTCGATAGATTCTTGAAAAACAAAGGGATGAAAGGTTATTGGGGATAGGCAGGAGGTTATAATCCAGTCAGCCTTGATCTTATTGAATGGAGAAGCTCAATGGACCAAGTGACCTAGTCCTGCTCTTTGTATGTTAGTATGAGAGAATCTAACCATCACCTCTTGACATTCAACAGCAATCATCATCGCTGAATTCTGTAATATGGACATCCTGGGGATTACCATTGACCACATATTTAATTGGATCCACAATATGAATACTGAGGCTACAAGAGCAGGTCAGAGGCTGGGAATTCTGCACCAAACAATGCACCTACTATCTCCCCAAATGCTCTCCGTAATGTAGAAGGCACCAGTCACAAGTGTGTTGGAATGCTCTCCACTCAATTGGATAAGTGCAGCCCCAATAAATGTCAAGAAGCTTCATACCATCAAGTACCAGCAACACACACACTAGGCTTTGGAGAGGTTGCAGAAAAGAAATACCAGGATGCTGGCTGGACTAGTAGTTAAGAGCTCTAAGGAGTGGCTGGACAAATTTGCATTGTTTTCTCTGGAGCAGCAGAAGCAAAGGGGAGATTTGATAAAAATCTATAAAATGATAGTCAGAAACCTTTTCCCAGAGTTGAAATGTCTGATACTCAGCGTATGCACTTAAGATGAGAGGGGCAAGGTTCAGAGGAGATATGAGGGGCAAGTTTTTTTACACAGTGGTAGATTTCTTGGATGCGTTGCCAGGGATGGTGGTGCAGGCAGATACAATAGAAGTGTTTATGTAACTTCTGGACAAACACAAGATTATGTCATGAATAGAGGGTATGGAGCAAGGCAGAAGGGATCAGTTTGATTTGACTTCAAGCTCGGCACAACTTTGTGGGCCGAAGGGCCTGTTCCTGTGCTGTATTGTTCTATGTTAACACAGACTGCACTGATGTAGACAGGAGGCTCAACCCCAACTTCTCAAATGCAGCATGATGGCCCAGTGGTTAGCACTGCTGTCTCACAGCACCTGGATCCAATTCCAGCTTCAACCACTGTCTGTGTGGAGTTTGCACATTCTCCCCATGTCTGTGTGCTTTCCTTCAGGTGCTCCGGTTTCCTCCCACAGTCCAATGATGTGAGGGTTGGGTGGATTGGCCATGCTAAATTGCTCCTTAGTGTCAGCGGGGTTATCAGGAGTTACAGGATAGGGTCTGGGTGGGACTTTTCTCGATACAAGTCCAATGGGCCGCATGGCCTCCTTCTGCACTATAGGGTTTCTGTGATTCTGTGAAATGAGTGATCATTTCAAATCCTGCCAACAATGTAAAAAATTCTGTGAACTAATAAAAACAGGGTGTGGGAGTCTGTGTAAACTCACGTTCTACAGTGATGGACCCCTCCACTGCTCCATGTTCATTCTCTGCCACGCACTGATAGCCTCCAATGTGCCAGGATGTAACATTAAAAATCACCAACCACAGCTCATTATTGGACCTTGTTCTGTTCACTGTGACATTAAGATGTCTCCATGTCAGGCTAGAAGCTGGGAAGCCCTCGACAGAGCATTTTATCACTGCAGAACTCCCCTCAATTATATTGATCGATGAAGGGTTAATCGTATGAAGATAAGTAATTCTGAGATTCCGTGGTGCATCTAAAAACAAAAGAGGTTACGTTGACTGTGAAGCACAGAGACTGTGAGAATGTGAAAGGTGTGATAGCAATATAGCTGCTTTCAAAACAATACAAGTAAATCAGACATTTCAGTTTAGCACTGAGGGAGTGCTGCACCATAAGAGGGTCAGTACTGAGGGAGTACTGCACTGTCAGAGGGTCAGTACTGAGGAGGTGCCGCACTGTCAGAGGGTCAGTGCTGAGGGAGTGCCGCACTGTCAGAGGGTCAGTACTGAGGGAGTGCTGCATTGTCAGAGGGTCAGTACTGAGGAAGTGCTGCATTGTCAGAGGGTCAGTGCTGAGGGAGTGCCTCTCTGGAGGAGGGGCAGATTGATGGAGCACGATAGGGGTGGAGGTGAAGCCTTTCATATCATATGTTCAACTCAATTCCCATCTGCTTTCTCAGCTAAATGATCTCCTAGTAGTATTCAAATCAGATTTCTCATTGGCTAGTTTTTATCAGTTGAACTCCTTCTCATCAGATTGCTGTTATAAAATGTAAATTGTTTCCGCTTTTGTAGAATGAATTATATCTGTACTCACATTGCACAGTTAGTACAAGAATCCGCTCCGATGTAACAGATGGATATCTCACTCTACAGGTCAGATTGTGTCCGTGGTGTTTGAGTGATGGGATCAGGGTCAGAACAGAAGTATAGGTCAGAGTGACACCATGCTGAGTTACAGTGTTTGAGACTGATCCAGGTTTGTCAGTGGCAGTGTCCCAGGTTAAGACAGGTGCTGTTCCATTGCACGTTGTGTTGAAGGTGCAGATTATGTTCACGCGCTTTCCTGCAATAATTTCAGCAGGGAATATCATGGGTTTATCTGTGAAATCTAACACATAGAGAATGGATCCTTTTAGATAAATATAACATGAAGATTCAGTTCAAATAGAAATCACAGTCTCATAAGAGAAATCATTGTTACAAGGAGGAAATCAGAACTGAGAGATTAGAATGATCAGGAAAGAACAAGCTGGTTCTCGTCTCTGGAAAAGAGAATCTTAAGGGTGAAATGGATTCAACAGCGCCGATATTTCCACCTATGGGAGTGACCAGAGTTGGGAACCATCAACAGAAGGCGGACACTATCAGGAACAGTTTGAACTGTTCCCTCTCACTGTCCATGATCAAATATATTTGTATATGGATATATGTGGTTTCTGACCCGTGGAGGACTTGCGTCAATTTGAACAACCCAGCAACAAACTTGTGTATTTAAAAATGAAAGAGGTTAGTTTATTTCTCACACTTGCCCCAGAAGTTTCCAAAACATTGACATCTCATCCATGCTATTGCGCACACAAAAACTAACTACATTTGAAGCTAAAACAATAATTATAAAAATAGAAATTTAAATCAGTCGCTCTTTCAGTGCAGGCCTAATGTTTCAGATCCATGTTATTTAATACTCTATCCGAAGGGAAGGTTTCTAAAATGCAAAAATTTTTAGGTAGTTACGAAGGTTCCTAGAGTTGATCTTATTTCTCATTGAGAGTCGAATGTAAGTTATTGAGTAATGATAACACAGCACTTACCAGAAACACGAAGCTGGGTTACAGGCTGAGAGTTGTAATTATTCTTGTTGTCAAATTCTACTCTGAAATAATAAGGTCCAGCATCTCTCTGTGTGATGTCGTTTATAATGAGGGAACAGTCGCCATCTTTCAGGTCTCCAGACAACCGGGTCCGATTGCGGAACTGTGGTATCTCACGATTGTGATCCTTGGAGTGAGAGGCGATAAATGATGATGATTGTTTCTTATTAAACCAGATTCCGACTCGTGGCTGGTTTCCCAGACATGATGGATAACTGTACTGACATGGAATCTGTACACACGAACCTTCCTGCGCTGTCACCTCTCGTGGAGTGTCGACTCTCCACTCCTGTGATGGTTCAGCTGGGGAGAGATGTATCAATATTTAACACTGGATGGTTTGTGGATGCCCTACACTTGATATCCACCCTCTCCGTCACTGGCACACGGTGGCTGCAGTGCGGACCATCTACAGGACATAGAAAACTCATGAGTGTTACATCAACAGCACCTCCCTCCCCTGTTACCTCAGTCACCCATAAAGACAATATTTGATTATAGTGTGGAGGTCAAAATGTACGGCTTTTAAACAGGATTAGAGAGATGGATGGGATTGGATAACTTGATAACATTGATGGACGCAGTCAGTGCATTTAATCAATGACATTAAAGTGAGTGTTAGAGGTTACTTTAATTTTGAACTGGAAGCTATTACCAGATTATTGATAATCAGACACTGTCAATAATAAGCTGTGTTTTGTGTTAACATGTAAATATCACAGTTTGAGTGTTGACTGAATTATTGAGTAATTATAACACAGCACTTACCAGAAACACGAAGCCTGGTTACAGGGTGATAACTATAGCTGGGACCATTGTCAAATTCGATTCTGAAATAATAAGGTCCTGCATCTTCCTGTCCGATGTTGGTAATAATCAGGGAACAGTCACCATCTTTCAGATTTCCAGGCAGCCGGGTCCGATGGCGGAACCGTGGCATCTCGTGCCTGTGATCCTTGGAGTGAAAGGCTATTAACGATCTTCCCCTTTCCTCATTAAACCAGACTCCACCTCGGGAATGGGTTTGCAAATGTGATGGATAAGTGTAATAACATGGAATCTGTACACACGAACCTTCCTGCGCTGTCAGCTCTCGTGGAGTATCACCTTTCCACACCTGTGTCAGTCCAACTGGGGAGAGAAACATCAACATTTAACACTGTATGGTTTGTGGATCCACTAGACTCATTATTTACCCCCTCCATCACTGGTGCACAGTGGCTGCAGTGTGGACTGTCTACAGGACATACAAGGAACTGCCTAAAGTTCCACAATGGATGGAAGAGAATCCTGGACACAGGAGTGAACAAGTTCATCCTACATTGGCTCATGGTCCTCAGGGACCAGTTTAATGAAGCAAATCTTCCACCCAACACAATGTCTACAAGGCGCAACAATGGAAATACATTCAGTGCTGATTGACAAGGCAGGACAATGGATTAGGAGCCCCAATAGCTCCCATCATCATTACCGTCATGAATCAGCGATTAGCCTTACCTGCCTGTTAGCTCTTCAACATAGATGATTGGCTAATGTGATTCCAAATAATTGGGACAATTCGTGTATTGATTGTCCAAGGAATCTCAATTGACTTGTCAGAGTTAATTGATAGATTTTGTAAAAGCGGACAGATTTAACACCCCTGCATTAGATTCAAATCGTATAGTAGTCAAATATTTATACCTTAAGGTGCTAACGTTAACAGAGCCCAAACACAGCTCCAATCAGCGGGCAACCGAGAGGGTGTCTGACCTGACTGCCCTTCCACTGTGGCTACATTCACAGCTGAGTGCCCCCGGAGATGGGGCCTGTCATGTCTACGGGCACTGCTGAGGCAGCACAGGGAGTGGAATGTTTTATTGATCCTTCTAATCATCTTTTGGTTTAATTTTTTTTAGTTTAATTTCTGCTTTGTTTTTGTTTCAGGAAGTTCCTTCTTAAGGGTTATCCTTCTCTGTTTATCCCTGTTTTATTTAATTTTGTTTAAAAAGACTGACATCAGCAGTAGTTGCCAGCAAGGCTGTTTAGTTTTTAGAAGAACAAATTATTTTCCAGCTAGATTACAAGCAAGCTTTTGGGTGACGGTTTAATTAAAGTTAAATTATAAACCCATGTGGTCAAGAGCACAATTTTAATGTACTGTGTGAGCAGTCTGTATCTGTGAGTTGGGGCTGAGAGCTGCATTAGTTTGCCATCCCTATTATTGTCGTATGATAGCTATATCACAGGAGGGTGGTCCTTCAGAGGTTTCACTGGGGTAGCTCCTTCCATGCTTGAATCATAAATAAACTACTGTGACCTGTCCTTGGGTCTCTTGTGGTTGGTTGAAAGACATCCACCACAACAATTCCCATTGTCTAAAGGATAATTTTTGATCTAATCCCCATGTTGTTGTATTGTTGATTCTGATGCAGCATTGGAGACAGTCTTGTCTGCAAGTTCAGCACTGACCCTGCTCCAGCGAACACTGTGAAACACACTGAGGTTAGCACCCCTAGCCTGAACTTTGCATGTCTCAGAGGTGTTGCTGTGTTGGCTTCACAACTTTCCTGGATTGTCACGTTGCATTTTAGTTGCTTCAAATTGTATCCACACTAAAAGCTGATGAAAACAGCTCATCTGCAGATTCATATTTTAAGAAGAATTTAAAGTGTTAATGATTAGAAAATTAATTCATGGAATGATAGAGCACAAAACGAGGCCATTCACTTTCCTGGGCCTTTGAAAAAGATATATCATTAGAATAAAGCCCTCCAAACCCGTGCCAATCATGATGCCTGAACTAAACTAAAAAAACTTTCTGCCTTTCCTTGGTCTATATCCCTCTATACCCTCCGTATTCACAAACCCATTCAATGCCTCTTAAATGATGCTAATGTCCCTGCTTCCTCCGCCACCTCTGGCAATGCAATGCGTTCCAGGCACCCAACATTCTCTGCGTGAAAAACCTCCCCCGCATATTTCCCTTCAACTTTCACCCTCTCATCTTGAATCTGTGTCCCCTTGTAATTGACACTTCTACCCTGGGAAAAAGCCTCTAACTATCCAACCTGTCTCATTATTTTGTAGGTCTTCCCCTAAGCCTCCATCTTTCCATTGAAAATAATCCTAGTTTATTCAACCTTTCATAGCCAACGCCCTCGAGACTAGGCAACATCCTGGTGAACTTTCATTGCATTCTTTCCAAACTTCCATGTCCTTCTAATAATGCGGTGACCAGAACTGCGCGCAATGCTCCAAACGCAGCCGAACCAAAGTTTTATACAGCTGCAATATGATTTCTCAACTCCTGTACTCAGTGCTCCAGCTGATGAAGGCAAGCATGCCATGTTCTGTCTTAAGCACCTTGGCCACCTGTGTTGCCACTTTTAGGGAACTGTGGACCTGTGTGCCGGGATCCTGCTGTATGTTTGTGTTCCTCAGGGTTCTGCCATTTACAGTGTAATTCACATCTTAATTTGATCCTCCTTGCATCACCTTGCATTTTTCCGGATTAAATTCCATCTGCCATTTCTGTGCCCAAATCTCCAATCTAGCAATATCCTGTTGTGTCTTCTGACAATCCTTGGCACTATCAGAACCTCCACTAATCTTCATGTCATCTGCAAATTTACTAATCAGACCCCCATATTTTCCTCCAGATCATTTATATGTACTACAAACAACAGAGGTCCCAGCACTGATCTCTGCGGAACACGACTAGCTTCAGATCTCCATTCTGAAAAACACCTTTCCACCGCCACTCTCAGTCTTCTATAACCCAGCCAATTCTGTATCCATCTATCCAACCTATCCAAATCCATGTGATTTTAGTTTTTGTATCAGTCTGCTGAGTGGGACCTTGTCAAACACCTTACTAAAGTCCATATAAACGACATCCACAGCCCTGCCCTCATCAATTATTTTTGTCACCACTTCAAAACAGTCAGTCAAGTTGGTGAGACATGTCATGCTCCTTGTACTCTATGTCGGAAGCTGAAAGCATTTACATTCCGCAGGGTCAGTTTATGTGCTGGAAGCACATAAGCTGAAGCCCAGGTTTCAGAGCCGCAGCAGTGGCTGGGGTTACTATGAAGCATCCAGGAGGCAGAGAGGATTGTGGATAGTATGTGTAGAGGCAGGCTCAGAATCCCAGGCAGTAAAGGAATGGGTGTGACCACCTGACAGAGCAAGAGGACTGGACAGAAAGTGCAGACATTTCCCATGGCAATTCCCCTACAAAACTGGTACACTGCTTTGGATATTGTTGAGAGGAATGGCCTTCCAATAGTTATTGGGGATTCAATTGTAAAGGGAATAGATGGGACATTCTGTGGAAATTAACACAACATTAAGGAGAAAAATATTAGCTCGGGTGATTTGGAATTTGTACAGATAGGGCTGGGAAACACTAAGAAGCAAAAAACATTCATGGGGGTTGTCTCTACCTGTAGTGTTGATGTAGGGAATTGCATTAAACAGGAAATTAGAGACACATACAATAAAGGAGCATCTGTAATAATGGATGATTTTAATCTACAAATAGATTGGACAAGTCAGATCAGTCACAATACTGTAGAAGAGGAATTCTTAGAGTGTATATGAACAAAGAACAAATAAAATTCAGCACAGGAATAGGCCCTTCATCCCTCCAAGCCTGCACCAACTATTCTGCCCGACTGAACTAAAACCCCCTACCCTTCCAGGAGCCATATCCCTTTATTCCTATCCTACTCATGTATTTGTCAAGAAGCCCCTTAGAAGTCATTACTGTATCCGCTACCTCCCCCAGCAACGAGTTCCAGGCACCCACCACCCTCTGAGTAAAATGTCTGCCTCATATATCTCCTTTAAACCTTGCCACTCGCATCACCTAGTTAATGACTCTTTCACCCTGGGAAAAAGCTTCTGACTATCAACTCTGTCCACGCCTCTCAAAATTTTGTAGACTTCTATCAGGTCGCCCCTGAACCTTCGTCGTTCCAGTGAGAATAAACCAAGTTTCTCCAACCTCTCCTCATAGTTAATACCCTCCATACCAGGCAACATCCTGGTAAATCTTTTCTGCCCCTCTTGAAAGCCTCCACATCTTTCTGGTAGTGTGGTGACCAGAATTGAACACTATATTCCAGGTGCGACCTAACTAAGGTTCTATAAAGCTGCAACATGACTTGCGCCCCGGCTGATGAAGCCAAGTATGCCGTATGCCTTCTTGACTAACTTCCCCATTTGCATTGCCAATTTCAGTGACCTGTTTACCTTTGCACCCAGATCTGTCTGCCTAGCAACACTCTTAAGGGTTCTGCCATTTATTGTGTTTATGGATTGGTTTCCTGGACTAATGCTTTGAAGAACCAATTAGAGAACAGGCCATCCTAGACTGGGTATTGTATAATGAGAAAGGTGTAATTGGAAAACTAGTTGTGTAGCACTCCTTGGTGATGAGCAACCAAAATATAATAGAATTCTTCATCACGTTGGAGAGTGTCATAATTGATTCTGAGACGAGGGTCTTGAATCTGAATACAGGAAACTACACGAGTTTAAACAGGCGTGATTTGGTTTTGATAGATTGGGAAATATAACTTAAAAGGATGTTGGTGGATAGGCAATGGCAAATACTCAAAGAACGCATGGGTGAACTGCAACAATTCCTGTCTGGCGCAAAAGTAAAATTAGAATGGTAGCTAAACCATGGCTTGCAAGGGAAATTAGAGATTGGGTAAGATCTACAGAAGAGGCATACAAGTTGGCCAGAAAATAAAAACGACAGAGCTGAGAAGAGGGAGTTTAGAATTCAGAAGAGGAGGACCAAAGGATTGATTAAAAAGTGGAAAATAGAGTACAAGAGTAAGCTTGCTGGGGAACATAAAAACTGACTGATAAACTTTCTATCAGTATGTGAAGAGATAAAGATTGGTGAAGAATGAGGGGAGAATCTCACAGAAACCTATAAAATTCTAACAGACTAGACAGGGTAGATGCAAGAAGAATGTTCGAGTGTCCAGAACCAAAGCTCACAGTCTGAGAACGCAGGGTAAACCTTTTAGGACACAGATGAGGAAAATTTTCTTGACCCAGTGAGTGGTCAGCCTGTGGAATTCGCTCCCATAGAAAGTAGTTGAGGCTAAAACATTATGTGGGCAAATTCCCAGGTGGGAGACATAAGCAGAGGCTCTGAAGGCAGCTTTTCCCTGGGTGCCACAGCCTCTGTGCAGCTCCAGCCATCAGATTTCTGGAGTCCTCAACTCTGCACCAATTTCTTAAAATATTTAAATAAACATTTGTATTTCATGAGCAAGCCCGGGAGTGAAGTCTCTGTCCAGTAGCCTCTCCTCCCCCTCCCCGCCAAGAATTCCAGTGGGGTTTTCAACAGCTACCCACTAACAGGGAGTTGGTGGGCGTTATGGGGGCCGGGGTGAGGGTGGGTTGGGGGGGTGGGTGTTGGTGTTGGTCAGAGGGGCAGCATTGTGGGGTTGCTGTGTTGACCAGTGACGGAGCTGGCCAGTGATCAGGAGGCCAGCAGTGCAGGACTACTGCGCATGCACTGATCTTAGCCCTGGTGGATCGGCTCATGTGAAGTGACCTGCTCAGCACTGTGCTGCCGGCCTCTCCAGTGGGATTAGCCCATGTCCCCTAATTTTCTGCATGAGTCATGCTAGGGCACTCTATGATGCACATAATGTGGAACATTCATTTTGAAAATCCCATTGAAAAAAACGGTGGGATTTACTCATTTTTACATAAATTCGGCACTTAGAATCCTTTTAGGAGAATTCCACCCCTTGTTTTCAAAAAGCAGTTAGATATAGCTCTTGGGGTGAAAGAGATCAAAGGGTATGGGTGGAAGGCGGGGCCAGACTGCTGAGTTGGATGATCAGCCATGATCATACTGAATGGCGGAGCAGGCTCGAAAAGCCAAATGGTCCATTCCTACTCCTATTTTCTGTGTTGAACTACATAAAACATTGTCTCTGCCTCAGTTAGAGTATTGTGTCCAGCTCTGAGCACCACACTTTAGGAAGGATGTGAACTCTTTGGAAAGAAAACACAGAAGAGATTCACAAGAACAGTTCCTGTGATAAGGAACTTTTGTTCTGTGGATGGATTGGAGAAGTTCCAACTATTCTCCTGGGAGTGAAGAAAGTCGAGAGATAGATTTGATCAAGGTGTTCAAAATCACGAGGGGGTCTGGGACAGAGTCGAGAGGCAGGAACTGTTCCCATTGGTGGAGGGATCAGGAACTAGAGTGACACAGATCAAAGGTGATTGGTGACAGAAGCGAGGGAGACACGAGGAGAAACCTTTTCACCCAGTGAATGGTTCGGTTCAGGGAATCCACTGCCTGAGAGTGTGCAGGAGGCAGATTCAATCGAGAGATTCGAAAAGTGAATTGGATCGGAATCTGAAAAAGAAACGTGCAGGGCTAGAGAGTGAAGGTGGGGGGAGTGGGACTTTGTCTCTATGCAGGGTCTCTGAGGAATCAATGGGATGACTTATGTTCTGATGTTACCATTCTAATGATTCATTTGCATGAAAATAATTCTCCACACCTTCCCTTGACTGCAATTGTAGCCACCACTGAGCAGGGAGACTATGTTTTATTCTACACAGTGAGTCCTGAGCAAACATTTGGAATTGGAGGGTGAAATGTGAAATTCATTGAAAAGTCATCAAGACTTCAGTGCAGCAGTACTTAGAATGAGCAATGAGCAGGCCTTCAACAAATCGATCTCTCAGTTCAGAGTCCGAGGTTCCAGAATCTAAGTCAACTCTTTCACACAGGGGAATTCTTACAGCGTAGGAATGTGTGACTGATTGGATATGATGGCCAAACACGATGGGTTGAATATCTCCTTCTCCAACCTATCATTCTATAATTGTCTGAATTTTAACTATGCAACAGTTGAGAAACAACAGCCAAGTTCTATAAATTTGACACCTTTGTGCATTTGCTGTCACAAGTTGTCTTTACAACCTTTCAGTTATTTTGCTTGATCTTGGCTGTGAACACGGTCAGATTAGGCAGGAAAAGCCTGTTCTAAGTGTTGCTGCATTTTGGTCTGAGCAACTTTGCACTAAACTTCACATTGCACCTCTTTCACATCCCATTCAAAATTCTTTGTTCATCCTCAAGGTTTAGGCAGATAATTGCAGAGTTTGGGCTTGCCCAGGTGGCTGAAGGCACAGCAACCATTGTTGGAGCGAAGAAATCAGGGAATGATCAAGAGACTGGAATTAGAGCAGTAGAAACATTGAAACTGCAATGAAATTACTGTGAAAATCCCCCAGTTGCCACACTCCAGTGCCTGTTTGGGTACATTGAGGGAGAATTTAACATGGCCAATGCACCTAACCAGCACATCTTTCACATTGTGGGAGGAAACCAGAGCACCCAGAGGAAACCAATGCAGACTCAAGGTGAACGTGCAGACTCCGCACAGACAGTAACCCAAGCTGGGAATCAAACTTGGGAACTGGCACTGTGAGGGAGCAGTGCTAAGCACTCTGCCACCATGCCGTTGGAGCAGATTGCAGAGATAGAGTGGAGTGAAGGGGATGGAGAAATGAAGGGCAAAATTACAAAATTGTACGGGCTGCGGAAGGTTATATGCATAGATCTTGGGGACCTTTAAAATGAGGGCAGAATTTTAGGTTTGAGGTGTTGTCTGATGGTGAGTCAGTGTGTATCAGTAAGCACAGAGGTGATGGGTGAATGGGACTGGGTGTGAGTTCATACACTGGGTCACTGCTGAATTGGTTTCCAATCAGAGCTCAATAAGAATGATCTTTTACAAAGACAATTAACCACAAACCTGTCTGAGCTGATGATGATATTACCTTGGAGAAGTGACAGGACGAAGTAAGATTTCCCGATCATTGTCCACTCCCAGATATTTCATCAGCTTCTCACTCTCAAGCCCTGAAAGAGAAAGGAGTTAATGAGACCTCACCTCTTGTCCGACAGCTCTTGAGAGACCAGAACTACATTATGCTGTATTGACCCTCGGTGTTGTCCATCCCACAGTGCAGCACTCATTCAGTACTGACCCTTTGACAATATGGCACTCCTTCAATACTGACCCTCTGACAGTGCGACACTCCCTCAGTACTGACCCTCTGACAGTCCAGCGCTCCTTCAATACTGACCCTCTGACAGTGTGACACTCCCTCAGTACTGACCTTCCAACAGTGTGGCACTCCCTCGGTACTGATCTTCCGACAGTGCAGCACTGCCTCAGTACTGACCCATTGACAGTGTGTCACTCCTTCAGTACTGACCCTCTGACAGTGCGTCACTCCTTCAGTACTGACCCTCTGACAGTGCGACACTCCTTCAATACTGACCCTCTGACAGTGGAGCACTCCCTCAGTACTGATCCTCTGACAGTGCGGCACTCCCTCAGTACTGACCCTCTGTCAGTGCAGCACTCCCTCATACTGACCATCTGACAGTGCGGCACTCCCTCAGTACTGACCCTCTGACAGTGTGGCAATCCCTCAGCGCTGACCCTCTGACGGTGCAGCATTCCCTCAGCACTGATTCTCTGAAAGCGCAGCGCTCCTTCAGTACAAACCTTCCAACAGTGCAGCATTCCCTCAATACTGACCCTCTGACAATGCAGCACTCCCTCAGTACTGACCCTCTGACAGTACGGCACTCCCTGAGTATTTACCCTCTGACATTGCAGCACTCCCTCAGTATTGACCCTCCGACAGTGCACCAGTCCCTCAGTATTGACCCTCCGATAGTGCAGCACTCCCTCAGTACTGGCACTCTGACAGTGCGGCATTCCCTCAGTACTGACTCTCTGACTGCGGCACTCCCTCAGCACTGACCCTCTGACAGTGTGGCACTCCCTCAGCATTGACCCTGTGACAGTGTAGGACTCCCACAGTAAAGGCACTGAGAGCAGCTCACTAGATTATCAGCTGAAGCTCATGTCCCTGCGCTTCCCTCATCCCTTGAACAAGAAAGTTGTTCTTTGCAACAGACTGGAGCCTCACAGCCAGATCTCAATAATCAGTAGGAATCTTTCAAAGGCATCAATCATTGGAATCTGTTTTTATAAAGTCACAACATCAGCAAAGGGCAATGTTGGTCGTGGAAGTGAATTGCAATCGTTCTGTTACTTACTTGGATCTGTCTGTCTGCTCGTCTGACCCACTGCTTGGGCTGAATGTCCTTTTTCTGTGCTGCTCTCTCTGTGTGTTTAATTATAAAGAGATAATAAATCACTGTGACCCAAAATGAGGAAGAGCTTGTGATCAAAATTAGAAATCAGGACTTTGCTTTGTCTGTGAGCAAACTGTTAACCCTTTGGATGCCTCGGTTGTGGCTGAACGGCCTCCTCGAAGTGGATGAAAGGGCCTCCTCCTGTTCCTGTGTAATAAGCTTGCATGTGTGGCGGGGGCGGTGGGGGCGGGGGGTAGGAGGGGGGTGGAGGCTAAATGGACCTCCTCCTTTTCCTGACTCGAAGGGGCTGAATGTCCTGCCTCTGTTCCTATTTAATGACACTCAGTAAATGTGTTTGACCCTGGACAGTAGCTCCCCCAAGCACAATTCTGTTCTCCCATGGTTAACAAATGGAATGGCTGGTAAGTCCCTGATTCCAGCATCTGGTTGAGATCTTTTCATTAAGCACAGAACAGAAACAGGACGGAGGGATCTGGGAATCCTCATGCATAAATCACAAAAAGTTAACATGCAAGATCAACAGGTAATTGTGAAAGTAAATGGAATGTTGGCCTTCATTTCTGAGGGAATGCAGATAAAATAGAGGCAATAGAAGGTACAAGAAGTTGATCCTGGTTAGGGAGGGATTTTCTCATGAGGAGAGCTTATTATTTAATGTTTATTTATTAGTCACAAGTAGGCTCACATCAATGCTGCGGTCTTTCTCCATTTAAATAATATTCAGCTCCTTTATTCTACCAATCTGCATCGTTTCACATTTTCCAACTTTATGTTCCATCTGCCAAGTTTTTTTTCCCACTCCTTAAGCAGTTTCTATCTCTCAGTAGGCTCTTTGTGTCATCCTCAGCACTTGCCTTCCCACCTATTTTTGTGTCATCCGCAAGCTTGTCAATATGACCTTCACTTCTCTTGGCCACATCATTGAGATATTTTGTGTTTATGTTTTAAGGGATTTGGTGACGAGTCAGCCCTAAATGATGTGCGCTAGTGCTATCTGCTGCCCAGAAGGAGTTTTACAGGAAAGAGTATTGATCAGTGGGAAGTGATGGCCTTATGGTATTATCGCTGGACTATTAATCCAGAAACTCACCTCCTTTTCTGGGGACCTGGGTTAAAATCCTTCCAAGGCAGGTGGTGGAATTTAAATTCAATTAAAAAAATCTGGAATTTAGAATGTGCTGATGGCCATTGTTGATTGTCGGAAAAACTCATTTGGTTCAGTAAAGTCCTTTAGGGAAGGAAATTTGCCATCCTTACCCAGTCTGGCCTACATGTGACTCCAGAGCCACAGCAATGTGGTCGACTCTCAAGGGCAACTACTGGTCAGCCAGCAATGGCCATGTCCCACTAATACATCAAAAAAAAGCCTGGAAAAAGGAAACTTATGTCATTGTATAAGGTACATTTAAAAAGTAACTTGAGAACAGAAGTGGTTGCTGGGACAGGGAGAAATTGCCCATTGCAGGGCTTCACTTTATCTTGGGACATTATATAGCTGTTGCCTATGCCGATTGTAATCAAACAACCTTTGAGAGACAACCGACAGATTTTTTACAAAGAGCATCCAACATTGTTTCCACGTTGTGTCATGATAAGATCACAGGCTCACAAGTTTAAACAGGAAGAGGAAGAATCTGAAAGACCAAAGGAGAAGAGGAGAATGTTGAAATTCACTCAGCTGGATCTGCTCTTGAAAGATTGTTCAGGAGGGGAAGGTTGGACAGAGTGAAGCTGAAGCGTTTAGTACAGTGAAATGAGTAGCCTTACAGCAGCAAGTTATACCAGACAGCTTATTGTGAAGCAGAGGCTCAATGACATCAGACTTTAAAGACAATGATGAGAGGATTTTGAAAAGAATACCCACAAGATTGGAAAGGAGCAATTCCATTCTTGTTGTTTGCTATTAAATAAGTCAGCAGGATTCAGTCCTTACGAATTAGTTTATGGTCCTGAAGTAAGACGATCACGGATGTCGATTCAGGAGAAATCAATGAGTACTGTTTTGAAACCACTCTGCTGGACTATGTGACAACATTCAGAGAAATATTTAGCACGATGCCTGAGTTGGGTAGGGAACATTTCAAGGTGTCACAATGGTGAAGGCAGATGTGGATAAAAGAGCAAAAGTTGGTAATTTTATAGAAGATAGGGAACCTAGAAAAACTACAGCACAAACAGGCCCTTCGGCCCACAAGTTGCGCTGATCATATCGCTACCTACTAGGCTTACCTATAACCCTCTATCCTATTAAGTTCCATGTACTCATCCAAAAGTCTCTCAAAAGACCCTATCAAATTTGCGTCCACCAGCACCAACAGCAGCCAATTTCACTCACCCACCACCCTCTGAGTGAAAAAATTACCCCTGACATCTCCTCTGTACCTATTCCCCAGCACCTCAAACCTGTGTCCTCTCGTGACAACCATTTCAGCCCTGGGAAAAAGCCTCTGAGAATCCACCCAATCAATACCTCTCAACATCTTATACACCTCTATCAGGTCACATCTCATGCTTCATCTCTCCAAGGAGAAAAGACCAAGCTTCCTCAACCTATCCTCATAAGGCATGCCACCCAATCCAGGCAACATCCTTGTAAATCTCCTCTGCACCCTTTCAATAGCTTCCACATCCCTCCTGTAATGAGACAACCAGAACTGAGCACAGTACTCCAAATGGGATCTGACCAGGGTCTTATAAAGCTGCAGCATTATCTCCCGACTCCTAAACTCAATCCCTCAATTGATGAAGACCAGTACACCATACACCTTCTTAACCACATGCTCTACTTGCGAGGCCGATTTAAGAGTCCTATGGACCCGGACCCCAAGGTCCTTCTGATCCTCTACACTGCTAAGAGTCTTACCCTTGATATTATACTCCTTCATCCCATTTGACCTGCCAAAATGTACCACTACACATTTATCCGGGTTGAAGTCCATCTGCCACTTCTCCACCCAGTCTTGCATCCTGTCTGTGTCACACTGCAACTTCTGACATCCCTCCAAATTATCCACAACACCACCAACATTCGTGCCGTTGGCAAACTTACCAACCCATCCCTCCACTTCCTCATCCAGGTCATTTATAAAAATCACAAACAGCAAGGGTCCCAGAACAGACGCCTGGGGCACTCCACTGGTGACCGATCTCCATGCAAAAAAAAGACCCATCTACAGCCATTCTCTGCCTTCTGCGGGCAAGCCAGTTCTGGATCCACAAGGCAACAGCCCCTTGGATCCCATGCCCTCTCACTTTCTCAAGAAGTCTTGCATGGGGGACCTTATTGAACACCTTGCTGAAGTCCACATGAACCACATCTACTGCTATTCCTTCACAAATGTGTTTAGTCACGTTTTCAAAGAATTCAACCAGGCTCGTAAGGCACAATCTGCCTTTGACAAAACCATGCTGACTACTTTTAAGCGTACTAAACTTCTCTAAATGTTCATAAATCCTGTCTCTCAGGACCTTCTCCATCAACAGGGATAGGATTTATAATCGTCTAGAGTGAAATAAATTGATTAGGGATAGTCAACATGGTTTTGTGAAGGGTAGGTCGTGCCTCACAAACCTTATCGAGTTTTTTTTTGAAAAGGTGACCAAAGAGGTGGATAAGGGTGAGGCAGTTGACGTGGTATATATGGATTTTAGCAAAGCGTTTGATAAGGTTCCCCATGGTAGGCTATTGCAGAAAATGCAGATGCATGGGATTGAGGGTGATTTAGCAGTTTGGATCAGGAATTGGCTAGCTGATAGAAGACAGAGGGTGGTGGTTGATGGGAAATATTCAACCTGGAGTTCAGTTACAAGTGGTGTACCTCAAGGATCTGTTTTGGGGCCACTGCTGTTTGTCATTTTTATAAATGACCTAGATGAGGGTGTAGAAGGATGGATTAGTAAATTTGCTGACGACACCAAAGTTGGAGGAGTTGTAGACAGTGAGGATGGATGTTACAGTTTGCAGAGGGACATAGATAAGCTGCAGAGCTGGGCTGAGAGGTGGCAGATGGAGTTTAATACAGAAAAGTGTGAGGTGATTCACTTTGGTAAGAATAACAGGAGTACAGAATATAGGGCTAATGAAAGGACTCTTGGTAGTGTCGACAAGCAGAGAGATCTCGGGGTACATGTGCATAGCTCCCTGAAAGTTGGCATCCAGGTTGATAAGGTTGTTAAGAAGGCGTACAGTGTGTTAGCTTTTATTGGTAGAGGGATTGAATTTTGGAGCCGTGAGGTCGCGTTACAACTGTACAAAACTCTGGTGCAGCCGCACTTGGAGTATTGCGTACAGTTCTGGTCGCCGCATGATAAGAAAGATGTGGAGGCATTGGAAAGGGTGCAGAGGAGGTTTACTAGGATGTTGCCTGGTATGGTGGGAAGGTCTTATGAGGAAAGGCTGAGGGACTTGAGGTTATTTTCCTTGGAGAGAAGAAGGTTACGAGGTGACCTAATTGAAGCATACAAGATGATCATAGGATTGGATAGGGTGGACAGTGAGAGCCTTTTACCTCGGATGGTGATGGCTAACACAAGGGGACATAGCTTTAAATTAAGGGGTGGTAATTATAGGACGGATGTCAGAGGTAGGTTCTTTACTCAGAGGGTAGTAAGGGCGTGGAATGCCCTGCCTGCAGCAATTGTGGACTCGCCAACTTTAAGGGCATTCAGATGGTCAGTGGATAAGCATATGGATAACATTGGAATAGTTTATGTTAGAGGGTCATTAGATTGGTTCCACTGGTCGGCGCAACATTGAGGGCTGAAGGGCCTGTACTGCGCTGTAATGTTCTATGAAACTTACCAACCACTGAGGTTAGACTCACCGGTCGGTAGTTTTCTGGGCTATCCCTATTCCCTTTCTTGAATATAGGAACCATATCCGCAATCCTCCAATCCTCCAGAACCTCACCCGTCTCCATCGATGACGCAAAGATCATCGCCAGAGGCTACGCAATTTCTTCCCTCACCTCCCACAGTAACCTGGGGTACATCCCAACTGTTCCCGGCGACTTATCTATCTTGATGCTATTCAAAAGTTCCAACACATCCTCTTTCTTAATGTCCACGTACTCAATCTTTTCAGTCCACCGCAAGCCTTCAGTACAACCACCCAGATCTTTTTCCACTGTGAATACCGAGGTAAAGTATTCATTAAGCACCTCTTCTACTTCTACCCGTTCTGTACAAACTTTCCCACCATCAGATTTATGGTTGGAAAAAAGCTGTTAGTATTGTTGCCAGTACCAGGCTAACCATTAAAAACAAGGTTTATTAGAACTTACCAAGTTGAAAAGAGGCTGAGTATAAACCCCAGATAGAAGAAAAAATCCCTGGGTGTGTCACGTATCCGCCATGTGAGGAGAAATTAATTGGTTAGGATTGTATTCATTGGAGTTGAGAAGAGTGAGAGGGGATTTCATGGAAACTTTCAAAATTCTAACAGGGTTAGACAGGGTAAATTTTGGAAGAATGCTCCCAATGGTGAGAAAGTCCAGAACAAGGGATCATAGTTCGAGGATAAGGAGTACATATTTTAAGATGGAGATTAGAAGAAATTCCTTTTCCAGACAGTGGTGGATGTGTGGAATTCATTTCCACAGAACGTAGTTGAGGCCAAAATGTTGTGTGATGTCAAAGAAATTAGATATAGCTCTTGGAGCTCAAAGATCAAGGGATATGGGGGAGGGAGGGGTTGAATTTGAAGATAGCCACAATCACGATCAACGGAAGCTTGCTTAAAGGGCTGAATGGCCTGTTCCTGCTTCTAGTCTCTTTGTTTCTATGTAAGTATACTTTTAAATAATTGGATGGGGAGGATAACCAGAATGATATAGTAGAGATAATCTGCCATTATTGATGTTAACCCATTGTGAAACCGGATCAATTACTAAGACTATTTATTACAGTAAAGTGGTCCCAGTAATAAAAGCAGATTAATAAACTATTCCACAATTGGAACAGTATTTTGAGAAAGTGGGAGAATTGGAGTTTATCATAAAAATTCATTTGCTGCAAAGATATCAGCAAGTCCCTTTCTCAGAGAGGGTGAAAGAGGTATCAGCTTTTGTAACGCAACTGAGCTATATCAATTAAAAGTCATGCCATCTGGGATGAAGAATGCATCAGCAACATTTCAGAGACATCGCGAACTGAGTAACTGTGAAGATTATATTGATGATTTAGCAGTATTCAGTCAAATATGGGAAGAGCATTTGTTCCATTTAAAGGAACTGTTTTGACTGCAAGAAACCAATTTGGTGGTGAACTTGGCTGATGGTGAATTTGCAAAAGCATACTGTTAGACATGGTCACCTGGCCCCACGAGATGCAAAAATAAAAGCCATTGTAGAATTCCCAGTACCGACAGCAAATAGGAAGTTTTGAGATTTCTAGCCATAAGTGGATTTTATGAGACACTTGTGCCAAATTTTAGCGGTGTGGTTTCCTCATTGACTGGATTATTAAAAATGAACAGAAAATTCCAATGTGTCAGAATGCATTTGACAGCTTGAAAACTGTACTAACGACTACCACTACTGTCCAAGCAGCACCTGCTTATACAAAGCAATTCAAGTTGTCCATTTTTTGATTTGATTGATTTGATTTATTATTGTCAGATGTATTGGTATACAGTGAGAAGTATTGTTTCTTGCGCACTGTACAGACAGAGTATACTGTTCATAGAAAAGGAAACGAGAGAGTGCAGAATGTAGTGTTACATTCATAGCTAGGGTGTAGAGAAAGATCAACTTCATGCGAGGTAGGTCCATTCAAAAGTCTGATGGCAGCAGGGAAGAAGCTGTCTTGAGTCGGTTGGTATGTGACTCAGATTTTTATATCTTTTCTGATGGAAGAAGGTGGAAGAGGGAATGTCCAGGATACGTGGGGTCCTTAATTACGCTGGCTGCATTTCTGAGGCAGCGGCAAGTACAGACAAAGTCAGTGGATGGGAAGCTGGTTTGCGTGATGGACTGGACTACATTCACGATATTTTGTAATTTCTTGCAGACTTGGGCAGAGCAGGAACCATACCAAGCTGTGATACAACCAGAAAGAATGCTTTCTATGGCACATTTGTAAAAATTGGTGAGAGTCGTAGCTAACATGCTAAATTTCCTTAGTCTTCTGAGAAAGTAGAGGCATTGGTGGGCTTTCTTAACTATAGTGTCAGCATAGAGGGACCAGGACAGTTACCATTATCATTCTGGTAAGTGACATGGATATGGGTGCTGTATTATTACAAGATACAAGGTCAGGTAGCTAGGTGGATTGAGAACTGGCTGGGTAATAGGAGACAGAGGGTAGTAGTGGAGGAGACTTTGTCCGGCTGGAGGCCAGTGACCAGTGGTGTGCCGCAGGGCTCAGTACTGGGACCTCTCCTCTTTGTAGTATACATAAATGACTTGGAAGAGAGCGTAGGTGGTGTGATCAGCAAGTTTGCTGATGACACCAAGATGGCAGGGTTGGCGGGTACCGAAGTGGATTGTGAGGTGATACAACAGGATATAGATAGGTTGGTGCAGTGGGCAGATAGGTGGCAGATGGAATTTAATCCTGACAAATGTGAGGTGATGCATTTTGGAAGGAATAATGTAGAGAGGAGCTATGTGATTAAAGGTAGACAAATTAGGAGTATAGAAACACAGAGGGACCTGGGAGTGCAGGTTCACAAAGCCATAAAGGTTGCAACACAAGTGGAGAATGTTGTCAGGAAGGCTTATGGAATGCTAGCCTTTATAGGAAGGGGGATAGAGTTTAAAAGCTGCCGTCTAATGCTTCAGTTGTATAGAATGTTGGTTAGACCGCATTTGGAGTACTGCGTCCAGTTCTGGTCACCTTACTCCCGGAAGGACGTGGAGGCTCTGGAAAGGGTGCAGAGGAGGTTTACCAGGATGTTGCCTGGCATGGAGGGGCTGGGGTACGAGGAAAGGTTGGAGAAACTGGGACTGTTCTCCTTGGAAAGACGGAGATTGAGGGGGGACATGATAGAGGTATATAAGATACTGAAGGGAATAGACAGAGTCAATAGTGAGAGACTGCTCCCTAGATTGGTAACAAATACAAGAGGACATGATTTAAGGGTGAGGGGGGAGAGATATAATTTGGATATGAGAGGAAGGTTCTTTACGCAGAGAGTTGTGGGGGTATGGAACGTGCTACCGAGTAGGGTGGTGGAGGCGGGAACGTTGGACTCGTTTAAGGTTCAGTTAGATAGGCACATGAGTGAAACGAGGATGGAGGGTTATGGTAGGGGTATTAAATAAGGGTTAGAACCTCGGGAGAGACCGGAAAGGCAGGCTTGTGATTAACGTTTTTGTCTTTTATTCCGCAGGTGGAGGTCCACCTCATTGTCAAACGAGGGGCATGCACACGGTGGGTCGTGCGTGGGCTACTCTTGGAGGTTCCAGGAGTGGCCTAGTACTTCGTGTCGGTGTGTGTGCTTGATCCTGGACCGGTAGAAGGGCGCCGCAACAGCTCGGTGACTAGCACTGCTAGCTGTGCAGATACATGGATTTGGGCCTGTGTCTGTGGGAGTTTGTGCATTCTCCCTGTGGATGCGTGGGTTTCCTCCGGGCGCTCCGGTTTCCTCCCACACCCCAAAGATGTGCTCTTAGGCTGATTGGTTTTACCAAATTGACACGATTCTCCCCTGAATCTGGCTAAGTCAGGGGCTCTATTCGTAGACACGCAGGGTAGAATAGGTGTAGGGTGATGCGGCGGCACAGGCTTGTTGGGCCGAAGGGCCTGTTTCCCGTGCTGGGTTGTTCTTTGTTCTTTAAGATTAATTAGGAATTGAGAAGCCGGTAGGATGTTTCTGGGGTAAGTTGAATTTACATTAGAAGAAACATTCAGCCATCGAGGAAGAGATTCCAAGTCTGTTGTTACCCTTGCAGCCTTTCGAAATTTCTTTTGCAAGCAATTCTTCAGAGGCAATCACATGTATATATATATGAAATTTGTGGAAAAGTTTTGAAAGCGTAATGCTAGACTGGTGGAGTTAATTTCTGTAACTGTTTACAAATTATCCATGGAACTGGACAGGCAAATTGCAGATGCGTTGTCTGGCGTTTACAATTCAAAAGAGCTTGGACAGTTGAAAAATGCAAAATGGATGGGAGTAAACTGTGTATATTTTCATGATTGGTGCATGTACCTGATAGTGTAATATTTTTGTCTTTATCGATAAACATTGTAAGTGATTGGAAATAGGTTGAGGAAATTTACCCTTGTTGGAAATATGATGGTTAATTTTTCTATGAGGCATGTGATGTAAAGAAAGGGTATTATTTTTGATATTTTTGGGGATTGGTGTGCTATAATGTGAAGCAGGCTTGTAGGTGTATGTGTGTATGTGGGCTGCAAGGCTAAGAATACCAAAGGGTTCTAGGTGTGAAAGATACTTGAAGTAAATATGGACAAGTTGAATTTTTTGCAAGTAAATAAGACATGATTAGAAATTTGCATTTGGAGTTAAAGAATGTTGTTGTGTTTGGTTTGTTAAGAGCCAGGCCAGAAACTCCAAGGTGTTTTGTGAAATTAGCCTAGACCCTTTGATTTTGGCAATGGTGAGCATAAGGTGATTAACTCCAGGTATGATTCAAGTAACCCACTCGGAAGCTTTAATCAAACAAAATTTATTTAAAAGCACCTGTAGAATATACAGAAAGAATTTGCATATATTTTACCAATTACAAGACTTCAACATGACACAGTATAATGCATAACAGCTAGCTATCTCTGTTGTTCCAATATAAAAGCAATACCCCATAGGTACACACCTTTCTTCAGAATTAGTTAGCACTAATAGAAATATGCTCAAATGATTCCAGATTTCCAGCTTTTAACGCCTGTAGACAGAAATTCAAACAGACATTTTCAGAGAAGAATATATCCTCAAGACAGTAAACTGGAGAAGCAAATTTAATTTCTAGTAGCTCCTAGTCTTCAGACTTCAGAGACAGTAAAGGATACCTCCCTCTCTCTCTCTAGAGCTTCCAAAACAGCAACACTTAGACAATAGAATCTCCAAATCCAGGCAGGGAAAACAGAGGCACTGGTCTCTCCCTCTCTCTCTCTCTTTTTCTCTCAATCCAACTAACATCTGAAAACAACTAAGATGAAATCCTCTGTGAAAGCCTAGCAGTCCCCAGTCATATGACCTGACCTGTCAATCATCCCAGTAAAGCTCTACTCTGCAATGCGAGGGGAATACTAAAACCACAGACCACTGCATTAGTTCAGATTAATATCAATTATACTGCTTCAGTAGCCATGGAGGACATAGCTCCAGACACAATAGCACCAATAGAACGGCGGGGACTGCTAGAAACATCCTGCAGAGATAAATGATTAAAATACATTTCTTTAAAGCCCAATATCATCACAGGTTTTTATATTTCAAGGGACATACAAAGAGATTTACAACAAAAAAGTGATTGGTTATTGAAGTGTGTTTTATCTGAAATTAAGCACAGGAAAGAGAACATAAAAGATTACCATGTTCTGGGAAAGGATAAAAGGTAGTGGAGTAAAGATAAATGAATGAAAAGCTAGTGAAGGAGAGGTGTGAAAGTTGTGGGTGGGAGAGGGAAGAGGAGGATATATGAGCTTTCTTGTAATGCTGCTCTCTGCTGTGAAAAGTGCTGTGAAGAGACAAAGGAAAGCATCCTTCAGCCAACACAGAGCAACGTCTACTTTCATTCAAAAAGCAAGATTTTGTTTTTAAATTTCTTAATTATCCACAGCAGAGTGGGGGTAAGGTGGAAGCCCTGTGAGATACCTTCCCTACAGTAACAATGGGTTTGCCTTGTGACAACATTACCGAAATATCTAACAGAGTAAATATCTACAAGGGATTGTTGCCTAAAGGGGTATTTATTTGTGAGTCAACTAGTTAGGAATTCTATTTTGGGGGGAATGTTCTATAACACTAATTTTAACTGTGTAAGAATAATCTTGAGCATTTAAGTTTTCTTTTATTGCTAAATGTTTTAATTTAATACTTAAAATCCCCACATTTTGACTGTAATTTAGGGTGTGGCTTCTGACTTCAGCACATGTATATCCTCATGATCAAAATTCAAAAAGAAAATAGCTGTGATGAGCTTACCCAGGCTTTTCTTTGGGGTTTGATTTGCACAGCAGTTACCACCTGCTGAATCATTACAGGAAGGTGTTTTCCAACAGTGAGGGACAACCCTGAAGGAGCACGTACAAATTAAAACACAGAAAATCATCTCACATAGATCTTCTTTCAACTCTGTGAGATAAGATCAATGTGAGGAAATTCCATCTGATTATGCAGAGGGAAACTATTTCTTAGGAGTGAGGACTTGTGGTTTGTAGGAAAGTAAACGTGTAGAAATTTTTGAATGATTCTCTTTTCCTGTGCTCTTCTCACACTGCATGTATCTCACCCTTGCTGTTTATTTATTTGCATAAATAGAATTCTTATCAATATCACAGTTTGCGTAAACATCATCCAGTTGATATGGATTGATTCGATGGGTAGATTTCATTTCCACATCTTTCTTCTGTAAGAGAAACAGAAATATCAGAATGATGCTCAGAGTGATCTGTGTATTATACTGTCCAATTGCGGAAACACATCTAATATCAAACACTGCTTTTGAGTTTTGCAAGCTGCTTAGGTGCGGTTTGTCCATTGCAAACTGATGAAGGGGCATATTACTTGATATGATCCATCAGTCTTTGGGCTGTTCGGCCAACATATCTGGCATCACATCATCACTGAAATGAATATCTCACCTTGCTCATTTGTGTGATGGGCAGAATGTCTGTTTGTTGATGGCAACTTGTTAGTGACGAATACCACTGTTGTTGCTACAACATTGCAGCAGCTCAGCAAAATCTCGCTTCACCTGTTGCACAAATGTTTGCGATACCAACCCCCTCCAGGGTAATCTGAGCCAGACTGGGCACTTTTCAGAGCCGAAAATGACAGCCTTAGGCCGCTCATGATTTTGCGCGAAATACACGGTGAAACAATTTGATTAGGGAAGCCCCTCTGTCTCCCCCAGGACCATTACCCATGGGCTGGTGAGACAGACTAGAGGGTTGAAAATTCAAGCAAGTAACATTCAAGATGTTGCAATTGCCACTGCTCAAACAGAGGCTGTTTCTTCCATGAGTTTGCTGCTGATGGATTCCCTATCAGCAGAAAATGAGGGAGAGAAATGGTCTCCGATTGGAGATGCAATGAGTATGCTGAGGATTGCCAAGTGGAAGGACACAATGCTCTGGCAGGGCTGCTGCCCGGGGAGAGCAAAGTTGTGTCAGACCCAGAGAGGATGAAGTTGTGTCGGGTTCGGGGGGGATGAAGTTATGTCGGGTTCGGGGGGGGATGAAGTTGTGTCGGGTTCGGGGGGGGATGAAGTTGTGTCGGGTTCGGGCGGGGGATGAAGTTGTGTCGGGTTCGGGGGGGGATGAAGTTGTGTCGGGTTCGGGGGGGGATGAAGTTGTGTCGGGTTCGGGGGGGGATGAAGTTGTGTCGGGTTCGGGGGGGGATGATGTTGTGTCGGGTTCGGGGGGGATGAAGTTGTGTCGGGTTCGGGGGGGGATGATGTTGTGTCGGGTTCGGGGGGGGATGAAGTTGTGTCGGGTTCGGTGGGGGGATGAAGTTGTGTCGGGTTCAGGGGGGGGATGATGTTGTGTCGGGTTCGGGGGGGGATGATGTTGTGTCGGGTTCGGGGGGATGAAGTTGTGTCGGGTTCAGGGGGGGGATGAAGTTTCAGGCAGGTGTTTGGAGACTAGTCAGTGTCGTGAAGATATGGGAATGAGTGAGACTGTGTTTGGTGAGGAATGTGAGTTTTTGCTGGTGTGCAAGTCTACATGCGAGAATGACCCTGTGTGCAGATGTAAGAGAATGATTGTGTGTGTGTGTGTGTATGTGTGTGTGTATATATGTGTGTGTGTGTGTGTGTGTGTATGAATGTGTAGAAGTGAGAGTGCATATCTGCAGGCACTGAGTGTGTGTGGGAGTGAGAAACAAAGTGGGTGAATGTGAGAGGATGAGTGTGTGGGACTGAGCATGCATGTGGGACAAAACGTGTGTGTGAGATTGAATGAGTGAGTGAATGAATGTGAGGAAAAGTGAGTGAGCGTGCAGAAATGTGTGGGAGTGAGTGTCTGCCTTACTCCCAATCTCAGGTTTCTCACTCTCAGCAGCACACACACGCTCATATTCTCAACACACTCACACATAGACACATGCACACATAGGCACACGCACACACACATTTACACACACATTCACACTCACACACGCACACACACAGACATACATCAACCCTCATCCTCACTCACACACATACCCTCAAACACTCACATGCACATACACCCTCACACACATTTGCACGCACACGTATATACATACACACACATGCACACACACATACATAGACGCACACCCTCGCACACACACACACCCTCACGCACTCACACACACACATATGTACACAGACACACATTACACACATGCACGCACACATATAGACACACACACAACTACAAACACACACATACATACATGCACACAGACACATTATCACACACGCTCGCACACAAACCATCACACACACACACTCACCCTTGTACACATGCACACTCACACATACACCCTCACACACACACATAGACACACACGCATGCACATTCACACACACATATGCACACACACATACGCACACACACATACGCACAGATATACACACAATCACTCACACACTCACTGACACAGTGACTCTCTCTCACACACACACACACACACTCACACACTCACACTCAGAGTGAGCACCCTGATGTTGGGAACGAGGTGGACATGCACACGACCAATCCTCTCACAATCTGGTCACTTTTACTAGTGACTCTGTTGTTAAATTCACAGTTTACTGCTGTAATGTTGCTTTATCTTTGCTCATCAATTCTTTCTTTTCCCAATGTCACAACATTTGTTTGAGATTCAGTTTAATAGTCTGCCAAACCTTTTCACTCTGAAATTTGCTCATCCGCCCTGGAGTGAGAACAAACTGTAAAGTGGCTCCCTGAGTGAAAAGGTGAAACAAGCCTGTTCTAGAACATTCTTGCCAATTTGATTGTCTTGCTTGATGTGAAGATGAACAGCCCCCAAAATTCCTACATGTCCTTCATTGCAGGCTCCAATAATTTCTTGTTTAATGCTCTGGCAATGGAATAACGACTGTTGGACGACTTACAAACTACTCCCACTAAGTGTTTTGACTTTTGCTATTCCCAATTTCTGATATCCATACTGACTCAACCTCAGAATCCTTTCTCACTAATATCCTTATGTCATCCTTTTTATTGTCAGGACTATTCCAGCTCCTTTTCCCTTTTGTCTGTCTATCTGAAATATTCTGCACCCTGGAATATTTATTTCACAACTATCATCATGTTTGTGACCAGAGAGGGGAGACTTTCCACTCATCTTTTCATCAGTGACATAACAGGAAATCTCAACGTTCAACATCTGGGACATCACTGTGCTACATTATCATCGCCAGCCTCTCTGCACCCACCACTCCTGCTCCCATAATAAAATTCATTCACGTCAACAGGATGGTAGAGTGACATGAATTGCGACTGACCTCACACAGTGTGCACCTGAAGGCAGACTCTCCCCAGAGGAGCTCAGGTGAGGGATTGTTCATGGGGACAAAGGATCATGATCAGACAATGACAGGCTTCAATGCCAGGGGTTACTGCCCGGACAGTGCCAAAGGCAGGACACAGGTAGAGCCAGGGGCAGTGCCCAGATAGGGCCGGGGCAGGGCCCAGAGACTGTCCAGTCAGAGCCCAGACAATGTTCAGGGGGCAGTGCCTAGAAAGGGCCAGGGGCAGGGCACAGGTAGAGCCAGGGGCAGTGCCCAGATAGGGCCAGGGGCACAGCCCAGGTAGAGCCAAGGGCAGTGCCCAGAAAGGGATGGAGGGCAGGGTCCAGATAGACCCACGGGGCTGTGCCCAGGCAGGGCCGGGGGCAGGGCTCAGGTAGAGCCAGGGGGCAGTGCCCAGACAGCGCTGGGGGGCAGTGCATGGACCATGCCGGGGAATGGCTGTTGAGTGGGGGAGAATTCCGTATGATCTTTTGTGCACTGAGGCCATGATCTATAAAGCATTAAAGTTGCTGGTGGGCAGACTCAGTTAGAGTTGCTTCACTAGCATGACTTATTGGGACCCACCTCTTGCCATTTCTTTTCCTATGCTCCCAACAATCTGTTGGAGAAAGCCACTGTTAGTGCGGACAGCTTCAACATCGTTTTTCCCCCTTGCTGCCATATTCCACCAAATACAGGCAAAATTCCCTTGTCTATCTCTGTAATGACAATTCGATCAAACTCACTGACCCCTATTTATGCCACCAATTCATCTTATGCATTCAGATAAAGAAGCCTTAATTTCATTTATAAATCCTATTTCCAGGAATGACTTTATTCGCAAATGTGTGTTTTTCTTATTAAACTCTCCTCCCCGAACAGTCCCACTCTGCTTGATTTTAACAACATTACAACCTTGACCTTTCTCTTTGCATTGCTAAGTCTTCCTCAATCCAATTGGTGTTGGGTTTAAGGAGTGCTGAGTTTCAGTGTGCCAACCATCACAGAAGCACAACTGGAACAACCACATGAAAAACTGGCAACTTGAGGGGCTGAGTGTTGTGGTACAGTGGTTAGCACTGCTGTCTCACAGTGCCTTGGACCCAGGTTCAATTCTGGCTTCAGGTCACAGTGTGGATTCTGCACGTTCTCCCCGTGTCGGCAAGGTTTTCCTCTGGACATCTAAGGATGTGTAGGTTAGGGTGGATTGGCCATGCTAAATTGCCCCTTAGTGTCCAAAGATGTGTAGGTTAGGTGGATTGGCCATGCTAAATTGCCCCTTAGTGTCCAAAGATGTGTAGGATAGGTGGATTGGCCATGCTAAATTGCCCCTTAGTGTCCAAAGATGTGTGGGTTAGGTAAATTGGACATGGTAAATGTGTGAGGTTACGGGGAGGGGAGGGGAGGGGGAAGGGGTGAACCCAGGTGAGATGCCCTGTCAGAGAGCCGGTGTGAATCAATGGGCTGAATGGTATCGTTCTGCCCTGTAGGGATTCTGTGTGTATCCTGAAGCATTTAACTTACTTTCTGATTTCTCAGAACCTCTGGCACCTCACAGTTTTCATAAAAAGGACCCTGACATTCATCGATACGACAGTTCAGTTTAGCTTCCTGTTTCCTATTGCCTTTCTTCTGTAATAGAAATAAATATGGACCGAGTAACCATCAACATGATCTATCTTTCATGTTGGCCGAGATTATTAAGTCCTAGATTTCCACTCCGCTTTGTGCAACAAGTGCTTCCTGATATCACTCCTGAATGGCTTGGCTCAAAGCTTCATAACTTGTCCCCTAGATTCTAGAACCCCCCCCACCCCAGCACCAACCCCTCCAAACCACCAACCCCATCAATCATTGGACAGGCATCAATCATTGGAATCCGTCTTTATAAAGTCACAGCATCAAAGGACAATGTTGGTCGTGGAACTGAATTCCAATCGTTCTGTTACTTACCCAGGACCTGTCCGACTGCTCGCCTGGGGTGCAACTGCCAATGTTCTCTGCTTGGACTGAATGTCCTCTTCCTGTGCTGCACCCTCTGTGTGTTTCATTAGGAAGGGTTAATGAGTCACTTGTGAATCAAAATGCGTATCTGGACTACAAGTAATAAGCCTTTTATTGAAATGTCTTGCACCGTGAGCATAACATTAACCCTTTGTGTGCTGACGCTGTGACGTGACTGCAGTGTAAAGCTGGGCAGTCGTTGACAGAGTTTTCTTTCACTGCTCACTCCAGTTATGAAGGTGGATTTTTGGAAGGAGCAGATCTTGCTCAGCACTGGTTAAAAATGTGAGAATCTGGACAATGTGTAAGAGGATGAGAGAGAGAGAGAATGAGAAGGAGAGCAGTACTGAAGAAAGGAGAGAGAGTGAGTGAGACAGAGAAAATGGAAAGGGCTTGCATCCACTGAACGACTGAGGATAGAAAGAGTTGCATTTATATATCAGCTTTCACAACAATAGAAGTCCCAGATACTGATTGAAGGCTGCATTGTTAGATGAGATATATTTATCCAAATGTTCTTGTAAAAGATCCTGCAATGGCTAATTTGAGAAGAGTGAGGTAAAGCACTTCCCAGCATCCTGAGGCCAAAGTTTATTCCAAAACTAACATTAGTTTCAAAATAGTATTGAGGTCACGGTCACTTTGTTACTTGTGGGAATTTGCTGTACACGAGTTAACTACTGCATTTCCTACATTACAACACTGGAAAAGTACCTCAATGGCTATAATGTGAAAGATGGCATCGGAATGCAACTTATTTCTACTGTTAAGTTCCTGGACCACAACAACAAGGTATGTTATGAAGCCAGGCTAGACTCCAACAGTTGTTCTGTAAGTTCTGCTTATCACTATTTCAGTTCCAAGTCAGTATTAGTCTTCCCATAGAATTAAACCCACTTTAAATATAGTTACAAACACCAGCCTATTAGCTCTAACTCATGGTTAAAATGAGTAATTATCCAGCTTTTCCAGCACAATGTTTCCCAGACACAATGACTCACTGTAGGAAGAAAAACAACTTTAAAACATTCTACAGAAACAGAGACTATATCAATGGCGCAGTATCATCACACAACAGAGAGAGAAGATTGGTGCAAACTAACAAATTAAACCTTCACACTTACTTTCTCACACACTTGTAGATGATGAATCCAATTAGTCCAATGCACAAAGTGCTCCCAGCTCCAAACAATCCTACTATCCATTGGTTGAAATCTCGATCTGTAAAAATAGCCAGTAAGTGATTCCAGTACAGTTTTAGAATGATTCTCAGATGTACACGTAGTCATTCTGAACTTGTGAAGTGATATCTCTCTATATGTGTAAGGTCGAGACAAGTTGCATTTATCTCAACATTATTTCTATCCTATATTTCTATACGCTGGTTTCTGTAAGTAGGAATCATATATAAGTAAGATACCAAATAGTTGAGGTGACACAGCCATGCTAAATAGTGGAAGCAGCATGTTATAGGCAGTGTTAAGTGATCCCATAACCAACGGATCAGATCCAAGCTCTGCAGTCCTGCCACATCCCGTCATGAATGGCGTTTGATAATTAAAGAACTAACGAGAGAAAGAGGCTCCACAAATATCGCCATTCTCAATGATGAGGGAGTCCAGCACATCAGTGCAAAGAGTCTATATTAACATTCAAGAGGCATCTGGATAGATGCATGAATAGGCAGGGAATAGAGAGATATGGACCACCTTGAGGTAAAAAAAATTAGATTAGACATTAGCATCTATCTTGGCACAGACTTGGTCGGCCGAAGGGCCTGTTACTGTGCTATACCCTTTTTTCTTCTTTGTTCAGGCCGAAGCATTTGCACCTTCTTCAGCCAGGAATGTCAAGTGGATGATTCATCCCGGTGGTCTCCAGCATCGCAGATGTCAGTCTTCAGCCAATTCGATTCACTCCATGTGTTAGCAAGAAATGGTTAAAGGCACTGGCTGCTGCCTAGACTATGGGCTCTGACAACACCCTGGCAATGGTATTGAAAGTTGTGCTCCAGAACTTACTACAAAACCAGTCCAGCTAGTTACCGCGCCATCAGTCTACTCTCGGTCTTGAGCAAAGTGGGGGAAGACGTCATCAACAGTGCTATCAGCACTTACTGTGAAATAACCTGATCCTTGGATTCTGCCAAAACCACTTATCTTCACTCCTTATGGCTTTGGTCCAATCATGTACAAAATAACAGAATTCCCATGGTGAGGTGAGAGTAGCTGCCCTTGGTGTCAAGACAGCATTTGATTATGGCACCAAGGAACTCTGGCAAAACAGAATCTGATTGGAATTGGGGAAATGCTCCATTGGTTGGAGTCATACCTGACACAAAGGAAGATGGGTGTGGTGGTTGGAGGTCAACCATCTCTGCTCCAGGACATCACTGCAGGAGTCCCTCAGGGTGATGTCCAAGGCCTGACAGACAAGCAGTTAAAGCAAAGTCTTTGAATATTTTAAAAGTGAAAATAGACAGATTCTTGATAAGCAAGATGATTGAAGTCTATCAGGGATAGGCAGGAGGTTAGAATCAGATCAGCCACAATCTTATTGAATAGAGGAGCAGGTTCAAAGGGCTGAGTGACCTACTTTTGCTCCGAATCCAGATGTTTGTATGAGAGAATCTAACCTTCACCTCTTGACATTCAGTGATGTTATCACCATATAATCCCCCACAATTACCATTGACTAGAAACTGAACTGGATCAGCCTCATACATATTGTGACTAAAAGAGCCAATCAGGGGCTGGAAATTCTGCGAGTAACTCACCTGCTGAATCACCAAAGATTGTCCACATTCTTACAAGGCACCAGTCAGGGGTGTGTTAGAGTACTTGCCACTTGACTGGATGAGTGCAGCCCAACAACAATCAAGGAGCTCAACACCATCCAGGCCAGAGCAGCACCTGCACAACACAGACTGCATCAAAGGTTCACCCCCACGTTCCAAATAATTTCAGATTCTGCCAAAAATGTACAAATTGCACAAGCTACTGAAAACAGGATGTCAACGTCTGTGTACACTCATGTTCCACAGTGATGGTGATGGACCCCTCAACAGCTCCATGTTCATTCTCTGCCGCACACTGATAGTCTCCAGTGTGCCAGGATGTAACGTGAGGAATCATCAACCACAGCTCATTGTTGGAACTTGTTCTGTTCATCAGGACATTAAGATGTCTCCAGGTCAGGTGAGAAACTGGAAAGCTTTTGACAGAGCAGATTATCACTGTGGAACTCCCCTCAATTAAATTGATCGATGAAGAGTTAATTATATCAACAGAAGTCATTGAGAAATTCTGTGGAGCATCTAAAAACAAATAAATATCCATTAACTTTCATTGTGAAGCACACTGAGAGGCCCTGAGAATGTTGTAGGTGTGATATCAATGTAGGTTATTTCAAGAAAGCATGGAATCTGAATAGACACTTCAGTTCAGTGCTGAGGGAGTGCCGCACTGTCAGGGGGTCAGTGCTGAGGGAGTGCCGCACTGTCAGGGGGTCAGTGCTGAGGGAGTGCCGCACTGTCAGAGGGTCAGTGCTGAGGGAGTGCCGCAGTGTCAGGGGGTCAGCGCTGATGGAGTGCTGCACTGTCACGGGGTCAGTGCTGAGGGAGTGCCGCACTGTCAGGGGGTCAGTGCTGAGGGAGTGCCGCAGTGTCAGGGGGTCAGTGCTGATGGAGTGCCGCACTGTCAGGGGGTCAGTGCTGAGGGAGTGCCACACTCTCAGGGGGTCAGTGCTGAGGGAGTGCCGCACTGTCAGGGGGTCAGAGGTGATGGAACACTACTTGGTCGCAGGGGATGTTAAACTGATTTCCCTCTTTCTCAGGCTATTAATCCCCTGATAATATTCAATACAGAGTTCTCTCGAGTAAGTTGTTACCAGTCAACAACAGATGATCTGCTTCTCACCACATTGTTGTTGATGGGATCTTGCTGTGCATAACCTAAACTGTTATATCTGATGTAGAATGAATTATATCTGTACTTACATTGCACAGTTAGTACAAGTGTCCGCTCCAATGTAACAGATGGATATTTCACTCCACAGGTGAAATTATGTCCGTGGTGTTTGGGTGATGGGATCAGGGTCAGAACAGAAGTATAGGTCAGAGTGACACCAAGCTGAGTTACAGTGTTTGAGACTGATCCAGGTATGTTAGTGGCAGTGTCCCAGGTTAAGACAGGTGCTGTTCCATTGCACGTTGTGTTGAAGGTGCAGCTTATGTTGACGCGTTTTCCTGAAATAATTTCATTAGGGAATATCGTGGGTTTATCTGTGAAATCCAACACAGAGAATGGATCCTTTTAGATAAATATAACATGAAGCATCAGTTGAAATAGAAATCATAGTCCCACAAAAGAAAGCATTGTCACAAGGATGAAATCAGAACTGAATTTCCAGTGATCAGGCGAGAACAAGATGGGCTTTTTTTTTGAAATGAGAAGCTGAAGGCTAAACTTATATAAAACAAGTCAATATGGCATTTGTCAAAAAAAATAGTTCCACTTGTAGAGCTGACCAGAGCTAGGAGTCATCAGTACAAAATATTCAGTCATAGGACTCCAACAGAAGGAGGCCACCCAGCTCACTGAGTCTGTCCCAACTCCGAAAGAACATTTTATGCAGGCCTTATTCCTACAACCCCACATATTTACCTGCTAATCCCCTAATCTATACATCCTGTGATATTAAGGGGCAATTTTTTTGGCCAATCCACCTAACCTGCACATCTTTGGACTGTGGGAGGAAACCAGAGCACCCAGAGGAAACCCACGCAGACATGGGGAGAACATGCAAACTCCACACAGATAGTGACCCAAGGCTGGAATAAATCCGGGTCCCTGACAATGAGGGAGCAGCACTAACCACTGTGCCGCCCATTTCAAGGCCAGTTTGAAGTGGTCCCTCTCACTGCCCATGATCGAATATATGTGTGTCTGAATATATGTGGTTTCTTACCCATGGAGGACTTGCATCAATTTAAACAAGACAGCAGCAAGCTCATGTATTTAAAAATGAAGATTTGTTTATTTCTCGTGCATTTGCTGCAGAAGTTAACAAAAAGGTGACATTTCACTCACACAACTCATCCTCACACAAAAAGAAACTAAACAATGAAAATGGAATTTAAATCAGTCTCAATTTCAGTGCAAGCTTAATGTTTCATAGTTAAGTTTTAGCTGAAATGAATATTTCTAAAATGCAGAGATTTTTTAGTGGTTACGAATGTTCCTCAAGTTGATCTGCCCAGAGATGGATTTCACAGGTTGTCTTCCAGGTACAACCACTGGGGGGAGAGAGAGGCTTAATTTCTCTTTCAAGGTGTTGTGGGTAGTTACTTCGCTGCTTAACTGGCTGCAGTGGTCAATGGTTTTCTTCTCTCTGATGAAATTCTGACTGTGTCTTGTGACAATACTGTGCCTTTAAGAAATGTATTTTTGTCATGATTCTTGTGCAGGATCTGTTTTCACAGTTTTTTGTATGATTAGTTTTGTTCTGTCTATAACCAGCATCCTGGATTATTACTGCAGCAGCATAACTGCTTCTAATTGCTAAAATATTTGCTTAATTCTAGACTAATGTTGTTCCGTTGTTTTGAGTGGTTCACCTGGAGTTTTGCAGAGTAGGGTTTGAATAGGTTGATTGATAGGTCAGATCATACAACTGGGTGGAGCTGGGCTTATACAGAGAATTCAAGCTGAGTTGCTGTTTAGATGCTGCTTTTGAGTTGAATTATTTTCCCCCCTCTGAAGTTAGAAACTGGAATCTGACAGCAGATAAGTCACTTTCCCTGGATATTGCTGTTTGGGAGTTCCAGATAAAGGTATTCTTTTCTACCTCTGAAGTCTGGAGACTGAAAGCTACCAGATGCTAGGTTTACTTCTCTGAAGTTCTGTTTTTTGAGGATATAGACTTCTCTGGAAACTGCTGTCTAGATCTCTGTCCAGAAATGTTAACAAACTGGAAATCTAGCACCTCATGAGCATTATTGTCTTTTTTTGCTAATTAATTCTGAGCAAAGGTCAAAGGCTGTGGGGATATTGGTTACATTGGAACAACAGAGATATCTAGCTGTTAAAACCTATACTTTACCATGTTGAAGTATTTTAATTGGTAAAAGGTGGGCTAATTAATTTGGTTATATTTTAACTGTGTTCTTAAATAAAGTTTGTTTTGATAAACCCGTCCTAGTGGGTCAATCAGATCATAGTTGGAGTGAAACACCCTAATGCTAAAATCAAAAGGAAAAGTTGGGGTCTAGTCTAACTTCATAAATACCTTAGAGTTTCTGATCTGGGCCCCAACACTCTGAATATGTCTCTAAAAACCTGTTTGAATGTTCTGCTGTTTCTTGTAGCAAGGAACCAATATGGCCACTGTATCATCTGACTGTGCATCAGTGTCTACTCACAGTTCCAAATAAGCGATTGTGATAATTTAGTTAGTCATCTTCCCACTGTATTTGCAAATTGACACTTTTGCAAAGAAGGTGTCCAATAAAGTTTAATTTATGCACTAGCAGAACCCACAGTAAGAAAATTTCAAAAAAATGATCTTTGCTCTCTTTGTGCACAATGGCGCAGTGTTTAGCACTGCTGCCTCATCATCCCAGGAACCCAGGTCACTGTCTGTGTGGAGTTTGCACATTATCCCTGTGTCTGCCTCAGTTTTCTCTGGGGCTCCAGTTTTCTCCCATAGCTCAGAGGTGAGCGGGTTAGGTGGATTGGCCATGCTAACTTGTTCCTTAGTGTCAGAGGAATCAGCAGGGTTAATACGCAGAGTTACAGGGATAGGGATTGGGATTGTTGTCGGTGCAGGCTCAGTGGGCTGGATGGCCCCCTTCTGTACAGTAGGGATTCTATGAAACTGGTTTAATTCACAAAATCGTATCATAACTCTGAGAATCCATCTTTAATTACAGGTTTATTTATTGGGAAATGTGGGTTTTCCCAAAAAAAAATTCTAAGTTTCTAAGGTGCAGGATAATGGGAGTAAATCCCACTTTTTTTTAGCATGATTTCCAGAATGAATGTCCGACATTCTGATTACACAGCGTGATTCACTCTGGAAATCTGTGGGCGGGACCCATTCCTGCCCAAGAGGCCAGCAGCATAGCGCTGAGTGGGCAGCTGCGTATGCGCCAATCTGGCGACATGGAGATCTGCATAAGCGCAGTGGTTCCCCCATTGCCAGCGTCCAGATAGCCCAATTGTTGGCCTGCCGATGCCTCATCCCACCCCCTGATCGCTGGCCTCCCAGACCGCCCCAGGCCAGCCCCTATGTTCCTCACCTCCAACCCTGACAGTCCAGAACCCTCCCAGACAACCTTGACACACACCCCCACCCCAAAGGCCAGCCCCAATTGCTGGCCTCCCTCGCTCCCTCCCCTACCGATCCCTATGCAGATTGACAGTGGGTCTCACCCCACCTTGCCCTGCCCAATGCCCCCTGGGCATTGGCACTTTGTCTCTTGGGCTATGCCAGGGATCACAGGCTGGTATTGCCAAGGTGCCATGCCCAGGAGGCACCCTCCCCACTGTCCAGCCCCCTGGGTTCTGATTTCTCCCCCTTCACTCCAGTGGAGTTGGGTCTCCAGCTCCCCAAAAATGGGGAGTTACCCTATATGCTGCTGGAATGAACCATTCTGATGGAGGAGGGGCGATGCTAGATGTCACTTCCATAATACCTGTGTCTCGCCGCCAATTTCCAGTGCAGAAATAAAGCTACTGGAAACCCACCACTGGTAGATGCTAACGGGCTAGACACCCAGCGCAGACCCCATGCATTGGGCTCCACTGAAATCTCCAAGGGGAGAATCATCCCCATGACTTTTCACTGTGTACCAATACACATGACAATAATAAATCAAACCAAATAATTTGCTAATTTCAGTGTCTGTCATTGAAATTCATACACTTTCACCCAGAGTCCCTTGAATTGATAATAATAGGGTGGAGGAACAGCTACACCTTGGACAGCACCAGCTAATTACTTCCTCAAAAATCACTTCGTAGTTAAAATCAACCCTGTCCGTAGCAGGAAAGAAATAGTTCAAAACCAACATCTCCTACCCAGCAGCAAAAACAGATGATCAGGTTATTTATTTCATTGCTGTTTGTAGGATAAAGCGACACACAGATTTGTTGCTACACTCCTAAATATTTCATTGTTTCTCAGTTGATTTGGGACGTGTTGAGGTGGTGAAATGTGCTGCAGAAATGTGAGGGGGCGATATTACCAAAAAATTCTAACAAAGGTGAAAATGGGAGAGAATTGCTTCCATTTTTCGGTCAAGCTCCCAGTTGCAATCATTTAGAAAATACATGAGGCAAAATGTGATTCTCGCCAGTAAGGGGGTGGACAGGGAAGCTGGCGCTGAACTCGGAGCACCATTGTGCATGTGTTCCAATCCCCTAGTGCACTGTGCAGTGTGTACACAGTGCACTGGCAGATCTATCACTTCCCCCATTCTCCAATAACCCTGCCCCACCACCTGCCAATCAGTGCCCTGGATGATCGGTGTACTGGCCGATCGCCATCCCTGGACAACCACACTGACCGATTGCCACCCCGACCCCATCCCATCTCTGCCACAATTTGTGTTATTTCCCATTGAGAGTTGAATGTGAATTATTGAGTAATTATAACACAGCACTTACCAGAAATGCAAAGCCGTGTTGCTGGGTAATAGTTATGGCTGTGACCATTGTCAAATTCTATTCTGAAAAAATAGGGCCCTGCATCTTCATATTTAACATTGTTTATAATCAGGGAGCAGTCGCCATCTTTCAGTTCTCCGGACAGCCGGGTCCGATGGCGGAACCATGGCCACTCGTGATTGTGATCCTTGGAGTGAAAGGCTAGGGGAGCCCAGGGAATTTGTTTCTCAGCATAAAACCAGACACCACCTCGAGGCTTATTTTCCCAATCTTTTGGATAAGTGTAAGTGCATGGGATCTGTACATATGAACCTTCCTGCGCTATCACCTCTCGTGGAGTTTTGCCTTTCCACTCTTGTGACAGTCCAACTGGGGAGAGAAATATCAACATTTAACACTGGATGGATTGTAGATCCACTAGATTCAATGTCCAGCCTACCCTCCTTTCCCCCCACCCTCCCCCCCGACTCACTTGCATCACTGCTGCACAGTGGCTGTAGTCTGGACCATCTACAGGGCACGTAAGGAACTACCCAAGGTTTCCCAATAGATGAAAGAGAATCCTGGACACAAGAGTAGACAAATTCATTCTGCATTAACTCATGGTCCTCAGGACCCTGTTTACTGAAGCCAGTCTTCATTGTCAAAAAATCTCTTCAAATCCTTATTGTCTGAGGAATCTCTTTGGATTCACATTGTCTGAGGAATATCTTGGATCCTCAATGTCTAAGAAATCGCTTTGGATTCACATTGTCTGAAGTAGACGATCAAAGTGTTGAAAAATCACGAGGGGCTCTGGGAAAGAGTAGAGAGGAAGAAACTGTTCTCATTGGTAGAGTGATCAAGAACCAGTGGGATGCAGATCAAAGATGATTGGTGAAAGAGGTGATGACAGCACAGGGAAAGACTTTTTCACCCAGCGAGTGCTTAGGATCAAGAATCCACTGTCTAAGAGCTGGAAGAAGGCAGATTCAATTGAAGATTTCAAAAGAGAATTGGATCAGAATGTGCAGGGGAATGAGAAGGCAGAGGGGGAGAGTGGGGCTGGGTGAATTGCTTTTTCAGAAGCTAGCACAGAGGCAGTGGGCCGAATAGTGTTCTGATGTAACCATTCTGACGATCCACTTGAATGAGTGTAATTCTCCACATCTCCCCTTAACTGTAAGTGCAACACCGTTGAGCAGGTGGACTGTGTTTTACTCTACACAGTGATTTGCTGTGATCTGGAAGGTACTCTCTGAAAGGGCAGTGGAGGCAGATTCAATAGGAACTTAAAGGATTTGGATAAATACTTGAAAAAAATATATACAGCTCCATGGGGGAAAGAGCAGGGTGGAATGGGAATAATTGGAAAGCTCTTAAAGATTTTAAAATCTATAAAAATCCAGTAACTGTTACCACTCAAGGCAGTATGTCTCTTGGGGATATTTCTGAGTAAACCAGCAGATAACTTTTCAAATCAGGCTTTTTTCACAGAAATTACTCTCTGACAGTTAAACCTAAGAATGATGGGTCAAATGGCGTTCTTTAGCACTGCATCATTCCATGCTTTTATATTGGCAGGAAAATATTGGCATCATGAAAATATCAGGAAAACACCATAAATCAGAATATTTTCTGTTGTTAATGTTCTGCTTATACATTGTAAAACTGTAGGAAAATGTAACCTAATTAAGTCAGGGACAGGGTGATTGTGAATAGAAATAGTTCATTTGATATACGGCTGAAAGTGTATACACTGCAAAAGATGTCTACCAAAGGCAAGTTACTAACAATGGGGAACAGAACATGAATAGATCTGAAGAGGTTGCTAAGGGTTCAAAGGAAGAAATACAAGGTATGAGAAAGTGATGCGAAGAAGAGATGCACCGAGTGAGTTTACTTCACTCTTAAAACCCAAAAGCTAAAATCCAGAGATCAGGGTAATTAAGTCTGAGGGAGTGCAGTTCTAAAGAAGTTAGATCAAATAAGGAAAAGATCGAAGGGGAGAAAATTTAAACCTCTGCAGAGAGCTGTTTTGTAGACCCCCCAAACAAAAAAGAACTCACAGTGAGTAGATTCTGTGGAGAAAGCCTGATTTGGAAAGCAAGCTGCTGGTTTACCTCAGAAGCAATCCCAACAGACATAGCTGCCTTGTGCGGCAACAGTTACTGGATTTTTATAGATCTTAAAATCTACAAGGTGTTGTGCAGCAGTCTGGGGCAAGTTAGCTCTGAAGGTAGTTAAGATTATTTGCAACCCTTTAAATTGGTGATATTGTGGATGGGATTTTCCAGCTCCTCCCGCTAGTGAGATGTTCAAGTCATGTCGAAGGTGGCGCTGGGGATGGATTCCCTGTGACAGGGTGAGCGAGCCATGCAAAATAACAAACTTGGGTGGAACTGGAAGACCCCCCTGCAGCCAATGGCGAGGCACCTCCAGGGAGAGTTCGCACGTGAGCAGACAGCTCATGAAATGGCACCAATTTTTCGTATGGGCATCAGGGAAGGCCACACGTGGATCTGGGAAAAGGCCACAGGGCTAAGGCGCAAAGGCCTCGGAGTTTAGCGGCAAATGTCTTAATGAAGAGGGGCAAAGGCCTTGGGGTGACATAAGGGAGATTCAATGTGAGGGAGGATGACCCAGGCCCTCTGGGGAGAAGATTAGGGGGCAGTGGGAGAAAGACTACAGGCCAAAAGGGAAAGACAATCAGTGTTAAAATCGCAGTTCTTGAGGCTGCCTTCTGCTCCTGGGCCATAAGCCACAATGAGAAATGTGGGCCAGTAGGTGGTTGGTCAGTCATCAGGGGCTGATGGATGCACTCACATTTTGTGGGAGGGGGAAATGAGGATGAGAGGGCACTCTGCAGGCTTATTGCTGACAAGAGTAAGTCTAATAATCAGTTGTGTAAGTCATTAACATTCTGTTGCAGCTCAGATCATTCAGCTACAACTCAATTAGCATGCCTATTGGCTAACTACTCATCCAGTTATGCCCACTACAGCAGAGCTGATTTGTGTGAGTGCCACTGATAGCTGCACAGCAGTTAACTTTTGGTGCACTGACTTCGACATTGAGTGAGTGCTATAGTGTAGTGAGTGCTGCACCTTGTTCAACTGTGCAAGTACATACATCTTCTTGAACCGTTTTCAAAGGCACACTGCCTGAGGAGAACCCTCTGAATGTTAAAAGGTGCACTGAGTTGCATTTTGACAGGTGCCCCATTGACCCGTTGGGCTTTGGAATGAAGCTTGAGACAAGCCTGCACCAGAGATGAGAGCTCAGGATGCAGTAGAGTGGCGAAAGTTGTGGTCCCTCTGTCAAGTTGCGTGGAACAAAGTTGACCTGGAGAGATATCCACTGCCTGAGGTTTTGAAAGTCGCAGCTTCTTTCAACTTCTTTTTGTGACTGGTTCCTTCCTGGGATCCAGGACTGACTTGTGGCATCCCATAAGCCTCTGCAGAGAAGTGTATCCATGAGGTGAAGAACTTTGTGAGGGCACACAACTTTGTCCATTTTAACTCAGATCAGGCAGGAACAATGAGAGTCACCCAGTTGCCTGGGTTTTCACAAGTGCCGGGTGCCATCAACTGCACTCACGTGGCTGTCAGATCCCCATGGCTTCAAGGAGTGCAGTGTGAACCGCAAGGGTTTCCACTCCAAATGTTCAACTGATCACACACAATCAATCCTCCAGATGTGTGCTTTGTTCTATGGGAACAACATGTACATCCTGAGCTTATCTAAGATCCCTGGCATGTTTGAGATTCTACGTCAGCTACAGGGTTGACTCTTTGACGACAAGAGATACCCACTGAGGATGTAGCTAATGACACTATGCTGAGGTCGCAGAGTACAGCTGAGACTAAATGCAATGAGGTGGAACAGACCGTAGAGATAGCGAAGAGCTAGTTCCAGTGCCTGGAGCAGCCTGGTGGAACCCTGCAGTGCAGTCCACAGAGGCTATGATGCATAGGCCTATTGGGACCTACACAACCTGGTGCTTCAATGAGAAGAGGAACACCTCGAGGAGGAGATGGTGGAGTGGAACATTTACTTGGATGAGGAGAACGTTGAGATGGACGAGAAAGAGGAGATCCTGGAGGGAGAGGATGCAGGCCATGAGGCAATGGTGATGGCCAGAGGGGGCAGACGAGCTTGGGATGGGCTTATTGCCACCAGATTCTTAGAGAGTGATGAGGTCAGCCAGTGAGGACATCCCATCATCCTCATGTCCTTTCTGTGAACATTGCTCTTCCGTCTGACTGCTGGAAGCTCGTACCGTTAGTGATAAGGCTGGTGAGCTGGAGAAGGAGCATTGACCACAGTCCCTATGCTGCAGGAGAAAGATGACCTGCAGTGGGGACAGATCCTCAAAGAGATGCTGTGAGTGTCCGACTCCTATCTGGCTGTTGGAACTCGCTTGCTCTCAATGACCAGCATCATGTCACGTGCAGAGTTTCAGCTCTCCTGGTCTAAGTTCATTCTTGGTAATCAAGGCGAACCTTGAGGTTCAGTGTCACCAGAGGCTGAGGAAAATTGAATTTGGAGACAAGGAGCTGGGTAATGTACAGAGAGTACATATTGTCAATGATTGGGATGAGTGATGGTATCTCTGTACAATGTGGGAAACATCCTCATTCCCTACGAGAAATAGACATGATCAGTCAGTGTGAAGGATTGCCACCTATGTGCTGGCAATCTTGCAGAGATCACACAAAGGAAGCTCTGGACTGAGCACTTGGACTCTCTGTGGTACAGGAATCAGCTTTTCTTTTCGGCCCTACAGGAAGACACCTCAGCAGAACAAGGAGCCATTGAGAAGATGCAATAAGTGAGAATTTATTAAGAGGTGGACAGTATCTGCAAGTGCTTAACACCTGTGCCCACGCTGTGTAACAAGATCGTCATAATCTTTCCAACCCCACTGCCACATTACAGCGCAATACAGACCCTTTGGCCCTCGATGTTGTGCCGACCAGTGGAACCAACCTAATGACCCTCTACCTAAACTATTCCAATGTTATCCGTATGCCTATCCAATGACCATTTGAACGCCCTAAAGTTGACAAGTCCACAACTGCTGCAGGCAGGGTATTCCACACCCTTATTACCCTCTGAGTAAAGAGCCTACCTCTGACATCCGTCCTATAATTATCATGCCTCAATTTAAAGCTGTGTCCCCTCATGTTAGCCATCACCATCAGAGGAAAAAGGCTCTCACTGTCCACCCTATCCAATCCTCTGATCATCTTGTATGCCTCAATTAGGTCACCTCTTAACCTTCTTCTCTCTAACGAAAACAACCTCAAGCCCCTCAGCCTTTCCTCATAAGACCTTCCCACCATACCAGGCAACATCCTGGTAAACCTCCTTTGCACCTTTTCCAATGCTTCCACATCTTTCTTATAATGCGGCAACCAGAACTGTACGCAATACTCCAAGTGCAGCCGCACCAGAGTTTTGTACAGCTGCAACATGATCTCACGGCTCCAAAATTCAATCTCTCTACCAATAAAAGCTAACACACCGTGCGCCTTCTTAACAACCTTATCAACCTGGATGCCAACTTTCAGGGATCTGAACATGTATACCGAGATCTCTCTGCTCGTCGACACTACCAAGAGTCCTTCCATTAGCCCTATACTCTGTAATCCTGTTACTCTTTCCAAAGTGAATCACCTCACACTTCCGCATTGAACTCCATTTGCCACCTCTCAGCCCAGCTCTGCAGCTTATCTATGTCCCTCTGCAAACGGTAACATCCATCCTCATTGTCTACAACTCCTCCGACTTTAGTGTCATCCGCAAATTTACTAACCCATCCTTCTACACCCTCATCTAGGTCATTTATAAAAATGACAAACAGCAGTGGCCCCAAAACAGATCCTTGCGTTACACCACTGGTGACTGAACTCCAGGTTGAATATTTCCCATCAACCACCACCCTCTGTCTTCTCTCAGCTAGCCAATTCCTGATCCAAACTGCTAAATCACCCTCAATCCCATACATCCATATTTTCTGCAGGAGCTTACCATGGGGAACCTTATCAAATGCTTTGCTAAAATCCATATACACCACTGCTTTACCCTTATCCACCTCTTTGGTCACCTTCTCAAAGAACTTGATAAGGTTTGGGAGGCATGACCTACCCTTCACAAAACCGAGTTGACTATCCCTAATCAAATTACTTCTCTCTAGATGATTATAAATCCTATCTCTTATCATCCTTTCCAAAACTTTGCCCACAACAGAAGTAAGGCTCACCAGTCTATAATTCCCAGGATGGTCTCTACTCCCTTTCTTGAACAAGGGGACAACATTTGCTATCTTCCAGTCTTCCGGCACTATACATGTAGCCAATGATGACATAAAGATGATGCCACGTCTAGGTGTTTTCTCAAAATCCACAGCAGAGGTGAGGTGCCCTGCTGTTTGCCACATCCTGTTGTCTGTAATGGCCTTGGCAGGCACCCTCTGGAGGGCTGATACCTGGAGGGTCTGCTTTCAGGGCCCTGCTGTGTGGCAGAGCCACCTACCTCAGCCTGTAGAGCTGGAGCTGAGGCGCTCAGAGGAAGAGGGGACTTGAATAGGCAATAGGCTGTCAGAGTCACCAGGGTGAATGGTCCCAGGTTGTGCTTCAGCTGCTCAGAGCTGTCTTAGACTGGGCTGTTCTCCTTATGCGAGACAAAGATTTGATTAGCGCATGACGGGCGTCTTCAGATACAGGAGACATGACTCACGTTAGTATTGTGTGATGGACGGTGCTGTGCTAGATTTCCACTGGGTTTATCACCACCCACCTCGTCATCGACACAGGAGTGAGTGTCATTCTCCCCGGACAGTGAGAGGGCTCTTTCTTCAGAATCTGCAAAGATTTTCCTCTCAGATATCCATTTGGGATCTTTTGATTATTGTTCCAACTTATTGTGTATGAAAACAGATGGAGAGGACGTAAGGAGCCTGCATGCTAAGGCAGATGATAAAAATGCCAGACATGTGCAGATGGTGAACAGAAGCAGCAAGATGATAAGGAAATTACCTGTAGGGAAGATGCAGATGTGCGTGGGAGAGCGAGTGGTGGTGTCCCTTGAGCTGGCAGTAAGTGAGCTCCCGGTTGGTGTGATGGGTGTGTGAATTGAAAGTGATGAGAAGAGTAACTTACCCTGGCAGAACTAGTGAAATCATTCAACTTTTTCCAGCACCGGATGCCTATCCATAAACAAAATAGGGGGCTGTGTTCTCAGCCCCTTACTATTCTCCATATACACCTATGACTGTGTGGCCAAATTCCCCTCCAACTCAATTTTCACGTTTGCTGACGATACCACCATAGTGGGTCAGATCTCAAACAATGACAAGACAGAGTACAGGAATGAGATAGAGAACCAGGTGAACTGGTGCGGCAACAATAATCTCTCCCTCAACATCAACAAAACAAAGGAGATTGTCATTGACTTCGGGAAGCGTAGTGGAGAACATGCCCCTACCTACATCAGTGGGGATCAAGGGTTGAAAGCTTATGTTTTAAAGGGTCCAGATCACCAGCAATCTGTCCTGGTCCCCCCCACCATGCCGACACTATAGTCAAGAAAACCTACCAAGCCTCTACTTCCTCGGAAGACAAAGGGAATTTGGCATGTCAGCTACGACTCTCACCAACTTTTACAGATGCACCAAAGAAAGCATTCTTTCTGGCTGTATCACAGCTTGGTATGGCTCCTGCTCTGCCTAAGACTGCAAGGAACTACAAAAAGGTCGTGAATGTAGCCCAATCCATCACGCAAACCAGCCTCCCATCCATTGACTCTATCTACACTTCCCGCTGTCTCGGAAATGCAGTCAGCATAATTAAGGACCCCACATACTCCGGACGTTCTCTCTTTCACCTTCTTCCATTGGGGAGAAAGATATAAAAGTCTGAGGTCACATATCAACCGATTCAAGAACAGCTTCTTCCCCTGCTGCTGTCAGACTTTTGAGTGGAGTTACCTTGCATTAAGTTGACCTTTCTCTACACCGTAGCTATGAATGTAACACTACATTCTGCATGCTCTCCTTTCCTTCTCTTTGAATGATATGCTCTATCTGTATAGCACGCAAGAAGCAATAATTTTCACTGTATGCTAATACATATGATAATAATAAATCAAATCAAATCCATCTCTGCAATGCACTGATATTAAAAGCTGTTGCCAATGCCTCCCATGCTGATTTGCTGTCCCGGCTCACGGCTCTCCTTCATATGTGGGGGTCGAGGACTTCACGCCTTTCCTCTCCACTACTCAGCAGTCTCTGGACAAATCATGAATAAACACGGGGGGGGCAGCCTTCCTTAAAGTCATCAGTTGCTGATGACCAAGGAGAAATGGCTGGTGAGAGCTGGGGTGACCTTTAAATGTTGCGCCCCCATCATTAATGCGCTGAGGTAACGGCAATGCAAGCAAATTAGAGACTGCCAGCTACCACTGAGCCGGTATGAATCCCATGGCCTAAAATTCTTTTGCCTAAGTGCTATACAATGTGGCATGGCAACCTATCATCGCTGTCAGTGGGCTAAACAATGCTTTTCTCACCTGCTTTCGGCCCTTGTTCAATTTAGGAAAATTCCCTCCTTTGTCTTGGTTAAATGTATTTCCAGTTCCTCTCTTTATATCTGAAGAAGTTATACAGACTTCAGAGATGCTACCTGCTGAGTTTTTCCAGCATATTCCTGTGAGATATTCCATATCTCTTAACAAACATTTATTTTGTTAAAATCATCACAAAATGTCCAGGAAAATTATCATTCTCTGGATTTCAAACCTTCTCTCACATTATTGCAAAAGTAAAGTTGAGGCCAGTTATCTGGGATTCGAACAACTCAGCAATTTACCACCAGCCATCTCCTGAACAAAATACTCAGTGACCAGTGCTCCAGTGAGTTGATCTCTCAGTTCAGAGTCCGAGGTTTCAGGTAGTCAACTTTTTCAAACAAGGGAATTTATAAATTCTTACAGCTAGGAATGTGCGACTGATTGGATACAATGGCCAAACACAATGGGTTAAATGGCTCCTTCTCCAACCTATCTTTCATAATTGTCTGAGTTTTAACTCCGCAATACCTGAGAGACAACAACCAAGTTCTATAAATTTGTCATCTTTGTACATTTGCTCTCACCCCTTGTCTTTACGATCTTTCAGTTATCTCGCTTGATCTTGGCTGTGAATATGGTCAGATTAGGCAGGAAGTTTGAAGGCCAGACTGACTGCCTGTTGTAAGTGTTGCTGCATTTTGGTCGGAGCAACTTTGCACTGAATTTCACATTGCAACTTGCCCACCACCCACTCCAAATGTTCATCCTCAAGGTTTAGGCAGATAATTGCAGAGTTTCAGCCCCTCCAGGCAGCTGAAGGCACAGCAACCATTGGTGGAGCGAAGAAATCAGGGGATGGTCAAGAGGCTGGAATTGGAGCAGTGGAGAGATCCTGGAGTGTTACAGAGATAGGGAGCATTACAGGTGCTCGAGGAGGTTACAGAGATAGGGAGGGGGGGTGTAGGAGCTGGAGGAGGTTACAGAGATAAGGAGGGATGTAGTGAGCGGAGGAGGATACAGAGATAGGGAGGGGTGTAAGGGCTGGAGGAGGTTACAGAGATAGGGAGGGGTGCTGGAGCTGGAGGAGGATACAAAGATAGGGAGGGGTGTAGTGGCTGGAGGAGGTTACAGAAATAGGGAGGGCTGTAGGGGCTGGAGGAGGTTACTGACATAGGGAGGGTTGTAGGGACTGGAGGAGGTTACAGAGATAGGGAGGGGTGTAGGGGCTGGAGGAGGTTACAGAGATATTGGAGAGCTTTTAACGTAAGGAACTGAATTTGAATTTTGAGGTGTTTTCTGATGGTGAGTCAGTGTGTATCAGTGAGCACAGAGATGATGGGTGAATGGGACTGGGTGTGAGTTTGTACACTGGGTCACTGCTGAATTGCTTCCCAATCAGAGCTCAATAAGAATCATCTTCTACAAAGACAATTAATCATAAATCTGTCCGAGCTGATGATGATGTTACCTTGGAGAACTGACAGGAGGAAGTAAGATTTCCCAATCATTGTCCAGTCCTAAATATTCCCGATCATTGTCCAGTCCTAAATATTTCACCGGCTTCTCACTCTCAAGCTCTGAAAGAGAAAGGAGTTAATGAGACCGCACCTCTTGTCCGACAGCTCTTGAGAGACCAGAACTGCTTCAAGAAAACATGCTCACAGTACTGCATTAACCCTGAATATTGCTTCTCTGACGGTGCGGCACTCCCTCAGCACTGACCCTCTGATGGCGTGGCACTCCCTCAGCACTGACCCTCTGACAGTGCGGCGCTCCCTCAGCACTGACCCTCTGACGGCGCGGCACTCCCTCAGCACTGACCCTCTGACGGCGTGGCACTCCCTCAGCACTGACCCTCTGACAGTGCGGCACTCCCTCAGCACTGACCCTCTGACGGTGCGGCACTCTGTCAGTCAAAGGGCTGAAAGCAGTTGACTGGATTATTCACTGAAGCTCGTATATGTGCACTTTGCTCATCCCTTGAACTAGAAAGATGTTCTGTACGACACCCTCACACGCAGATCTCAGTAGAAATTCAGTAGAAATCTTTCAAAAGATATCAATTATTGGAATCTGTCTTTATAAAGTCACAACATCAACAAAGGACAATGTTGATCGTGGAAGTGAATTCTAATTGTTCTGTTACTTACCCAGGACCTGTCTGACTGGGGAATAACCGCTGACCCACTCTGCTTGGGCTGAATGTCCTCTTCCTGTGCTGCTTCCTCTGTGTGTCACTAAGAGAGAAAATGGGAAGTGCTTGGTAATAAAGTGTGAAAATCTTGCCATGTGAGCAAATTGGTAACCCTTTCAATGCTGAAATTTTTGCTGATTGGGCCTCTTCCTGTTCCTGTGTAACAGGCTCGAGGGGCTGAATGGGGCCTTCTCCTGTTCCTGTGTAACAGACCCGAGGGGCTGAATGGGATCTCCTCCTGTTCCTGTGTAACAGTCTCAAAGGGCTGAATGGGGCCTCCTACTGTTCATGTGTAACAGGCTTGAGAGGGGCTGAATGGGGCCTCTGATGTCTGGGGGTGAATTAGGCTAATAAACACATAACCATAGTCTTAGGAACACCAACACAATACTAACTGTAGAATGAATGATCTTGAATTATTGGAGCGTAAACCAGCCAGCGCTGTTGCCACAAAGACAGTTCTGTATAATTACCAAATATTTCTCATTTAAAACATGTATTTTCAATTTACAAGATGGATATGTTTTAATTTTGGTTCCATTTTATGAAACTTCAGGCAGTGACAAAATTTAGAGAGAGGGAAGATTCACAGAAAGCAATAATGTTATCAGCAGTGTTCAGGAACAAGTTGGCTATCAATGCTGGCCTTATGAATAGGGTCATACAACTCCCAGAGATAACACAGTGGGCAAGCAGACATGAAGAATTTCTCAGGGTCGGACGAGAGTCACATGGGTTCAATTTGATGGGAATCATTTTCCTGTCCAGTGTCCCATATTGCTGGGCAACAGGAAGGAAGTAACATCCATAAGTTAATAACAAATGAAACTCCACAAGACCATGATGTGTATTGTTATTGGCTGGAGTTAATGACAGGATGATTATTGACTGGTTTGTATTAATGTTACTGGATGAACGTCCACTGGAAAGGTGGGCAGTATGATTTTGAGAATGTATAATTGCCTTCACAGGGGCATTGATATCCGGCTGTCCATATTCTATACCTGGAGTGCAAGGCTTCCTCATATCATTCTCCCTTTCCATCATTTGGTTAAATAAAGTCACGTCTCCAACACCAGTACACTGTATTTTGAGTCTTTGTATTAGCTTAAGTCTGAGCAAATAAATCACCTTGGGAGGAAACCCCCTTCTACAATTTGGCACTGTGGAGCAGAGTGATATCACTGGCTTCAGACAGCAGTCATGATGTGGGTATGCCGGTGTTGGACTGGCGTAAACACAGTAAAAAGTCTGACAACACCAGGTTTTAGTCCAAATAAATCGGTTGGACTAAAACCTGGTGTTGTCAGACTTTTTACTGTGTTCAGACAGCAGGACAGGACTCTTAAGTGGGGGAGGGTGGTGTCTATGTTCTTATATTGACCACACCAGTTAGTTAAAGGAACCCCTGTCAGGCCATCAGGACTGTAAGTTGACTCACCTGAATCCCTGCAAGGTGTTGTAAAGTACAGTCGGAGACAGCATGAGGAGTTTGGGGCACTTAATATGAGAGGGCTGGGGGTAAAAGAGACCCCGGATCAGTCTGGGAGCAGAAAAAGAGCAACACCATTGGGTGACGAGACTCTAACAAAAAGTTGGCGCAGTGGTGAGATTGTGCTAAGGAGTTTTAAAAAATAAAAAAGAAAGCAAGAAGTCCCGATAAGGAGAGTCCTGGGTGGTTGTAGAGCAGAACTCAACGGGTTAACAAAGAGAGACAGAGAAACAGACAGACAGACAAAAAGAGATAGAGAGAGAGACAGACAGACAGAAATAGGCAGAGAGAGAGAGGCAGAGACAGAGAGAGACAGACAGAGAGAGAGAGACAGGGACAGAGAGAGAGAAACAGAGAGACAGAAACAGACGGACAGAGAGATAGACAAACAGGCTGTGATCCAGTAGCCTGTGGAGAGGACAGAGGAGAGACAGCTAGAGTAATGGAGAGAAAAAAATCCAGTGAGAAATTCTCAGAGAGGAAAGTAAGGGGTGAATACTATGAAAGCAGAGAAGGATCTGGTTTGCAGAGAGAGAGAGAGAGAGAAGTGCGGAGAGAGAGAAAGAGCGGTAGACAGGCTGTGAGAGTGAGAGCACCCTTGTGTGGATGCTTGGGAATTGCAGATGACAGCAGAATTAGGACTAATGCAGACGGTTTAAAAATCAAAGTAAGACACTAAAGATCAAATTCCTCGATTTTTTGAATGTGATCAATGGCCAAGGTCATTCTTTAAAAAAAAGGATAAGAATTTGACAGAGATCTGGGCTCTTTGTGTCAACCTTATCAACCCAGGTTAATAACGTTGTTAAGAAGGCGTACGGTGTGTTAGCTTTTATTGGTAGAGGGATTGAATTTCGGAGCCGTGAGGTCATGTTACAACTGTACAAAACTCTGGTGCGGTCGCACTTGGAGTATTGTGTACAGTTCTGGTCGCCACATTATAAGAAAGATGTGGAGGCGTTGGAAAGGGTGCAGAGGAGGTTTACCAGGATGTTGCCTGGTATGGTGGGAAGGTCTTGAGGAAAGGCTGAGGGACTTGAGGTTATTTTCATTGGAGAGAAGAAGGTTACGAGGTGACCTGATTGAGGCATACAAGATAATCGAAGGATTGGATAGAGTGGACAGTGAGAGCCTTTTTCCTCGGATGGTGATGGCTAACACAAGGGGACATAGCTTTAAATTAAGGGGTGGTAATTATAGGATGGATGTCAGAGGTAGGTTCTTTACTCAGAGGGTAGTAAGGTCGTGGAATGCCCTGCCTGCAGCAGTTGTGGACTCACCAACTTTAAGGGCGTTCAAATGGTCAGTGGATAGGCATATGGATAACATTGGAATAGTTTAGGTTAGAGGGTCATTAGATTGGTTCCACTGGTCGGCGCAACATCGAGGGCCGAAGGGCCTGTACTGCGCTGTAATCTTCTATGTATTGGTCTAAAAATGGCAAAATGTTGTATCTGAAAAGTTGAAAGTAGGTGAAGAGAGTGTGATAGTCTTCAGCAGGAATGTCTGAGAATCGGGATATTTAAAAGCAGTGGTAAGTCTTGTTTTGGATTAATCTTAAAAATGGAAAGATAGAGATTAATCTTTGTTTCAGGAGTACAGGATTTTGATGTAACGACATTCAGTTGAGAAAATGTACTACGTCCTACTTTGAAACAAGTGGAGTGTTAACTCATTTTGTCCCACGCACAATGGATCTTTGTGTTTTAAGAATTTTACAATGGGATATGGCACTCAACTCATCGATCGACAGTTCTGATGTGCCACAGCGAAAAACCATTCAGACCTCCTCAGAAGACAGATATGGATCATGGCGGACTGAGTACCCTTCGTCGTCCAGAACTTCCCCGGAGCAAAGAAGCAATGACATCTTCTCTGGAGCCTTCAATATATCATCGATGAAGACAAACATCTCGCCAAGGCCATTCCCACACCCCAACTTCCTTCAAACAACCACAAACAGACCATTGTCGGCAGCAAACTACCCAGCCTTCAGGAGAGCAGTGATCACAACACTACATAACCCTGTCACGGCAATCTCTGCAAGACATGCCGGATCATCGACATGGATGCCATCATCTCACGTGAGAACCATCCATCAGGTACTCTTGCGACTTGGCCTACATTGTCTACCTGATAGACTGCAGGAAAGGATGTCCCGAGGCATGGTACTTTGGGGAGATCATGCAGATGCTACGACAACGGATGAATGAACACCATTCAACAATCCCCAGGCAGGAGTGTTCTCTTCCTGTCGGGGAACACTTAAGCAGTCAAGGGCATTCAGCCTCTGATCTTCAAGTAAGCCTTCTCCAAGGTGGCCTTCACAACACACAAAAACACAGTTGCTGAGCAGAAACTGATAGCCAGGTTCCACACACGAGGACAGCCTCAACTGGGATCTTGGGTTCATGTCATTCTAACTATAACCCCCACGACTTGCCTGGGCTTGCAAAATCTCACTAACTGTCCTGGCTGGAGACAATACACACCTCTTTAACTTGGCCTCTCTCCACTCGCACTGTCTGTATCTTTAAGACTTTATTACCTGTAAAGAAATGTATTACCGCATTCCAACCATTATCTTGTAATTGAGTTTGTGTCTATATATGCCTGTTTGTGAACACAACACCCATTCACCCGATGAGGGAACAGCGCTCCGAAAGCTTGTGGCTTGTGCTACCAAATAAACCTGTTGGACTTTAACCTGGTGTTGTGAGACTTCTTACTGTGCTTATCCCAGTCCAACGTTGGCATCTCCACATCATGGTCACATGTAGCCAGACCAGATAAGGACGGCAGATTTCCTTTTGTAAAAGACATGAGTGAAGCAGATCATCTTGCCTTCCTGGAGTGAGAATTCTGTCTCTTGAAATGGTTTGGTGGCTAAAAGTTAGAGGCTGGAAGTGACATTATCTCTACCTTGAGGTCTGCTGGAAATTACAAGGCTGAGAAGTCAGAGTTTCAAATCTCCAAACAAAGGACTAAGTTCCAGAATCACATGAGCATCTCATTTTCTGTATTAAAGCTGCGCAGGTGTTTACAGGGAAGTTTGTTTGGTTGGAATATTTTATTTGATTAAACAATATCATGTGTTTTTCTTGTTTGTAATTAATAAAAATTATTGCTAATTTCTGTTCTATGTGTTAACTGTATTCTGAAATAAACTTTGTTTGATAAAAGCTTCCTAGTGGGTCATTTGAATCATATCTGAAGTGAAACATCTCAGGGTCACCCTAGCCAAATTCAAACTGCAAAACCTATGCTCCAGGCAGACTTAATAAAACACTTTGGAGTTTCTGATTTGAATTATAACAGTCCTGACCCTCTGATAGTGCAGCACTCCCTCAGTGCTGACCTCTGACTGTGCGACACATCCTCAGTACTGACCCTCTGACAGTGCGGCACTCCCTCAGTATGGATCGGAGCTTCAGGGATTCCTCAGTATGAGCCTCACAATCATCGCAATGATCAGTAGGAATCTTTCAAAGGCATCAATCATTGCAATCTGTCTTTATAAAGTCACAACATCAACCAAGGACAGTGTTGGTCATGGAAGTGAATTCCATTCGTTCTGTTACTCCCCAGATCCTATCCGACTGCCCACCTCTGGTATTTAATTTTAAGTAGATTATGTATCGCTGTCAGTCAAAATGGGTGGTGCTTGAGTCAAAGTGCAAAAACAATACATTTGCTTGTCCTTTGCGCAAACTATTAAGGTTTTGGATGCAAAAAGTACAGCTGGATGACCTCTTCCTGTTCTTGGTAACAGGGGCAAAGGGGCTGAATGGGGCCTCCTCCTGTTCCTGTGTAACAGGCTCGAGGGGCTGAATGGGGCCTCCTCCCGTTCCTGTGTAACAGGCTCGAGGGGCTGAATGGCCTCCTCCTGTTCCTGTGTAACAGGCTTGAGGGGCTGAATGGCCTCCTCCTGTTCCTGTCTAACAGGCTCGAGGGGCTGAATGGTCTCCTCCTGTTCCTGTGTAACAGGCTCGAGGGGCTGAATGGGGCCTCCTCCTGTTCCTGTGTAACAGGCTCGAGGGGCTGAATGGTCTCCTCCTGTTCCTGTGTAACAGGCTCAAGGAGCTGAATGGCCTCCTCCTGTTCCTGTGTAACAGGCTCGAGGGGCTGAATGGCCTCCTCCTGTTCCTGTGTAACAGGCTGCCAATTCTCGACAGCCTTTGGACTTTCAGGATCCCAGGAGTTGATGATGAAGAACACACATCAGCTGACTCGGGGACCCCTCTGCTCCTATTTGGGAACTCCACATTTTCATTCCAACAGCCTGTCAAGTCAAGTGCACAGGGGAACCAGGCACATCGATTCCCGTTACCATGTCGATTGAGCGTGCACTCAGCATTGAGTTCATTGACTTTAGACTGAAATATCTCCGCTATCTTGACCCACACTTTTCAGACGAAAACATGATGTCCCGGTGCAACTGCGCTTGTTGAATGGGGCCTCCTCCGATTCCTGTGTAACAGGCTGGAGGGGGGCCGAATGGGGCCTCCTCCTGTTCCTGTGTAACAGGCTGGAGGGGGGCTGAATGGGGCCTCCTCTGGTTCCTGTGTAACAGGCTTGAAGGGGGCTGAATGGGGCCTCCTCCTGTTCCTGTGTAACAGGCTGGAGGGGGGCTGAATGGGGCCTCTCTTGTCTTTTTTTATTCCTCCCTGAGGGATATGGATATTACTGCCAAGGTCATTATTTGTTGTCCATTCCTGACTGTCGTCGAGAATTCGCTGTTGTGAGTCGAGGGATCACACTTTGGCCAAACTGAGTGAGGAAAGCCGTGTTCCTTCCCCAAAGGAGTGTTCCTTCCTTAAATGATCTTGAATCATGTCTCAGGGTGCTGTTTGGTCCTCCCCTCTTCCTCTTGCTCTGAGGTTGCAGGTATTTCAGCCAAGAGGCAGCAAGGGGAGGTGGCTGTTGGGCATCATCTAGTTGGGTCATGAGTCATTCTGCACCAATCGGAATGCACAAAGACAGTGTATGTCATATGGATGGATGTATTGGCTGACTGATGCCTGGGGAATGTGGGGGGATGCAGGGAGCGCGGTGGAAGGGAAAGATGAGGGGGGGATGCAGGGAGCACGGTGGGAGGTGGGGGGGATGCGGGGAGTGTGTTGGGAGGGAGAGGTGGGGGGGGATATGGGGAGTGCGATAGGAGGGAGAAGTGAGGGGGGATGCGGGGAGTGTGTTGGGAGGGAGAGGTGGGGGGGATGCGAGGAGCGCAGTGGCAGAGAGAGGTGGGGGGAGGGTGCGGAGTGCTGGGGTGAGGTAGGGGCTTGCTAGGAGGGAGAGGTGGAGGGCTGGTGGGGCACAGTGGGAAGGAGAAGTAGGGTGTTTGGGGACATGGTGGGTATTTACTGTGATGATAACATTAAGGGAAAGGCCACAAGGTTGAACACCTGCTTTTCAACCAGTTGAACTGCAGAAGTTGCCTATTAAAAGAGTGCCACATTGGCGCAAGTCCCTTTGTGTGATATTGAGAATTAAATTCTGGATGTCAGAACATTTGAACGAGGCAGGTAATGTTTTTAACCTTGCCCAGAACTTCAAAGGAAAGGCCAGGTAACACGGTTCTCTGGCGTGAGGGGGAAAGTGAGAGTGGGTGACGAGCGGCCTGAGAAACCAGACACTTTGTGAAGACAAAAATTGTTTATTTTTTTGAAGGAAACCCGGTCAAAATGATTGTGAAACTTGAACATATTGTCAAGTGAATTTGTGTGCGAGAGCATAAAACAGCTAAATCAGGAGACTCCTGTGCATCTCGCTGAATACTAACATCAATAACCCAGTAGCATTCATTCAAATGATATAGTAACAAGACTGCCCACATAATCACTTGCACATTCACACACACACACACACACACAAAATCACATTCACATCCTCCCAGACACACATACACACACACATACACAGTCACATCCTCCCAGACACACACACACACTCACAAACACAGAAAATCATACTCAGACACACATATCCACACAAACAATCGGACACACAAACACTGACACACGCACACATTCATTCTGACAAACAGGCCAGAATTTCCCGACTGTTCACACCAGAGAGATTTTCCCATCCCACTGCAGTGAAGGGAGATTTGGCATGTCGCCAATTCTCCATCTTCTCTGCAGCGGGAGAGTGTGTGAACAGCTGGTAAGATCACACCCAGAGTCACACACATTCACCCTGACACACATACTCACACTGACACACACACAAACTCACACACAAAGAAATGTACATTATAAACAGTTGAAACATAGGTTCTATTAAAAGTACAGAATATCAGTACAAAAGATAGATAATGATGAAAACTTCAATATATGACAGTCACTAACAAATCTAAGAGGGATTCTGAAGAAACATCTTTACCCAGGGAGTGGGGAGAATGTGGAACTCGATCCCACAGGGAGTGATTGACTTAAATAGTGTCAACAGATTTAAAGTGGAAACTGGATAAATACATGGTGGAGAACGGAACAGAAGGAGATGGTGATGGGAGTGAAATGAAGAGTCGGGGTTTGGAGAAAGCTTGTGCAGAGCAGGAAAACCAGCACAGAGTTGATGGGCTGAATGGCCAATTTCTGTGCAGTAAAATGCAAGTAAAGCTCTAAATGGAATTGCTGGATAGGCGCTGCAGTAATTAGATCTCCCAGACAATAAATAAGAGGAGGTGGGGTGATAGGCTGTGGTAAGCGGCAGCGTGACGTGTTACAGGAACGCAGCCACAGTCTAAGATTTGCAGCAGAGACCACAAGTCTTCACGTTGCTTCTCCGTTTACAGCAGCCACAGCAGTACACACAGATCGCAAGGTGGCTCATCCTCTTCTGTCGTAGAAGCACGGACCCCTGAAAAAGAGGGAGGTCACTTGGTGAGAACATGCCAGAAAGGAAGGAGGCACCATGACGTTTCTACTGTACCAACATTTCAATTGTGCAGGCCTTTGGGGAACGAACGTGCATTTCTCTCAGTGCCCGTCACCCTCTCAGTCCCAAATCCTTTTGCAGCCACTGAGGAAAATTTTTTACTGTTTGAAGTGTGGTCACTGTTTTATTGGAGGAAAGGCAGCAGCTAATTTGCGCACAGTAAGTTCCCAAATACAGCAATGCAGTAACAGCCCAAACTAACACTTTCCATTTTCACCCATTGTTGGTTGAGGGACATACCTTTCCCCTGGGAAACTGGAGAGAACTCCACCCAGACCCTCTGACAGTGAGGCACTCCCTCACTACTGACCCTGTGACAGTGCGGCACTCCCTCAGTACTGACCCTCTGACAGTGCGGCACTCCCTCAGTACTGACCCTCTGACAGTGCGGCGCTCCCTCAGCACTGTCCCTCTGACAGTGCGGCACTCCCTCAGCACTGACCCTCTGACAGTGCGGCACTCCCTCAGCACTGACCCTCTGACAGTGCGGCACTCCCTCAGCACTGACCCTCTGACAGTGTGGCACTCTCTCAGTGTTGACCTTCTGATAGTGCGGCACTCCCTCAGTACTGACACGATGACAGTGTGGCACTCCCTCAGTGCTGATACTCTGACAGTGTGGCACTCCCTCAGTACTGACCCTCTGACAGTGCGGCACTCCCTCAGCACTGACCCTCTGACAGTGCGGCACTCCCTCAGTACTGACCCTCTGACAGTGCGGCACTCCCTCAGCACTGACCCTCTGACAGTGCGGCGCTCCCTCAGTACTGACACTCTGACAGTGCGGCACTCCCTCAGTACTGACACTCTGACAGTGTGGCACTCCCTCAGTGCTGATACTCTGACAGTGTGGCACTCCCTCAGTACTGATACTCTGACAGTGTGGCAGTCCCTCAGCACTGACCCTCTGACAGTGCGGCACTCCCTCAGTGCTGACATTTTGACAGTGTGTCACTCCCTCAGTACTGACCCTCTGACAGTGCGGCACTCCCTCAGTGCTGATACTCTGACAGTGTGGCAGTCCCTCAGCACTGACCCTCTGACAGTGCGGTGCTCCCTCAGTACTGACACTCTGACAGTGCGGCACTCCCTCAGCACTGACCCTCTGACAGTGCGGTGCTCCCTCAGTACTGACCCTCTGACAGTGCGGCACTCCCTCAGTACTGACACTCCGACACTGCGGCACTCCCTCAGTACTGACCCTCTGACAGTGCGGCGCTCCCTCAGCACTGACCCGCTGACAGCGTGGCACTCCCTCAGTACTGACCCTCTGACAGTGTGGCACTCCCTCAGTACTGACACTCTGACAGTGCGGCACTCCCTCAGCACTGACCCTCTGATAGCGTGGCACTCCCTCAGTACTGACCCTCTGACGGTGCGGCACTCCCTCAGTACTGACACTCTGACAGTGCGGCACTCCCTCAGTACTGACCCTCTGACAGTGCGGCGCTCCCTCAGCACTGACCCTCTGACAGCGTGGCACTCCCTCAGTACTGACCGTCTGACAGTGTGGCACTCCCTCAGTACTGACAGTCTGACAGTGCGACACTCTCTCAGTACTGACTCTCTGACAGTGCGGCGCTCCCTCAGCACTGACACTCTGACAGTGCGGCACTCCCTCAGTCCTGACACTCTGACAGTGCGGCACTCCCTCAGTACTGACACTCTGACAGTGCGGCACTCCCTCAGCACTGACCCTCTGACAGTGCGGCACTCCCTCAGTACTGACCCTCTGACAGTGTGTCACTCCCTCAGTACTGACCCTCTGACAGTGCAGCACTCCCTCAGTACTGACATTCTGACAGTGCGGCACTCCCTTAGCACTGACCCTCTGACAGTGCGGCACTCCCTCAGTACTGACCCTCTGACAGTGCGGCACTCCCTCAGTACTGACCCTCTGACAGTGCAGCACTCCCTCAGTACTGATTCTCTGACAGTGCGGCACTCCCTCAGTACTGACCCTCTGACAGTGCAGCACTCCCTCAGTACTGACACTCTGACAGTGCGGCACTCCCTCAGTACTGACCCTCTGACAGTGCGGCACTCCCTCAGTACTGACCCTCTGACAGTGCAGCACTCCCTCAGTACTGACCCTCTGACAGTGCAGCACTCCCTCAGTACTGACACTCTGACAGTGCGGCACTCCCTCAGTACTGACCCTCTGACAGTGCAGCACTCCCTCAGTACTGACCTTCTGACAGTGCAGCACTCCCTCAGTACTGACACTCTGACAGTACGGCACTCCCTCCGTACTGACATTCTGACAGTGTGTCACTCCCTCAGTACTGACATTCTGACAGTGCGGTGCTCCCGAGATCACATGCACTGGTCCTTTTGACTTAGGACTGAGAGTTGCGAAGCTTCGAGCAGACAATCTGAACCAATGCTTGCCGCGCCTGTGCTGAGGGCGGGCCAGTCATTACTACATTGCCATTTGTGGGATCTTGCTGACCCTAAAATGGCTGCTGCATGCCTGACACTACATCAGTGACCGCTCTTCCAAAATAAATATTTCGCTGTCCTTGAAGAGCTTTAGGACATCCCAAGGTGGGAGGGAAAGATGCTGGAAAGATGTAAACTCTCTTCTTACACAACCTCCCCCAGTCTGACTGGTAATTAATCAGTCCGTTGTAAACTGTTAGAACGTCCTGGCTTCAGTTATGGATCGGATCTCAGCAATGCTTTGGCTGAGAGTCAAATCGACTGTTGATTCGGAGAGATTAGATACTACCTGTACGCAGTGGCTCCAGCCTCTGGCACTGACTCCTGTGTCCCCCTTCCACACAACACTCACAACTCACATTTACATTGCACCCCGCCCCAAACCCTGGGACAGCCAGTTGCTCCAACCCGCATCTCGGCAGAGTAATCAGAATGACATCGAGTCGCACAGGGAGATATTAAAGACAGGATGACCAAACACACTGTCAAAGAGGCTGGTTCATAAGGAGCACCTTAGAGTAGGAGAGGGAGGGGTGGAGAGGTTTAGGGAGGTAATTCCTGGGCAGCTGAAGGCACAGCCGCCCATAATGCAGTGATGGGAATCGGGGGATTGTGGCAGAGGCTTGAACTGCAGAGATTTCGAAGGGTTCTCAGGACGGGAGGAGGTATCTCTCCCTCTTCCTGCCTCTCACTATCTACCTCTCTTCCTCAAAAGGCACTGGGAGCAGAGTCTTTGAACATTTTTAAAGCAGAGTGAGACAGATTCTCAATTAACGAGGGAGTGAAAGTCGATGGGAATGTGGGGTTGAGGTTACAATCAGACTAGCTGTGATCTGGGGGAGCAGCTCGAGCGGCCGAGTGGCCAACTCCTTGCTCCTAGTTTGGATGTTCTCTCTTTCCCATTCCTTTCAGTTGGCCAAATCTTTCTCTCCTCTTCCTTTTCCCAGTTTCTCCTCCCTGTCTCTCCACAGGTTCTGTATCTCTTTCACTTTCCATTTCGCTCACTTTGTATCTCTCCTTTTAATTTTTCTCTCCCTCTCGTACACTCTCTCTCTCACTTTCCCTCCTCTATCTCTCAATTCTTCCTCTCTCACTGTCTCCCACTCCATCCATTGTTCTCTCCCTTTCACCACTTCCTTGTCCCATTCTCTATCCCTCTCCTCCACTCTCTCCCCATCCACACCCTTATATTCTCCTCCTCCTCCCATTCCTTCTCCCTCTCTGTCACTTTACTACCTCTTATCCTTATTCCTAAGGGGAAGTGTTGGGGGAACTTCTATTAAAAATCATTGGGGAATATGTTAATTTCCTTGGAACTGCCTCATCCCTGCACAACAATAAAAGGGATCTAATTTCTGTAATTTCCTACAGGTCAGAGAGACAGCCACTGCAACCAGCTTAAAATCAGCAAACCTTCATCAGAGACCTGAGGGAAGGGAAACCTTAAAAGAGGGAATAAATATCAACGTACCATGCTTGGGGAATCCACAGATTTCTCAGTGTTCAAAGAAGCATGCCCATCGTCAATCTGAAAGAACAAAGAATTTATCAGTCCACAAAGTCAGAGTGTGATAGGACAGAGAGACAGACAGACAGAGAGAAGGAGCACCAAGAGGGAAAGTGGAAAGGCTGACAGAGAGAGAGGGTAAGAAGCCTTGCAACACCAGGTTAAAGTCCAACAGGTTTATTTGGCAGCACAAGCTTTCAGAGCCTCAGGCTCTTTCATCAGGTGAGTGGGATTTCAGTTCATAAACAGGACATGTAAACACAAACTCAATTTACAAGATAATGATTGGAATTTGAGTCTTTACACGTAATCAAATCTAAAGGTACAGACAATGTGAATGGAGAGAGGGCCAAGTTCAGGTGAAAGAGATGTGTATTGTCTCCAGACAGGACAGTTAGTGAGATTTTGCAAGCCCAGGCAAGTCATGGGGGTTACAATTAGTATGACATGAACCAAGATCCTGGTTGAGACCATCCTCATGTGTGTGGAACTTGGCTATCATTGGGAATTGGCTACTGACCCTCAGTACTGACCCTCTGACAGTGCGGCACTTCCTCAGTACTGACCCCCTGACAGTGCGGCACTCCCTCAGTACTGACCCTCTGACAGTGTGGCACTGCCTCAGTTCTCGCCGGCGCAGACTCGATGGGCTGAATGGTCTCTTTGTGCACTGAAGGGATTCTCTGCGTCTCTACATTCAGGCTCAAAGGCATGATGTACTGACTCTCAGGCCTGAAGGTACAAGTCATGGCTGTCGATGAAGGGGCAGACACGTTAAGAGAGGGAGGCAGAGTGCAAAAAGCAGAAGAAGTGATTGAAGGGTAGAGCTGATTGTAGGAGGTGACAGAGCTGCTGTAATTAACACACAACAATATGGATTCAACTTGCATCTTGAATCTAGCAATATATCCCAAGATGCTTCCCAGGAGAAATTCCCAAACAATGTTGGACCTCAAGCCACATAAGGAAATATCAGGGACAAGTGACCAAAAGCTTAGTCAAAGAGTTTGGTTTTTAAAGAGATGATAGAGAGAGAGAGAGAGAGAGAGCCAAAGAGAAACAGAGAGAAAGTGACAGAGAAACAGAAAGATATGGAGAGAGAGGAAGAGCAACGTAGAGTGAGAGAAAGAGAGAGAGGTGGAGAATTTTAAGGAGGGAATTCCAGAAACTAGGATCCTCCAGGGAGATGCTCAAGAGGCTGGAATTCGAGCAGCGCAGAGATCTCGGAGATTTGTAGGGGCTGGAGGAGGTTACAGAGGTAGGGAGGGGTGAAGGGGCCAGAGGAGGTTACAGAGATAGGGAGGGGTGTAGAGGCTGGAGGAGGTTACAGAGATAGGGAGGGGGTGTAGGGGCTGGAGGAGGTTACAGAGATAGGGAGGGGTGTAGGGGGCTGGAGGAGGTTACAGAGATAGGGAGGGGTGTAGGGGGCTGGAGGAGATTATAGAGATAGGGAGGGGTGTAGAGGCTGGAGGAGGTTACAGAGTGAGGGATGTAGGGGCTGGAGGAGCAGAAGAATAATAATTTCCTGAAGCAGCAGAAACAAACAGGAGGAAAAGATATTAAACTCACATCAGGTGACAAATAATAAATGCATGAAGGTAACAGCATCAAACTGCAGCCAGTGAGACTATCTGGGTGCTTGGTGCAGAGTCATGCACTAGTATCATGTCATTCAGGAAGGACTTACCTTGGACACGGAAAAGCAGTAACTGAGGTCCACGATGACCAGCAATGTCAGAGCGATGGAGAGAAGTCGCAATTTCATCTGAGAGCTTGCCATTTCTGCCTGCCTCCTCTGATCTTCTCTGGCTCTGGTTTGAGGGGTTGGTTTGTGAGCAGCAAGAGCTCACTGCTCTTTATACCTGCCTCACCAAGGCTGAGGGGCGGAGGCACTGGGGGGAGTTGATGTTTGAGCAAATGACTCAGGAACTTTTCCAGGAATTGTGATTCCCAAGTCATTGATGTTGAAATTGGAACAGTGTAGGTATGCACACAGGAGGGTGGGGGGTGCGAACAGACTGGAATGGGAGTAGGGTCAATACTGATATTACATTGACAAACAAGTAGGTTTCACAACTAGTAGCTTCCAATTCAACTGCCTGGGGCTCAATAAGCTCTGAAATTCCCTCCCAAATCCTCCCCACTTCTGTCCCCTAGCTGTCCTCCTTTAAGACGCTCCTTCACAACCTACCTCTTCAAGTGAGCTCACCATGGACCTCCCGATCCGCGAGGCTGTGTGTCCGTGGTTAATAGTCCTATCATTTATTAATAACAGCTTTCTCTACACCCCAGCTATAACTGTAACACCACATTCTGCACCCTCTGTTTTCCTTTTCTATATACAGTATGCTTTGTCTGTATTGCACGCAAGAAAAAATACTTTTCACTGTATCCCAATACACATGACAATGATAAATCAAGTCACTGATCTGGGCATGACCCCTGCGAGCAATTGCAGAGAGGTTTCAATGCAGAGGATGCCATTTGGTACCCTGCTAATGCCAAAGTGCCACCATCTCTGTTTGGCCCATTCTGCACCCACTCCTTCCTCATCCTTAAATCTTAATGCAACATCGAAGAGGGGGATGCCCTGAGATATTGCCATTACCCGAGGGATCTGCGTATCGACTATGCAAAACCATGATGGAGCAGATTTCAACAAGGGCATAACTCATGGTACTGTGTTAGGGGACACACTTCTCTAAAAGGCCCTATTTGGGCTCATGTGCCTCCTCAGATCAAAGCTCCTCAGACAGTCTCACTGGGTTTAGTAGACCTGCTCCTTCCACCTGTCAGTCAGAAGGTTATGGTGTGAGTCCCCACGACAAAGCCTCGAGACAGATATTACACACCAACATGTCCAGCGCCAGTACTTAGAGAATGCCGCACTGCCAGAGGGTCAGGACTGAGGGAGTGCCGTGCTATCAGAGAACCAGCACTGAAGGAATGCCGCACTGTCAGAGGGTCAGTACTGAGGGAATGCCGCACTGTCAGAGGGTCAGTACTGAGGGAGTGCTATGCTATTAGAGGACCAGCACTGAAGGAGTGCCGCACTGTCAGAGGGTCAGTGCTGAGGGAGTGCCGCACCACCAGAGGGTCAGGACTGACGGAGTGCCGCACTGTCAGAGGGTCAGGACTGAGGGAATGCCGCACTGTCAGAGGGTCAGTACTGAGGGAGTGCCGCATTGTCAGAGGGTCAGTACTGAGGGAGTGCCGCACTGTCAGAGGGTCAGTGCTGAGGGAGTGCCGCACTGTCAGAGGGTCAGTGCTGAGGGAGTGCCGCACTGTCAGAGGGTCAGTGCTGAGGGAGTGCCGCACTATCAGAGGGTCAGTACTGAGGGAGTGCTATGCTGTCAGAGGACCAGCACTGAAGGAGTGCCGCACTGTCAGAGGGTCAGTGCTGAGGGAGTGCCGCACTGTCAGAGGGTCAGTACTGAGGGAGTGCCGCACTGTCAGAGGACCAGCACTGAAAGAGTGCCGCACTGTCAGAGGGTCAGTACTGAGGGAGTGCCACATTGTCAGAGTGTCAGTACTGAGGGAGTGCCGCACTGTCAGAGGGTCAGTACTGAGGGAGTGCTATGCTATCAGAGGACCAGCACTGAAGGAGTGCCGCACTGTCAGAGGGTCAGTGCTGAGGGAGTGCCGCACTGTCAGAGGGTCAGTACTGAGGGAGTGCAGCACTGTCAGAGGGTCAGTACTGAGGGAGTGCCGCACTGTCAGAGGGTCAGTGCTGAGGGAGTGCCACACTGTCAGAGGGTCAGTACAGAGGGAGTGCCGCACTGTCAGACAGTCAGTACTGAGAAAATGCCACACTGTCAGAGGACCAGTGTTGAGGGAGTGCCACACTGTCAGAGGGTCAGTGCTGAGGGAGTGCAGCACTGTCAGAGGGTTAGCACAGAAGGAGTGCCGCACTCTCAGAGGGTCAGTACTGAGGGAGTGCCGCACTGTCAGAGGGTTAGCACTGAGGGAATGCCACACTGTCAGAGGGTCAGTACTGAGGGAGTGCCGCACTGTCAGAGGGTTAGCACTGAGGGAGTGCTGCACTGTCAGAGGGTTAGCACTGAGGGAGTGCTGCACTGTCAGAGGGTTAGCACTGAGGGAGTGCCGCACTGTCAGAGGGTTAGCACTGAGGGAGTGCTGCACTGTCAGAGGGTTAGCACTGAGGGAGTGCTGCACTGTCAGAGGGTTAGCACTGAGGGAGTGCTGCACTGTCAGAGGGTCAGTACTGAGGGAATGCCACACTGTCAGAAGGTCATTACTGAGGGATTGCTGCATTGTCAGAGAGTCAGTACTGAGGGAATGCCGCACTGCCAGAGGGTCAGTACCGAAGGAGTGCTGCATTGTCAGTGCCGCACTGTCAGAGATGCTAGCTTTAAATGAGACACTAAACTGAGCTTTCTGCCTCTCAGTTGTTTTAGAAGATCCACAATCACTATTTGGAAGAAGGCTGGGCATTGGGAGAAGTGACAGGGAGGGGAGAGTGGGTAGAGGATGTGGTGGAGTTCTCTCCTGTGTCCTGGGGCTGGAACTTACCCCTCATTCAACATCACTGAAACCGATATGAAAGCAGTGGCGGGCTTGGTAAAGAGTCACTCTGACCAGTCCTGGCTCTATTCTCTCTCTACAGGGACTGTTAAACCTGCTGCGATTTTCCAGTGTTTTCTGATTTGATTTCCCTAAGACCAATGATTTGGGTCATTATCACACTGGTGTTTGTGGGACCTTGCAGTGTGTAAATTGGCTTCAGGTTTCCTACATAATGACAGCAACCACACTACAAAAATAATTATTGTCTGTGAAACACTTTGGGGGTGTGCTGATGTGGTGAAAGGCACGAGGGAAATGCAGGTCTTCAGAATCCCTTAAGCGATTTGATGCTTTATTACTTGTGCCTGTTTGCACACCCTTGTTGACATCCCGGAATAAGAAATGTGATGGGGCAGACAGAACCAGGTGAAGGAATGAAATAAATCCTTCAATGAAAGGCGATAGATGAAGAAATCGGAATAAGTCTGGGATATATGGATTAAAGGGGAAGAGGGACTATTCTTCCTACTAGACTGGAGTCAATAAATTGTTTGCCAAGAGTGGGATACTTTGTGGTGTCCCCTTTGCAGCCCTGTCCTCTCGGTAAATCAGTAACTCTCTTGCTGGTGTGGCGTACGATACTGCACTGATTTCTGGATATTGCACTGGTTTTTTTTCTCCCGTCTCCTGGCCCGAGACCAGCAATAAGGTCCTTGGGGCATCGACTGCCTGGCGCCTGCAATTATCAGTCCCTCCACAGCGACCTTCATATCATGCAGAAAATCTGACACTGCGCAAAAACAAAGTGGGAAACTAAACACTCAGGGCTGGATTTTGTGGCAACAAATCGGGCAAGCATGGTAGCACAGTGGGTTAGCACTGCTGCCTCACAGCGACAGGGACCCGGGTTTGATTCCCGGCTTCAGGTGACTGTGTGGAGTCTGCAAATTCTCCCTGTGTATGTGTGGGTTTCCTCCGGGTTTCCCAGTTTCCTCCCACAGTCCAAACATGCGCAGGCTAGGTGGATTGGCCATGCTAAATTGCCCCTTAGTGTCCAAACATGTGTAGATTAGGGGGATTAATGAGGTGACTACATGGAGTTATGAGGATAATGCCTGTGCATGATGTTCTGTTGGAGATTCGGTGCAGACACGATGGGCCAAACGGCCTCCTTCTGAACTGTAAGGAATCTATATTGATGCTCTGAGAGAATAAATTCCTCCTCATCTCCCTCTACAATGGCAGAACCTACATTTTTAAACTGTGTCCCCCTAATCCTAGATACCCCCACGTAGGGGAAACATCCAGTCAGCATCCACCCTGTCAAGCCCCCCTCAGAATCTTGTATGCTTCAGTAAGATCATCTGTCATTCTTCTAAACCCCAATAACTGTAGACCCAACCTTCTCAACCTTTCCTCATAAGACAAACCCCAGGAACCTGAACTTTCTCTGATGCAAGTGTATCGTTCCTTAAGGAGACCAAAACTGTACACATTGCTCCGAGTGAGGTCTCACCAATGCCCTATACAGTGGTAGCAAAGCTTCCCAACTTTTATACTCCATCCCCAATATTCCATTTGCCTTCCTAATTCTTTGCTGTACCTGAATGCTAATATTTTGTGACCAGGTACATGGATACCCAGATCCCTTTGTACCACGTTCTACAGCCCCTCCCTATTTAAATAATTTTTTTTTTTATTCTTCCTGCCAGTGTGGACATTGTCACATACATTATACTCCATCTGTCAGATTTTTACCAACTCATGTTACCAATCTGTATCCCTTTGCAGGCTCTTTGTATCCTCCTCACAACTTACTTTCCTGCCTATCTTTGTGTCATCATGGAATTGCTACCGTGCACAGGGAGGGGCCATTCAGCCCATCGTGTTTGCACTAGCTCTCCAAATAAGCAGTTCACCCGATGCCATTCTCTTGCCTTTGACTCCTGTTTATTGACTACAACTCAGCCTTCAACACCATTATTCCTACAAAGTTCATCTCCAAACTCTGTGGCCTGGGCCTTGGCTGTTCCCTCTGTGAGTGGATCCTTGACTTCCTAACCCACACATCGATCACAATCAGTAAGGGTAAGTAGCAATACTTCCTCCATGATTATCCTCAACACTGGTGTTCTCAGCCCCCTACTATACTCCTTATTCACTTACGACTGTGTGGACAAATTCTGCTCCAATTCAATTTTCAAGTTTGCAAATGACACCACCATTATGGGTCAGATCGTAAATGAGACATAGTACCGGAAAGAGCGAGAATCTGGTGGAATGGTGCAACGACAATAATCTTTCCTTCAAAGTCTTTAAAACAAAGGAAGTGTAATGGAGGACATGCCCCTGTCTACAGCAACAGGAACAAAGTCAAAATGATTGAGACCCTCAAGTTTTTAGGTGTCCAGATCACCAACAACCTGTCCTGGTCCCCCCCATGCTGACACTATAGTTAAGAAAGCCCACCAACGCCTCTACTTTCTCAGAAGACTAAGGAAATTTGGCCTGTCAGCTACGACCCTCACCAACTTTTACAGATGCCCAATAGAAAGCATTCTTTCTGGTTGTATCACAGCTTGATATGGCTCCTGCTCTGTCCAAGGCCGCACTAAACTACAAATAATGTAGCCCAGTCCATCACGCAAAGATGGTAGAGAATTCCAGAGATTCACCACTTTCTGCTAGAAGAAATTTCTACGCATCTCAGTTTTAAGTGACTGACCCTTTAACTTGTAGCTGTGTCCCCTTGTTCGAGACTCTCCCACTAGTGAAACATCTCACCACCGACTCTGTCAAGCTCCCTCAGGACATTTTTGAATAAGGTCACCCCTCACACTTCTAAAATTCTAAGGATTACATGTCTCTGTAATGGCTGTAAACAGAGAAGGAAAAAAGCTAAGGAGGGGAAAAAGAGCATGAAACAGAGGAAAGTAAATCTGACTGACGATATGAAAGGGAAACAGGTATATTGAAAGAGAGAAAAGGGTTGTAGCACTAAGAGAAATGAAGACAAACTGAGCGATAGAGGAAAGGAGAAAATGCAGATAGCTGGAATCAGAGGTCTAGAGAAAAGGTTTGTAGGGTCTTTGAGGGAAGGGCATCAAGCTGAGGCCTTGGGTGGGGATTTTCCAACTGCTCTCGTCCTGAAACCGGAAAATCCTGCCAAGGTCAATGGACCTTTCCATGGTCCGCCCCACACCTGCTCCAATTCCCGTGGCGGGCTGGATGGAAAATTTTGGCCCCTTAATTGTGTTGTTTTCTTCCCAGAGGGAGCTGAACAACTAAATGTGTCGAACATTTTCTGTTTTACCTTCAACATTCCCAGTATTTTGCCTTTGTCAACCGCAGCGGGGGTCTGGGATGCTGGAACTGAAGTGAAGTACCCTTCGCATGGTTAACTCAGTTGCAAGATATGTCAATGTGTTGGAATTTTCAGAGCGTGAAAACTGTGTTCGCTGCTTTTGTGATTGACAAAGGGCCCCGAGAGGGGGTCTGATTCATCCAGAGGTTTAAGAGTTAAGAGTCATGTCATGTGTTGATCGCTCAGTGTTTACTATGTGGAGACTGTCTGTCACCAGCACTGTTGACTATTTGTCCAGAAACATTTGGAGGACATGAATGTTCTAGCTTTGCATATGGGGGGGGAGGGTGGGGTGGATGAGGGGGGTGGGGAACGACTCACCAACTGGCTTCAGCCATTGACTCAGACTTAGGTCAACTGCAACTGGTTTCTCTCAGGCACAAGGATAGGAGGAGGCCAGTCAGCCCCTTGGACCTGTCTAGCCTCTCAGTACAGTCATGCTGAGCTAGTCCCACGTCCTTTTGTCCCATCTCATTTGATGTACCGTCGGGTGACAAAAATATCTCAGTCCCACGAGACTAAAACCAACCCTTTGATCACGTATCGATTCCCATTTTGGGAAAGAGAGTTCTGAATTTCTCCCACCCTTCAGATGTGGAACTGTACTCTTCATTTCACTCCTGAAGGCTCAGCTTCTCATTCTCAGATTCTGCTCCCCCCAACAAGTGTAAACAGTTTCTCTCTATCGACCCTGATCTGTTCTCATTAATACTGTTGATAATTTGGATCAAATTCCACCCCTTAACTCTCTAAATTCCAGGGAGACAAACCTAGTTGGTGTTTAATCTCTCCTCGTAATTTAACCCTTGCACCCCTGGTTTTGCCCGCTCCCCCCCCAGCCAATTGTCAGTACATTCTGCCAAAGGAGTGGGGCCCAGAATGTCTCAAGTTGTCTCTGGGTGTGGTCTGAAAGGACGTCACAAAGATTGAAGCACAACTTCTACTCCTGATAGTCCTGATAGAAAGGACAACGTTCCAGGAAGCTACTTTCTCCATCTCTCTCACTATCTTCCTGCTCACTTTCTCCCACTTCACCTTTACCTTTTACTTTTGTTCTGTAAGTTTCACTCTTTCTGACCCTCTTTGTTCTCTCTCTCTCTCCTCTTCTCTCACTGTCTCTCACTTTCTGTCATTCTCTTTCCTCTCTCTCTCGCTCTCTTGTTGACTCTTTCTTATTCTCTCATTCTTTCTCTGCCCCAGCTCTTGCCTGTCTCCTACATTCTCTCTCCCCTCTCTCTCTCTTCTGTCTGTTTCTCTCCCTTTCCCAATCTCTCTTGTCTCTCTATCCTTCTCTGTCTGCGTTTCTCTCTTGCTCACATTCTCACACACTTTCTCCCCTCCCTTACTCAGTCTCTGTCTCTCTAGTACTATCTCTCGCTCTCTCTTCCACACGCTCTTTCTCTCAATGCTCCTTCTCCTGGTTTCCCTCTCTCTCTCTCAATCTCACTCCTCTTTCTCTCAGTCTCTCTCTCGCTCTGTCTGATTCTTCCTCCCTCACTCATAATCATTTTCTCACTCTCCTCTCACCTTGCTGTCTCCCTCTCTCTCTTTCCTTATTTCTCACTATCTCAATCTCCCTTTGTCTTCTCACTCTCCCACTCTCTCTCAGGTTCCTTCTCTCTGTCTCTCCCTCTGACTCAATCTCTCTTTCTCTCCTTTAAGACAGTGCTTAAAAACCTGTCTCCTCAACTGAATTTTTGTCACCCTGTCCCTGCCTCAGCTTTTTGAAGGAGACTAAGAAAACTCAGCATGTCTGTTATGACTCTCACCAACTTTTACAGATTCACCATGGAGAGCATCCTTTCTGGTTGTGTCACAGCTTGGTATGGCTCCTGCTCTGCCCAAGGAACTACAAAAGTGTTGTGAATGTAGCCCAATCCATCATGTAAACCAGCCTCCCATCCATTATGTCTACACTTCCTGCTGCCTTGGCAAAGCAGCCAGCATAATTAAGGACCCCATGCACCCCGGACATTCTCTCTTCCACCTTCAAGTGTGTGATCACATATCAGTTGACTCAAGGTCAGCTTCTTTCCTGCTTTTGAATGGACCTCCTTACATTAAGTTGATTTTTCTCCAAACGCTGGCTATGACTGTAACACTACATTCTGCACTCTCTCCTTTTCTTCACCCTCAGTACTCTATAAACAGTATGCTTTGTCTATAGAGCGTGCAAGAAAAAATAATTTTCACTGTATATGATAAGTGTGACAATAATAAATCAAATCAAAAACTATCTTCTGAAGAGGCTCATCTTGTTAATTACCTTGAAAGGATTTCTTGATTCAAGGCCCGACATAAATGCAGCTCTTCCTCTTGTCACAATTATCTGAATATCATCGTCAATTAATTTGAAACTCAGATTGATATATTTTAGTGGGAAGGAAATTATTGATGACAGAAGCAAGGCAGGGAGATAAGACCAGCCATGATTTGAAATGACAGAGTACGTTTGAGGGGCTGATTTGCTTCCTCCTCTGTAACAAGCTGAATGGGGCCTCTTCCTATTCTTAAGTAACAGGCTCAAAGGGCTGAATGGGGCCTCCTCCTGTTCCTGTGTAACAGGCTCGAGGGGCTGAATGGGGCCTCCTCCTGTTCCTGTGTAACAGGCTCGAGGGGCTGAATGGCCTCCTCCTGTTCCTGTGTAACAGGCTCGAGGGGCTGAATGGGGCCTCCTCCTGTTCCTGTGTAACAGGCTCGAGGGGCTGAATGGCCTCCTCCTGTTCCTGTGTAACAGGCTCGAGGGGCTGAATGGGGCCTCCTCCTGTTCCTGTGTAACAGGCTCGAGGGGCTGAATGGCCTCCTCCTGTTCCTGTGTAACAGGCTCAAGGAGCTGAATGGGGCCTCCTCCTGTTCCTGTGTAACAGACACGAGGGGCTGAATGGGGCCTCCTCCTGTTCCTGTGTAACAGGCTCGAGGGGCTGAATTGGGCCTCCTCCTGTTCCTGTGTAACAGGCTCGAGGGGCTGAATGGCCTCCTCCTGTTCCTGTGTAACAGGCTCGAGGGGCTGAATGGCCTCCTCCTGTTCCTGTGTAACAGGCTCGAGGGGCTGAATGGCCTCCTCCTGTTCCTGTGTAACAGGCTCGAGGGGCTGAATGGCCTCCTCCTGTCCCTGTGTAACAGGCTCGAGGGGCTGAATGGCCTCCTGCAATTTTCAGGGAAGATGGAGAGAATCATGGTGCCTATTTGGAGCCGCTCGCTCTGTTTACACAGTCCAGTTAATCTTGCCGTGGTGCCTGTGAGTAGCAGTGTAGGCGACAACAGGACTGGCCAAAATCTCTTCCCCTCACCAACTCCATCAGAGCAGGTGTGGGTTGCTTCAGTCCAGCAGTGATAAGACTGCCCCTGTCCACAGTCTGTCCTCACAGTCAGTGACCCAGGGCAGGGAGAGGCTGCACATCTCACTGCCGGAAAATAACCAGCAGCGGCCTTGGCATTTCAAATCAGCACCATCATTATTACCTAACCTGCTTCCCGGCAGGAGACAATCCCCTTCCAATTCCTCACCGTTTTGCAGACTCCAGATAACCAGACAAACAATGTTCCCAAACAACTGAATCTGTAACACTTCAAATGTCAATTTCCTAAAGAATAGGCTCAAATTCAACACTGACTGGTAGAAAACAGACCCTCTGACAGTGCGGCACTCCCTCAGCACTGACCCTCTGACAGTGCGGCACTCCCTCAGCACTGACCCTCTGACAGTGCGGCACTCCCTCAGCACTGACCCTCTGACAGTGCGGCGCTCCCTCAGCACTGACCCTCTGACAGTGCGGAACTCCCTCAGCACTGACCCTCTGACAGTGCGGCACTCCCTCAGCACTGACCCTCTGACAGTGCGGCGCTCCCTCAGCACTGACCCTCTGACAGTGCGGCACTCCCTCAGCACTGACCCTCTGACAGTGCGGCACTCCCTCAGCACTGACCCTCTGACAGTGCGGCACTCCCTCAGCACTGACCCTCTGACAGTGCAGCACTCCCTCAGCACTCACCCTCTGACAGTGCGGCACTCCCTCAGCACTGACCCTCTGACAGTGCGGCACTCCCTCAGCACTGACCCTCTGACAGTGCGGCACTTCCTCAGCACTGACCCTCTGACAGTGCAGCACTCCCTCAGTACTGACACTCTGACAGTGCGGCACTCCCTCAGTACTGACCCTCTGACAGTGCGGCACTCCCTCAGTACTGACCCTCTGACAGTGCGGCACTCCCTCAGTACTGACCCTCTGACAGTACGGCACTCCCTCAGTACTGACCCTCTGACAGTACAGCACTCCCTCAGCATGACCCTCAGACAGTGAGGCACTCTCTCAGTACTGACCGTCTGACAGTGTCGCATTCCCTCAGTACTGACCCTCTGACAGTGTGACACTCGCTCAGCACTGATCCTCTGACAGTGCGGCACTCCCTCAGTACTGACCCTCTGACAGTGAGGCACTCCCTCAGCACTGACCCTCTGACAGTGAGGCACTCTCTCAGTACTGACCCTCTGACAGTGCGGCACTCCCTCAGCACTGACCCTCTGACAGTACGGCACTCCCTCGGTACTGACCCTCTGACAGTGCAGCACTCCCTCAGTACTGACCCTCTGACAGTGCGGCACTCCCTCAGCACTGACCCTCTGACAGTGCAGCACTCCCTCAGCACTGACCCTCCGACAGTGCGGCACTCCCTCAGTACTGACCCTCTGACAGTGCGGCACTCCCTCAGTACTGACCCTCTGACAGTGCGGCACTCCCTCAGTACTGACCCTCTGACAGTGCGGCACTCCCTCAGTACTGACCCTCTGACAGTGAGGCACTCTCTCAGTACTGATCCCCTGACAGTGCAGCACTCCCTCAGCACTGACCCTCTGACAGTGCAGCACTCCCTGAGTGCTCACCCTCTGACAGTGCGGCACTCCCTGAGTACTGACCCTCTGACAGTGCGGCACTCCCTCAGTACTGACCCCCTGACAGTGCCTGACTCCCTCAGTACTGAGCCCCTGACAGTGTGGCATCCCTCAGTACTGTCCCTTCCACTCCCATGGCCTATCCCCATTACCCCAATCATTTAACATGGCCAGTGCATCCAACCAGCACGTCTTTCCAACCATGGGAGGAAACCGGAGCACCTGCAGTAAATCCACGCAGACACAGGGAGAACCTGCAGACTCCACTCAGACAGTGACCCAAAGGTGGAATTGTACCCATGTCCCTGGCGCTGTGAGGCTGCAGTGTTAATCACTGTGCCTCGCCTAAGGAGGGACATCCCTCAGTCATTTCTGAAATTCCGATGTGCATCTGACTTGGATTGGGTGGGGAGGAGATTTACTTGAATAGTTCCAGGGCTATTATTGTGCCGGACTGGGATAAGTTGGGATGATTCCCCTCAGAATGAAGAAGGTTAAGGGGGAGATTGAATCACGGTGTTCAGAATCACAAGGGTGGTACGGAGGGTGTTTGAATGGAGTGACTGAGGTGAGCGAGTTTCCAGTGACTGGAGGCTCAGTAACCAGAGGGGACACAGATTGTCACAGATCAGGAAAAGAACCAGAGTGGGGGGCGATGAGAAGAATTTTATTTTGGACATACGGCGAGTTGTTTTGATCTGGAAGGCATTGCTTGAGAGGGCGGTAGAAGCAGATTTAATAGGAACTTTCAAAAGGGGCACTTGAAGAAATACTGGAAGAGGAAATGTCTGCTCCCCCATGCTGACACTATAGTTAAGAAAGCCCACCAATGCCTCGACTTTCTCAGAAGAAATTTGGCATGTCAGCTACGAGTCTCACCAACTTTTACAGATGAACGATAGAAAGCATTCTTTCTCGTTGTATCACAGTTTGGTATGACTCCTGCTCTGCCCAAGACCGCAAGAAACTACAAAAGGTCATGAATGTAGCCCAATCCATCACGCAAACCAGCCTCCCATCCATTGATTCTATCTAACTTCCTGCTGCCTTGGCAAAGCAACCAGCATAATTAAGGACTCCACACACCTCGGACGTTCTCTGTTCCACCTTCTTCCTTCAAAAAAAATACAAGATCTGAGGTCACGTACCAACCGACTCACGAACAGCTTCTTCGCTGCTGCCATCAGACTCTTGAATGGACTTACCTTGCATTGAGTTGATATTTCCAGACACCCTAGCTATGACTGTAACAGTACATTCTGCACTCTCTTGTTTCCTTCTCTATGAATGGTATGCTTTGTCTGTATAGCGCGCAGAAACAATACTTCTCACGTTAACACATGTGACAATAATAACTGAAGTCAAAACCTTACAGGGGTAGCGGGAGAGAGTGGGGACTAATTGGATCAATCTTTCAAAGAGCTAGCACAGACACAACAGGATGAATGGCCTCATCTTGTGCTATTTAAAACACAGTGGTGTAAGTTAATGTCACTGCGAAGGCTGGAACTGATAGCTCAATCCCATCTGCCCTGAGGGACAGACTGTGAAACACTGACACCTCTTAAACAGAACTAGTATTTCTGAGGATGTCCACATCCACAGTTACAAACACTAAACATCATTAGTTACAGGATTGACAATCCAGTTAGTGTCTGCTCTCTGTCACATTGCCAACCTCACTCCATCGCTCAGTTACCACAGGAGAGGAAGGCCTCTCCCCAATCCAGGCTGGAGATCCTTCCTTGCCCCAACATGAGCTCATGAACTGCGTCCAGTGCTGGCCTGCGTATTTGAGGAGGATACACTTGCATTGGAGGCAGTTCAGAGAAGATTTGCGGGTCTGATCCCTGGGTTGAAGGGGGTTTTCTAATGAGGAAAGGTTTGATCAGGTTGGGGCCTGTAAACATTGGAGTTTTGAAGAGCGAGGGGGAGATAATACTGAAACATGTAAAACTGTGAGGGGTCGAAACAGCGTGGATCCTGAGAGAATGTTTCCCCCTCACGGAGGGAATCTAGAATTAGGGGACAGTTTCAGAATGAATCATAGAAGCACTACAATGCAGAAGGCGACCATTCGGCCCATCCAGAATGAAGGGCTTCCCATTGAAAATGAGGAGGAATTTCTTCTCTTCGAGGGTGGCCAGCCTGTGGAATTCTCTCCCCCAGACAATCAGTGAGGGGCTGGGGATTGTTAATATTTCCAAGGCTGAGTCAGAGAAAGACAAGGGGGTCGAGTGTCATGGGGGGGAAGACGGGGAAAAGACTGAAAAGGGAAGATAAAACTACAACTGGATCAGGCCCGATCTGATTGAATGGTGGAGCAGGCTCAAAGGGGCGAGTGGCCATCCCCTGTTTCTCCTGTCCCCATATCCCAGTGAAGTTAGTGTTAAGTATTCCATGAGAACAGAAGCAGCAACATTGCCCTTTCCTTCTCAGGCAGTTGGCTATGTCCATTCCAGTTCAGTTGGTGATGCACATTACTCACAGACTGTACTGTACTACATGGTAAATATTTGCTGCACCCATTTCATTGCATCCGGTATACAAAGACGCTGATGAAACCGGAACGCCAGCATTTATGATGAATTAAGTGACATTTGTCTTTTTTACAAGCTGCATTATGTGTTTGAGCAGCACTTCACAACAATAAAGTGATCAGGACAGGCAAGAAACATGCACTGCTTCAGCTTATCCACAGGCCATGTTCAACGCTTCCAGGGATCAGCTGGCAGGCTGGATTAACTCTGCCTCAAGCTCCTGAACATCCAGGCTAATACTCCACTGCACTGCAGAGGGATCACAGCTCTCAGTACTGACCCTCTGACAGTGTGGCACTCCCTCAGTACTGACCCTCTGACAGTGCGGCACTCCCTCAGTACTGACCCTCTGACAGTGCGGCACTCTCTCAGCACTGACCCTCTGACAGTGCGGCACTCCCTCAGCACTGACCCTCTGACAGTGCGGTGCTCCCTCAGCACTGACCCTCTGACAGTGCGGCGCTCCCTCAGCACTGACCCTCTGACAGTGCGGCACTCCCTCAGCACTGACCCTCTGACAGTGCGGCACTCCCTCAGCACTGACCTTCTGACAGTGCGGCACTCCCTCAGCACTGACCCTCTGACAGTGCGGCACTCCCTCAGCACTGACCCTCTGACAGTGTGGCACTCCCTCAGCACTGACCCTCTGACAGTGCGGCACTCCCTCAGCACTGACCTTCTGACAGTGCGGCACTCCCTCAGCACTGACCCTCTGACAGTGCGACACTCCCTCAGCACTGACCCTCTGACAGTGCGGCACTCCCTCAGCACCGACCTTCTGACAGTGCGGCGCTCCCCAGCGCTGACCCTCTGACAGTGCGGCACTCCCTCAGCACTGACCCTCTGACAGTGTGGCACTCCCTCAGTACTGACCCTCTGACAGTGCGGCACTCCCTCAGCACTGACCCTCTGACAGTGTGGCACTCCCTCAGTACTGACCCTCTGACAGTGCGGCACTCCCTCAGCACTGACCCTCTGACAGTGCGGCACTCCCTCAGCACTGACCCTCTGACAGTGCAGCACTCCCTCAGCACTGAAGCTGGGCAGTGCACACCTGAGTTATTCAGCTTCAGATTCATGTTGTCTTTTTTAATCCCTGACTTTCTGTCTTGGAGAGAAGAGGAGAGGGAATGTAAATGCCACTGTGCCACCCCAGAGAGAAACAATCATTGTAACCTGCTCGGGGGATAAGCCTCTCTGATAAAGCCTGGGCTGATGCTGATACGCACTCTGTTGGGTCCCGGACTAGCCTTTGATTTGCACAGCGTGCCAATTATCAATCTGTTGGACATGTCACAATCAAACACCAAGTGACCAGCATGAGAGGATCGCCCAGTCATGTTTTGTAAAGGTTCTGCTGAGATTTGGGGCTGGGGGTAAGGACAGAGTCATCAACTGTATCCTGGAATAAATGTGTTTACATGAATACAGCAGTAAGGTTTATAGTGTTGACAATCCCTCCCATCAAGTTAAGTAGGGCAATTTCAGAGACGGAGTCGAGACAAATCATCGTATGCTGTGCCGCGTGACGCTATCTTTTCAACACATCCTCGGTTTACAGTCTGTTCCAATCTGACTGTGGTGAGAGTCAGGGATGTCAACTCAATCAGAGGGTCCAAAAGACCATCGGGACATTGGGAGAGCATGAGGTAAACTTTAAAAAGTGACTGACTCCCAGGAAACTGGTGAAGCTGGGATCATTCCCCTTGGAGCAGAGAGGGTTAGGGGGAAATTTACTAGAAAGTTCCTGGGGATGAGGGGGCTTCAGGTCACACAGAGAGATAGGGAGAAGCTGGGATCATTCCCCTCGGAGCAGAAAGGGTTCGGGGGAAATTTACCAGAACATACCCGGGGATGAAAGGGCTTCAGTTCATGCAGAGAGACAGGGAGAGGCTGAAATTGTTCCCCTCAGAGCAGAGGTTAAGGGGGATATTGAATCAAGGCGTTCAGAATCACGAGAGTAGGGCAGGATTTGGATGGAGTGAACGAGGAGAAAGTGTTTCCAGTGACAGGAGGCTCGGTAACCAGAGGGGACACAGATTGGAGAGAATCGGGAAAAGAGCCAGAGGGGGGGCAGATGGGGAGAATTTTATTTTGGACACACAGCGAGTTGTTGTGATCTGGAAGGCGCTGCCTGAAAGGGCGGTGGAAGCAGATTCAATAGGAACTTTCAAAAGGGGCAATTGGGGAAACACTGGAAGGGGGAAAATTTACAGGGAGAGAGGGAGAGAGAGAGTGGGGACTAATTGGAGAGATGTTTCAAAGAGCTAGCACGGGATCAAAGGGATGAATGGTCTCCTCCTGTGTTCTGTATGATTCCAAACAATCGCTCTTAGGCTGGAAACTGGCTACATAGGAAAGAAGTGGTTAGATTTATCTGTAGTGGTAGTGTTTTGTCTGTTATGCTGCAGTGCAAAGCCACAGTTAAGTGAGTTTCCTGTTTTGTAGCTCAGGTACAAAGTTCAGCATCATGCCGTGAGTTTATCGGTCCATTAGCTTTGATGAGTTGACATCTCATTGATCTAATTCTGCGAAAAAACTGAAGAAGCCGGGGTTCTTTTCTCATGAAAAGGCAAAGCTGAGGAAGTGAGCTGAAAATACCTTTATAATTCTAAAAGTGTTTCAATAGGGTTAATGTAGAGAATGTGCTTCCCCTTGTGTGGGGGAGAAACCAGAAGTAGGGGGACATCAATATGTGACAGTCAATAATAAATAGAGAAATATATTCACCCAGAGAGTGGGGAGAATGTGGGACTCGCTCCCTTTGGGAGTGGGGAGAATGTGGGAGTGGGGAGAATGTGGGACTGGCTCCCACGGGGAGTGGGAGAATGTGGGACTGGCTTCCACAGGGAGTGGGGAGAATGTGGGACTCGCTCCCACGGGGAGTGAGGGGAATGTGGGACTGGCTCCCACAGGAAGTGGGGAGAATGTGGGACTCGCTCCCATGGGGAGTGGAGAGAATGTGGGACTTGCTCCCATGGGGAGTGGGGAGAATGTGGGACTTGCTCCCATGGGGAGTGGGGAGAATGTGGGACTTGCTCCTACAGGGCGTGGGGGGAATGTGAGATTCGCTCCCTTGGGGAGTGGGGGGGATGTGGAGGTGGTAGGAGGTTCGTGTGGAGCAGGAACACTAGCATGGAGCAGAGGGGCCAAATGGCCTGATTCTGAGCTGGAATTTTATTGCCCATTCTTTTCCTGTCTTTGAGTCAAAACCCAGGAATTCCCTCCCTCACAGTATTGTTTGTGTGTGTGTGTGTGTGTGTGTGTGTTGCCCACACCACAAGGGGGCTGCAGAAGTTCAAGATGGCAGCTCACTGTCAAGTTCTCAAGGGGCAGTGACAGATGGGCAATAATACTGGGTCCAGCCAGCAAAGCTTATGGCCCATGAAAGAATGCAAAAAGGAACTTTGTCATCTCCCTGATGTTGCTTGATGCTACAAATAATTCTATTGGTGAATAAACTCATTGACAGTTAAGCCCACTTTGAGTGGCAGGGGAAATTTGAGTGTTAATTGTTGGGATTTATCATACAAGACGACTGTGAAATATCTTCAGTTATTTTGACAGTAAGCAGGACGTGGTTTAATATTCTTTAATACAGTTTGTCTGCCTATGTATTAATGTTTACACACTTGTTAGCGTTAGGCAGGAAATCGAACCTCCAGGCCCCCCAAAACTGACAATCCGTTCCCCTCCCATCAATAGGTGTAAAGGGTTCAATCACGAGGACTGGTCACGCAGACTAGGCTTATGTTCCCTCAAGTCTACAAGGTTAAGACCTGGTCTAATTAAAGTTTATAAAATGATTAAAGGATGCTGTAGGGTTTACGGACAGCATTTCTTTCCTCCGGTGAGGGCAGGAGTGTAAAACAAAGGGGCTGAACTTCAACACCAAAACCAGGCAGTTTGGGGGAATGTCAGGAAGCATTTCCACACACAAAGAGCAGTGGGAATCTGGAATTCCCCCTCCTGCTACCCCTCCCCATCCATCCACCCCCACCCTACTGGCCCATCACATCCCCCCACACCCCACTACCCCCCATCTCCTGTACCCAACCCCCCACTCCCCCCCAGACCCCCCCAACTACCCACCCACCCAACACCCCCAATCCCTCCACACCCCTACCCCACCCCCCACCCCATCGCCCTATCACATCACCCCCACCCCCTCAGTAACCCCATCCCCTATCCCCCATATCCAACCCCCCCACTCCCCCCCACACCCCATACTCCCCCAAACTACCACCCCCACCCAACACCCCCAATCCCTCCAATCTCCCACCCCACCCCCCACACCATCACCCCATCACATCCCCCCCACCCCCTCACTAACCCCACCCTCCATTCCCCATCTCCAACCCCCCCACTCCTCCACACATCCCATGCCCCCCCCAACTACCACCCCTACCCAACACCCCCAATCCCTTCACACCCCTACCCCATCCCCCACTCCCCACCCCGTTGCCCTATCGCATCCCCTCACTACCCCCATCCCCCATATCCAATCCCCCCACTCCTCCCACACTCCTACCCCACCCCCCACCCCATCGCCCTATCACATTCCCCCACCCCCTCACTATCCCATCCCCCATACCCAAACCCCCCCACTCCCCCACCATAACACCCCACCTCCCTAACCCACGCCCCCAACCCAAGCCCCATCCCCTCACCCCTCCCACCCCACCACACCCTCCCCCTACCCCCACCCCACCCACCCTACCAAACCCCCACCTCCTCCACCTACCCCCTCCTCCCACCCTACCTACCCTACCACACCCCCTCCCCACCACACACCCCTCCCCTCCCCTTCCCCTCTCCCCACCACAGTCTCACACCCCCCTGCCCAACTCCTCCCCCTCACCCCCTCCACAACTCCCATACCTCACACAACCCCATCCCCTTGCTCTCAACCGCTCCACCAACCCCACCCCCCACACAGCCCCCCCACACAACCCCCACCCCCCACACACACTCTCCCACTCCCCATACCCTCCACCTATTCCTCCATCCCCTCCACCCCCTCCCTTCCCCTCTCCCACCCCCTTCACCCCCTCTCCCCCCACCCCCTCCAGCCCCTCTCCCTCATCCCCTCCATGATACCCCATCCTCTCCCCCTCCCCCTCCACCCCCACCCATACTGGAAGGCCTCAATTGAAATATTGAGACTGATAGATTTTTGTTGGGTAAGGCAATAATGGGGTATGGAACCAACGTAGAGAGATGGAGTTAAGAAACAGGTCAGACATCATCTGGTTGAATGATGGAACAGTCTCGAGGAGCTGAATGAGGCCTCCTCCTGTTCCTGTGTAACAGGCTCGAGGGGCTGAATGGCCTCCTCCTTTTCCTGTGTAACAGGCTCGAGGGGCTGAATGGCCTCCTCCTGTCCCTGTGTAACAGGCTCGAGGGGCTGAAGGGGCCTCCTCCTGTCCCTGTGTAACAGGCTCGAGGGGCTGAATGGCCTCCTCCTGTTCCTGTACTCATGACTCTCAGTGTTTGGACATGGTTATGTCATAGCTGTTTATTGTTTAATGGATAACGTGAAATGGTTATGGATCTTTCTGGATGGTCAATTCAGATGAGGCTAAGTACAATGTGCATTTTGTTGTTACAGCTAATGCTAGTTCTACTTTGTATTCTGCAGTGCCGTGAGTTTAGTTTTCATGGCAACAGATATTGATTACTGAATTTCCTTTATAGCGTGTGCAGTGATCACCAAGCAAGGCAATAGCTTCCGCAGTGGCTAAATGGAGCTCTCTAAGCATCTGCTGAATTCTGTCAGGAGGACAGTGTTCAGTGTGAGTCATTGACCAGGGTGCACCACAGCTGTAGTCCACTTTGTGTCGTTTTGCTGCTGTTACGACACAGAGGTTAATCCCCTTTACCTCACTTCATAATCTGATAAAAGTGTTTGGGAAAGTGTTAACTGTTTAGGGGTTCATTAACATAAAAACCTGACGCTTGCTCTACGTGAATAATTAACAAGTTATTTTATTTAACCAACCAGAACTTAAACATAAGAACATACGAACAGGGAGCAGGAGTAGGCCATCTGGCCCCTCGAGCCTGCTCCACCATTCAATAAGATCATAGCTGATCTTTTTGTGGACTCAACTCCACTTACCTGCCCGCTCACCATAACCCTTAATTTCTTTACTGTTCAAAAATCTATCTATCCTTACCTTAAATACATTCAATGAGGTAGCCTCAACTGCTTCACTGGGCAGGGAATTCCACAGATTCACACCCTTTGTGTGAAGAATTTCCTCCTCAACTCAGTCCTAAATCTGCTTCCCCTTATTCTGAGACTATGCCCCCTAGTTCTAGTTTCACCAGCCAGTGGAAAGAACTTCCCTGCTTTTATCTTATCGATTCCTTTTGTAATCTTGTAAGTTTCTATATGATCTCCCCTCATTCTTCTGAATTCCAATGAGTATTGCCCCAGTCTACTCAGTCTGTCCTCATAAGCGTGGGTTTCCTCTGGGTGCTCTGGTTCCCTCCCACAGTGCAAAGATGCACGGGTTAGGTTGATTGGCCTTGCTAAAAATGCTCCATAGTTTCTGCGATACGTGGTTTAGAGGGATTAGTGGGTAAAACATGTAGGGATATGGGGATAAGGCCTGGGTGGGATTGTGGTCGGTGCAGACTCGATGAGCCAAATGGCCTCTTTCTGTACTGTAGAGTTTCTATGATTCTATGATTTCTATAATCCAACCCTCTCAACTCCAGAATCAACCTAGTGAATCTCCTCTGCACCCCCTCCAGTGCCAGTATATCCTTCCTCAAGTAAGGGGACCAAAACTGTACACAGTACTCCAGGTGTGGCCTCACCAGCACCTTATACAGCTGCAACATAACCTCACTGTTTTTAAACTCCATCCCTCTGGCAATGAAGGACAAAATTCTGTTTGCCTTCTTAATTACCTGCTGTACCTGCAAACCAACTCCTTGTGATTCCTGCACAAGGACACCCAGGTCCCTCTGCACAGCAGCATGCTGCAATTTTTTACCATTTAAATAATAGTCCATTTTGCTATTATTCCTTCCAAAATGGACAATCTCACATTTACCAACATTGTACTCCATCTGCCAGACCCTTGCTCACTCACTTAGACTATCTACATCCCTTTGCAGACTTTCAGCGTCCTCTGCACACTTTGCTCTTCCACCCATCTTAGTGTCATCTGCGGATTTTGACACACTACATTTGGTCCCCAACTCCAAATCATTGATGTAAATCGTAAACAATTGCAGTCCCAACACTGATCCCTGAGGCACACCACTAGGCCCTGATCACCAACCAGAAAAATACCTATTTACACCCATTCTTTGCTCTCTGTTCGTTGGCCAATCCTCTATCCATGCTAATACATTACCCATAACACCGTGCACCTTCATCTCATGTAGCAGTCTTTGGTGCAGCATTTTGTTAATTGCCTTCTGGAAATCCAGATACTGATCATCCACATGTTCCTATTGCACATGTAATGTTCTCAAAGAGTTCCACTAAAATAGTCAAACATGACCTGTTTCGTCAAGCTTTAATAAAACAAGTAACATATTAATTAAAGTAAGGTTTGCCTGTAATGCTGTTCAAATAAATACAAGGACCATTCAGTTCCAAAACAGCATTAACAGAATTTTAGTTACTCTCAAGAAAATATACAACCAGGTCTGATGGCTTTTGGGAGCTTTTGGAGTTTTTCTGTTGATTTCTCTGTCTGTAAGGACTCCCTGATTTTTAGGATATGAGCCAGGATTTTAAGCAGTCTTCCTCAGCAGACTCTGGTGGGCCAAACAGCAGGGGGTACAGGAGCTCTAGTGTTTGAGAAACATAGACAGCAGCAGGGCTGGATTTGATTTTTTGTAGCACAGTCCCCAGCTCCACTGCAGGGAAGGGTTCAGGGCATTATCTATTCAAACAATGCGCCAGATCAAACAGTCTACAGAGTCTATTTAATAGCAAACAGTTTCCAGAGTCTATTTAAACAGCAAACTGTCTACAGAGTCTATTTAAACAGCAAACTGTCTACAGAGTCTATTTAAACAACAAACTGTCTACAGAGTCTATTTAAACAGCAAACTGTCTACAGAGTCTATTTAAACAGTAAACTATCCAGAGTCTATTTGAACAGCAAACTGTCTACAGAGTCTATTTAAACAGCAAACTGTCTACAGAGTCTGTTTAAACAGTAAACTATCCACAGAGTCTATTTAAACAACAAACTGTCTACAGAGTTTATTTAAACAGCAAACTGTCTACAGAGTCTATTTAAACGTCAAACTGTCTACAGAGTCTATTTAAACCGTAAACTGCGTACAAAGTCTATTTAAACAGCAAACTGTGTACAGAGTCTATTAAAATGGCAAACTGTCTACAGAGTTTATTTAAACAGCAATCTGCAGCAAACAATCTACAGAGTCTATTTAAATGACAGCGAACAAAACTCACTTTCAAAACTACAGAAGTTAAGTCCAATAAAAGGATTATTTCTCCAGCAAAATGCACTCAGAGGAGGGGTATAACATAAATCAAACAGTGTAAAATCAATTCCAGTCACTCATAGCATTGGAATGAAGGGTGAGGGAATAATCAGCTCCATTCTGATGGGAATAGCGGAATCACAATATTTAACCCTTGCTATAGCAACAATTTAGATTTACACAAACTTTTAAGCAGTAAATTAAACCAATGTGCTTCATAGGAACATAAATCAGACAGTCTGACCCAGAGGAGATAATAGTGGACAAGAGACCAAAAGCACAGACACAAGGGAGGTTTTACAGAGGTCTTAAAGGAAGAGAGAGGAATGGAGAGGTTTAGGGAGGGAATTCCAGAGCTGAGGCATGGCCAATGGAGAGGGCTGAGAATCAGGGGATGTTCAAGAGGCCGGAAGTGGAGGAGCGCAGAGATTTCAGAGCATTGGAGGGGCTGGAGGAGGTTACAGAAATAGGGAACATTGTAGGGGCTGGAGCAAGTTAGACAGAGGGAAGGAGGTGAAGAGGTTGTGGAAAGGTTTGAATAGGCGAATTGAATTTTGTAATATGGAGGCATTGCAAAACTAAGTGGCAACATTGGTTGGCGAGCAACAATGGGGGTGGAACAGGGCTTGGTGTGAGCTCCACTGGTGAGGGGGATAGCAGAACCATTGATGGGCCAATGCTTGGCAGGAGGTGAGATGGTGGGAGGAGGGCATTGATGTATGTTAATGAGCTGGTTCTGAGCTAAGTGCAGATGACTGACTCATCCTGTTCCCCACAGGTAGTATGACACAACATGGTGAACCTTGCTCCACTTGACATCTTCTCACTGGCTGTCTACTGCATCACCTTGGCCCTGGGAGCACCGTCCAACGCCGTGGCACTGTGCGTGTTTCTCCGAGAGCTGAAACACAAACCCACACCCAATATCATCTACATGATCAACCTCTGCGTTTCTGATGGACTCTTTGTAGCTATCCTGCCAGTCAAGATGGTGGAGACAGTGTGGGGCGAGTGGGTGCTGCCAGTGGCCTTCTGCCCCATCTACAATGTCTTCCACTTCACCACCATCTATGCCAGTGTGCTGTTCCTCACAGCGCTCAGCATGGGCAGGTATTTCAGCATTGCTTTCCCCATCAAGTACACGGTCTACAAGAGCCCTCGCTACTCTTGTCTGGTCTGCCTCGTGCTCTGGCTCCTCGTCATTGCTCATATTGCCTTCATCTTCCTGGTGGAGGCGACTGGGTCACAGGATCACCTGGTGGCCCCCGGCCAGGGCAACGCCTCGATCTGTTACGCCAACTTCACCCAGGCCCAGCTGGACTTGTTGGTGCCCCTCAGAGTGGAGCTTGCTGTCACTTTCTTCCTGGCCCCCCTGGGGCTCACCACCTTCGCCTACCTGGGCTGCTTCAGGGAGCTCAGCCGGAGCCGTCTCCCTCCGCGGAACAAGCGCAGGGCCCTGTGGGCGTGCACCATCACGCTGGTCACCTTTGTGGTCTGCTTTGCCCCTTACAATGCCTCGCACCTGGCAGGCCTGGTGCTGCGCAGTGATGTGGGCTGGAGGCGGGAGGCCCTGCTGCCCAGTACGGCCAGCGCCTTCCTCAACCCGCTAGTCTTCTTCTGCTCATCCTCGGCACTCCAACAGAGCGTCGCCCACTGCTGGCAAAGAACCAGCCGCCACACCGGGGTGCCCAAGGAGAGCTTGCCCCGTGTTTGGCACAGTGCGATCCCGCAGGAGGAAGGACTGAACAGAGATCCCGCTCAGGGGTGGGACTCACAAAATCGATCGTTACAGGATGTGAAGCACAGCGATTGGTGAAGGAGATTGGGTCAATGAGGTTGGGTGTACGTACTGTGATCGGAATAATGTCGATAACCATCGTCACTGATGGGGAAGTTCCCCACGCCAAAGAAGCAGCAATTCTCAAGCTACCCATCCCCTGCTGAGCACATCCCAAAGAGAATCAAGATCCTTTACTGAACTGTGATATTGGAACAGAGAAAATACAGCAGCCAATTAGCGCGCAGCGAGATCCCACAAACTGCAATGTGACAATGACCCAGATCATCTCCTTCTCTTTCCATGAAGTTAGTTGGGGAGAAATATTCATCCCAGGAAACCAGGGAGGATTTCTGCCGAGCCCCACAGCACCCTTGACCTTACCTATTGTCCATCCGCCTCCCGACCAACCCCCCCACCCCTCCCGCCGCACTCGTTGTCTCACAGCCAAACAATGACTGTGGGAGCTAGTACACCCGCCCCCTGACGTAAGATGGAGACACAGCTTAATGTCTCATCCTGAAAGACAGCACCCTGACAGTGCGACACTCCCTCAGTACTAACCCTCTGACAGTGTGGCACTCCCTCAGTACTGACCCTCTGACAGTGTGGCACTCCCTCAGTACTGACCCTCTGACAGTGCGGCACTCCCTCAGCACTGACCCTCTGACAGTGCGGCACTCCCTCAGCACTGACCCTCTGACAGTGCGGCACTCCCTCAGCACTGACCCTCTGACAGTGAGACACTCCCTCAGCACTGACCCTCTGACAGTGCGGCACTCCCTCAGTACTGACCCTCTGACAGTGCGGCGCTCCCTCAGCACTGACCCTCTGACAGTGCGGCACTCCCTCAGCACTGACCCTCTGACAGTGCGGCACTCCCTCAGCACTGACCCTCTGACAGTGCGGCACTCCCTCAGCACTGACCCTCTGACAGTGCGGCACTCCCTCAGCACTGACCCTCTGACAGTGCGGGACTCCCTCAGCACTGACCCTCTGACAGTGCGGCACTCCCTCAGCACTGACCCTCTGACAGTGAGACACTCCCTCAGTACTGACCCTCTGACAGTGAGACACTCCCTCAGTACTGACCCTCTGACAGTGCAGCACTCCCTCAGTACTGACCCTCTGACAGTGAGACACTCCCTCAGTACTGACCCTCTGACAGTGCGGCACTCCCTCAGCACTGACCCTCTGACAGTGCGGGACTCCCTCAGCACTGACCCTCTGACAGTGCGGCACTCCCTCAGCACTGACCCTCTGACAGTGCGGCACTCCCTCAGCACTGACCCTCTGACAGTGCGGCACTCCCTCAGCACTGACCCTCTGACAGTGCTGCACTCCCTCAGCACTGACCCTCTGACAGTGCGACACTCGCTCAGTACTGACCCTCTGACAGTGCAGCACTCCCTCAGTACTGACCCTCTGACAGTGCGGCACTCCCTCAGCACTGACCCTCTGACAGTGCGGCACTCCCTCAGCACTGACCCTCTGACAGTGAGACACTCCCTCAGTACTGACCCTCTGACAGTGCGGCACTCCCTCAGTACTGACCCTCTGACAGTGAGACACTCCCTCAGTACTGACCCTCTGACAGTGCGGCACTCCCTCAGCACTGACCCTCTGACAGTGAGACACTCCCTCAGCACTGACCCTCTGACAGTGCGGCACTCCCTCAGCACTGACCCTCTGACAGTGAGACACTCCCTCAGTACTGACCCTCTGACAGTGCGGCACTCCCTCAGTACTGACTCTCTGACAGTGAGACACTCCCTCAGTACTGACCCTCTGACAGTGCAGCACTCCCTCAGTACTGACCCTCTGACAGTGAGACACTCCCTCAGTACTGACCCTCTGACAGTGCGGCACTCCCTCAGCACTGACCCTCTGACAGTGCGGGACTCCCTCAACACTGACCCTCTGACAGTGCGGCACTCCCTCAGCACTGACCCTCTGACAGTGCGGCACTCCCTCAGCACTGACCCTCTGACAGTGCTGCACTCCCTCAGCACTGACCCTCTGACAGTGCGGCGCTCCCTCAGCACTGACCCTCTGACAGTGCGGCACTCCCTCAGCACTGACCCTCTGACAGTGCGGCACTCCCTCAGCACTGACCCTCTGACAGTGCTGCACTCCCTCAGCACTGACCCTCTGACAGTGCAACACTCCCTCTGCACTGACCCTCTGACAGTGAGACACTCCCTCAGTACTGACCCTCTGACAGTGAGACACTCCCTCAGTACTGATCCTCTGACAGTGCGGCACTCCCTCAGCACTGACCCTCTGACAGTGCGGGACTCCCTCAGCACTGACCGTCTGACAGTGCGGCACTCCCTCAGCACTGACCCTCTGACAGTGCGGCACTCCCTCAGCACTGACCCTCTGACAGTGCGGCACTCCCTCTGCACTGACCCTCTGACAGTGCGGCACTCCCTCAGCACTGACCCTCTGACAGTGCGACACTCGCTCAGTACTGACCCTCTGACAGTGCGGCACTCCCTCAGTACTGACCCTCTGACAGTGCGGCACTCCCTCTGCACTGACCCTCTGACAGTGCGGCACTCCCTCTGCACTGACCCTCTGACCGTGCCGCACTCCCTCAGTACTGACCCTCTTACAGTGTGGCACACACTCAGTACTGACCCTCTGACAGAGCGGGGCACCCTCACACATGAGGCAGCGATACAGTTCATTGCGCTTATGCCGGCTGCGTGACATGGAGACGAGCTATTTGATTTGACGAGATGCAGGAAGCGGAGCCACCAGTCTGGTGTGATGGCCAGCATCTGTCTCTGGGACTTTGAGATTCAGATCCCAAACCTCCTCAAAGGTTTAGCCCTGTAATTTATTATAATTTCATTCCACATTGTCATTTCAATAATGTAGATCCATTTGAACGAATTGCCTTACATCAGTCCACACTGAATACTGTTACACAACAGGCTAAGCTTTTAAGTATGTGTTTATTTGCAGATAGAATTATCCAGAGTCAAATGCTTATCACTGTGATTCTGGAGAAATTCAGCAAGTAATTCAATATTGTTATGATAAAGCAATGTTTCACCTTCAGTCAAATCAGCCCTGAGGGAAAATCGTGTGATACAAATATAAATCTAATGCATTGTGTCTTGCCTAACAATGTGTTCAGTTATTGTTGGGATGTTCTGTAATCTTTGTTCCACAGTCTTCACTTTTACCTGAAGGTGACACAGGCCGAGGGTGAAAAACATAACTTGATAAGATGGCACTCAAATTAAATTGACAATTAAAATAGCTTGACAAAAAATTAAATTGACAGGTTGGCTACAAGTTAATGGGGCATGAGCTCCGCTGCTAATATCTTGGTAAGGCTGGATACTTGTTTGTGCAATTGTGGGGAGCCTTCACACTATGAGTAAGAAATTTATGGGATCAAGTCACCCTCCAGAGACTTCAAACCCATGAATCCAACTGACATGACCATTGCCAGTAATTAGACTACACTATCAGAGGGTCAGTACTGAGGGAGTGCCGCACTGTCAGAGGGTCAGTACTGAGGGAGTGCCGCACTGTCAGAGGGTCAGTGCTGAGGGAGTGCCGCACTGACAGAGGGTCAGTGCTGAGGGATTGCCGCACTGTCAGAGGGTCAGTGCTGAGGGAGTGCCGCACTGTCAGAGGGTCAGTACTGAGGGAGTGCCGCACTGTCAGAGGGTCAGTACTGAGGGAGTGCCGCACTGACAGAGGGTCAGTGCTGAGGGATTGCCGCACTGTCAGAGGGTCAGTGCTGAGGGAGTGCCGCACTGTCAGAGGGTCAGTACTGAGGGAGTGCCGCACTGTCAGAGGGTCAGTACTGAGGGAGTGCCGCACTGACAGAGGGTCAGTGCTGAGGGATTGCCGCACTGTCAGAGGGTCAGTGCTGAGGGAGTGCCGCACTGTCAGAGGGTCAGTACTGAGGGAGTGCCGCACTGTCAGAGGGTCAGTACTGAGGGAGTGCCGCACTGACAGAGGGTCAGTGCTGAGGGAGTGCCGCACTGTCAGAGGGTCAGTGCTGAGGGAGTGCCGCACTGTCAGAGGGTCAGTGCTGAGGGAGTGCCGCACTGTCAGAGGGTCAGTACTGAGGGAGTGCCGCACTGTCAGAGGGTCAGTGCTGAGCGCTATCTCAATGTGAAGGTTTGCGATGGAATGATTTATTCTGTGAACTGAGTGGATAGTGAAAGCAGCCTGTAATACATCAGGATTCCAGCAGAGGGAGATGCTGACCATCATATTACAGAATTGATCAGTGCTGTCCTGGGAACAATGTTATTCAAGTTGTGATACAAAGCAAAACTGAAAATCATTGATTTAAGTGGATCATAAAATTGGGATTTTGCAAATCTAACCTATGTGCCTTCGCCAAAGTGTAATAGCTGGCTGTATCTTTTTTGTGGTCACACCTTAATTTGGAGCACTGTGCACTGTTCCCCTCTCCAGATAGTGTGCTGAGACTGTTCAATGTTAGACCTCCATAATGCTAAATAAACTAAACAGCAGAAGAGAAGGTGTAATCAAATCTGAACTGAGTGCCTCTAACCATCGGGAGAGACTGAACATGCCTTTTCTCTGCGAAAGAAAAGGCTGAGGGGGTGAACCAATTGAGGGCTTTAAACTTCTGAAGAGTAAAGGAAACTGGAACTGTGCACACCTCCAGGCCATTCCATCTCCAACAATAGATCTTTTCATGCCCCCTTGACAATCAGTGGCATTGCCATCACTCAATCCCCCCACCGTCAACTTCCTGAATCCCCCACTATCAACATCCTGGGGGTTACCATCACTGAATCCCCCCACTATCAACATCCTGGGGGTTACCATCACTGAATCCCCCACTATCAACATCCTGGGGGTTACCATCACTGAATCCCCCACTATCAACATCCTGGGGGTTACCATCACTGAATCCCCCCACCATCAACATCCTGGGGGTTACCATCACTGAATCCCCCCCACTATCAACATCCTGGGAGTTACCATCACTGGATCCCCCCCACTATCAACATCCTGGGGGTTACCATCACTGAATCCCCCCCACTATCAACATCCTGGGGGTTACCATCACTGAATCCTCCCCACTATCAACATCCTGGGGGTTACCATCACTGAATCCCCCCCACTATCAACATCCTGGGGGTTACCATCACTGAATCCTCCCCACTATCAACATCCTGGGGGTTACCATCACTGAATCCCCCCCACTATCAACATCCTGGGGGTTACCATCACTGAATCCTCCCCACTATCAACATCCTGGGGGTTACCATCACTGAATCCTCCCCACTATCAACATCCTGGGGGTTACCATTGACCAGAAAATGAACTCAACTAAGCCATATAAATACTGTGACTCCCAGAGTGGGACAGAAAGCAGAAGAAAACTACACAAAGCACGAGGCACAGACCTCTTCAATAATTTTTAGAAGTATTTTAGACATGTGCACAATGATAAAAAGAAAATTCTACCTCCATTTACCCTTTCAGTACTGACCTGTTCCGCTGACAGTGCGGCACTCCCTCAGCACTGACCCTCTGACAGTGCAGCACTCCCTCACCACTGACCCTCTGACAGTGCGGCACTCCCTCAGCACTGACCCTCTGACAGTGTGGCACTCCCTCAGTACTGACCCTCTGACAGTGTGGCACTCTCTCAGCACTAACCCTCTGACAGTGCGGCACTACCTTAGTACTGACCCTCTAACAGTGCAGTACTCCCTCAGTACTGACCCTCTGACAGTGCGGCACTCCCTCAGCACTGACCCTCTGACAGTGCGGCAATCCCTCAGTACTGACACTCCGACAGTGCGGCACTCCCTCAGTACTGACCCTCTGGCAGTGCAGCACTCCCTCAGCACTGACCCTCTGACAGTGCAGCACTCCCTCACTACTGACCGCTGATTGTGCGGCATTCCCTCAGTACTGACCCTCTGACACTCCCTCAGTACTGACCGTCTGTCACTCCCTCAGTACTGACCATCTGACACTCCCTGACTCTTCAGATTTTACTGAATCTTGACCATTGCTGAACATCATGTTATGTTTTAATGATATAAAAGATACCAATCACTCATTAGGGATTGTGTAAATATGTTGTGAGTTCAATTATTTAGACTAGGCACATGAGAGCAGATGTACACGGATAGAAAGCTTGAAGACAACAGCAGCAGAGCCATGTGTGCTGTGTTCTGCTCACAGGTCAAAGTGAAACTAAGACTGGATCACATGAAACACTTCCCCATGAGTGATGTTTTACTGCTAATCCCTTAAAGTCAAATTGCAGTGAGAAGTATCCTCTGTTTCTTATTTTATTCCTTTGAGGGATCAGGTAAGATTGAAAATGTGGTCCCCCTGTTTGATCCTCCAGTCTGTGCGGACTGGGTTACCCCTTCAGAGGGCAGCTGGTCTCTAAGGAGGAGGAAAGCTCGAGGTCAGAGCTGACCAGGGTGGAGGTTTCCTTTCTTACGGAGCCTTAGTGAACTCAAGATCATCAAATGGCAACTGGGCAGAGGAAAGCCATTCATCCTTTGTCTCTGTGCTAAGAGCAACAGATCACATTCCCTCACCCTTCCCCTGACCTTCTCACTTTGACCCAGAACATTCTTCCTGATCAGATTCTGATCCACTTCCCTTTTGGAATCCGTCAATTGAATCTGCCTCCCCCAAACTCTCGGGCCGTGGGTTCCCAGATCCTAACCACTCGCTGGGTGAAAACATTTCTCCTCGAGTTCCCCTTCTCTTCTGTCACCAATCATCAGTTGATTTACTAGAATGTTCCTGGGGACGAGGGGGCTTCAGTTCGTGCGGAGAGACAGGGAGAAGTTGGTATCATTCTCCTCGGAGCAGAGAAGGTTCAGGGGGAGATTGAATTGAGGTGTTTAGAATCACGAGGGGGAGGGAGGGGGGGTTTGGATGGAGTGAATGAGGAGAAAGTGTTTCCAGTGACAGGAGGCTCGGTAACCAGAGGGGACACAGATTGGAGAGAATCGGGAAAAGAACCACGGGGGGGGGAGATGGGGAGAATTTTATTTTGGACACACAGCGAGTTGTTGTGATCTGGAAGGCGCTGCCTGAAAGGGCGGTGGAAGCAGATTCAATAGGAACTTTCAAAAGGGGCAACTGGGGAAATACTGGAAGGGGGAAAATTTACAGGGAGAGTGGGAGAGAGAGTGCAGACTAATTGGAGAGATCTTTCAAAGGAATAACACTAAGGGAATGATGGGATGATGTTTTGCAATAACATAAAAAGGCTGAATTCTGGTGGGAATTTTGTTATACTCATAAGTGGTAAGTTGGTGCGAAACAGCTACTGCACAGCCGATTCTTGCAGATATTTGGACAGTGGCTCTTGTTAAGATTCCGCACATGCCTTTTTCAGATATTTTTAAGTGACTTCTGTATCGCTGGTTTCCATTGTAAATGTCACATTAAGCAGGAAATACACAATTAACACTCATTGTCCAACATCAGGCACTACACTGAGAGAAACAGGCCCTGCATTCCCCTAGCACCTATCACTACCTCAGGAAGTCCCAAAGCCTTTCATAGGCATTACGGACTCATGATGGAGGGCAGAGACACGAGGACAGAATAACAAAGAGAGGTACCTTAGGGAGACAAAGTGAGAGGAAGACCCTGCCAGACAGAGGGAGATAGATGGGGATGGGTGGAGAGAGAGAAATAGAGAGGGAGAGGAAAAAGGAGGGAGACATTCTCTCTGTCTGTCTCCCTTCTTTCCATCTTTGTTTCTCCATCTCTGTCTTCTGACTGTCTCTCCCTCTCTCTCCCTCCTTCCCTTTCTCCTTCTCTCTCTCCCTTCCTCTATCTTTTTCTCTTTCCCTCTCTCTCTCTCTCTTTCCCCTCTCTCTCCACCTGCCTCTCTCTCCTCCTCTCTCTCTCCAACTCTCCCACCTCTTCTGCTCTCCCTCTGTCTCTCTCTCTCTCCCTCCCTCACTCTCCCTTTCTCTCTCTCCAACTCTTCTCCCTCCCTCTCTCTTGTTCTTCCTCTGTTGCTCTCTCGCCTTTCTCCCACTCCGTCTTTCTCTCTCCCTCGTTCTTTCTCTCTTCCTCTTTCTTTATCTCTCTCTCTTCCTCTCCCCACATCTCTCTCTCTCCCTCACTCTCTTGCGCTTCCTCTGCTACTCTCACCCCCTTCTCACTCTCTCTCTCTCTCCCCCGCTTCTCTGTCTCTCCATTTCTCCCTGTCTCTCTCTTTCCCTCTCTCTCTTCTTCTCTCTCCCTCTCTCTCTCTCTCTCCCCCCCCTCCACCTGCCTCCCTCTCTCCCTCTCTCTCTCCAACTCTCACCCCTCCCCTTGCTCTCCCTCTGTCTCTCTCACTCTCTCCCTCTCGAACTCTCCCCCTTCTCTCTCCCTCCCTTGATCTCCCTCTATCTGTCTCCAACTCTTCCCCCCTCTCTCTCTTGTTCTTCCTCTGTTGCTCTCTCACCTTTCGCTCTCTCCCTCATTCTCTCACTCCCTCTTTCTTTCTCTCTCTCCCTCTCTCACCCTCTATCTCCCTCTCTCCCTTTCTCTCTCTCTATCTGCCTCTCTGTCATGCTCCTCCTCTGTTGCTCTCTTCCCCTTCTCACTCTGTCCCCCCGCCCTCTCTCTCTCTGTCTCTCCCTCTCTCTCTCTCCAACTCTTCCCCCTACTCTTGGGCTCTTCCTCTGTCTGTCTGTCTGTCTCTCTCTCTCTCCCTCTCTCTCTTTCCCTCTCTCTTTCTCCCTCTCTCCAACTCTCCCTCTTCTCTCTCTCTTCCTCCCTTGCTCTCCCTCTCTCTCTCTGACGAAGATGAGGATAGGCAGTGTATGTTGTCTATATGGACTTCAGTAAGACCTTTGACAAGGTCCCTTATGGCAGACTGGTGCAGAAGGTGAAGTCGCATGGGATCAGAGGTGAGCTAGCAAGGTGGATACAAAACTGGCTCAGTCAAAGAAATAAGAAGTTTCACAACACCAGATTAAATTCCAACAGGTTTATTTGATAGCAAACGCTACTAGCTTTCAGAGCACGGCTCCATCATCAGGTGAGTGGGAGTTCTGTTCACAAACAGGGCATATAATTTACAGAATAATGATCGGAATGCGAGTCTTTACAGCTAATCAAGTCTTAAAGGTACAGACAATGTGAGTGGAGAGAGGGTTAAGCACAGGTTAAAGAGATGTGTATTGTCTCCAGACAGTACAGTTAGTGAGATGTTCCAAGTCCAGGCAAGTCATGGGGGTTACAGATAGTGTGACATGAACCCAAGATCCCGGTTGAGACCGTCCTCATGTGTGCGGAACTTGGCTATCGGTCTCTGCTCAGCGACTCTGCGCTGTCGTGTGTCGTGAAGGCTGCCTTGGAGAATGCTTACCCGAAGGTCAGAGGCCGAATGCCCATGACTGCTGAAGTGTTCGCCAACAGGAAGGGAACAGTCTTGCCTGGTGATTGTCGAGCAATGTTCATTCATCCATTTGTCATAGCGTCTGCATGGTCTCCCCAATGTACCATGCTTCGGGACATCCTTTCCTGCAGCGTATCGGGTAGACAGCATTGGCCGAGTTGCAAGAGTATGTACTGTGTACCTGGCGGATGGTGTCCTCATGTGAGATGATGGCATCCGTGTCAATTTTCCGGCACATCTTGCAGAGGTTGCTGTGACAGGGTTGTGTAGTCTGGTGGTCATTGTTCTCCTGAAGGCTGAGTAGTTTGCTGCGGACAATGGTCTGTTTGAGATTGTGTGGTTGTTTGAAGGCAAGAATTGGGAGTGTGGGGATGGCCCTGGCGAGATGTTCGTCTTCATCAATGATATGTTGAAGGCTCCAGAGAAAATGCCATCACTTCTCCGCTCCGGGGAAGTACTGGACAACAAAGGGTGCTCTGTCCACCGTGTCCCGTGTTTGTCTTCTGAGGAGGTCAGTGTGGCTTGGTACACTGGGGAGACCATGCAGACGCTGCAACAACGGATGAATGAACATTGCTCGACAATTACCAGACAAGAGTGTTCTCCTCCTGCTGGGGAACACTTCAGCGGTCACGGGCATTCAGCCTCTGATCTTTGGGTAAGCGTCCTCCAAGGCAGCCTTCATGACACACGACAGCGCAGAGTCGCTGAGCAGAGACTAATAGCCAAGTTCTGTACACATGGCGACGGCCTCAACTGGGATCTTGAGTTCATGTCACACTATCTGTAACCCCCATGACTTGCCTGGATTTGCAGAATCTCACTAACTGTCCTGTCTGGAAACAATACACATCTCTTTAACCTGTGCTTAACGCTCTTTCCACTCACATTGTCTGTACCTTTAAGACTTGATTGGCTGTAAAGACTCGCATTCCAATCATTATTCTGTAAATTGAATTTCTATCTTTATTTGCCCTATTTGTGAACAGAACTCCCACTCACCTGATGAAGGAGCAGTGCTCCAAAAGCTAGTGGCATTTGCTACCAAATAAACCTGTTGGACTTTAACCTGGTGTTGTAAGACTTCTTATTGTGTTTACCCCGTCCAATGCAAGCATCTCCACATCATGACTACCATCGGTCAAAGAAGACAGAGGGTAGCAGTGGAAGGATGCATTTCCAAATGGAGGGCTGTGACAAGTGGTGTTCCTCAGGGATCAGTGCTGGGACCTTTGCTGTTTGTAATATATATAAATAATTTGGAGGAAAATGTTAACTGGATTGATTAGTAAGCTTGCGGATGACACAAAGGTTGGTGGATTTGCAGATAGCGATGAAGACCATCAGAGGATACAGCAGGTTATGGATCAGTTGGAGACTTGGGCAGAGAGATGGCAGATGGAGTTTAATCTCAACAAATGTGAGGTAATGCATTGTGGAAGGTCTAATACAGATAGGAAATATACAGTAAATGGCAGAACCCTTAGGAGTATTGATGGGCAGAGGGATCTGGGTGGACAGGTACACAGGTTGCAATGCAGGTGGAGAAGGTAGTCAAGAAGGCATACGGCATGCTTACCTTCATCGGCCGGGGCATTGAGTTTAAAAATTGGCAAGTCATGTTGCAGCTTTATAGAACCTTAGTTAGGCTGCACTTGGAATATAGTGTTCAATTCTGGTCACCACACTACCAGAAGGATGTGGAGGCTTTGGAGAGGGAACAGAAAAGATTTACCAGGATGTTGCCTGGTATGGAGGGTATTAGCTATGAGGAGAGGTTGGAGAAACTTGGTTTGTTCTCACTGGAACGACAGAGGTTGAGGGAGGCCTGATAGAAGTCTACAAGATTATGAGGGGCAGAGTGGATAGTCAGAAGCTTTTTCCCCAGGGTGGAAGAGTCAATTACTCGGGGGCACAGGTTTAAGGTGAGAGGGGCAAGGTTTAAAGGAGATGTACGAGGCAGATTTTTTACACAGAGGGTGGTGGGTGCCTGGGACGGGAGTGGAAGCGGATACGGATACGGTAGTGAGTTTTAAGGGACATCTTGACAAATACATGAATGAGATGGGAATAGAGGGATATGGTCCCCGGAAGGGTTGGGGGTTTTAGTTCAGTGGGGCAGCATGGTCAGTGCAGGCTTGGAGGGGCCGAAGGGCCTGTTCCTGAGCTGGAATTTTCTTTGTTCTTTTTTCTCTCTCCCTCTGTCTTTCTCTCCCTTTCTCTGTCTCTGTTCCTTTCCCTCTCCCTCACTCCAACTCTCACCTCCTCTCTCTCTCATTCTTGTTCTTCTTCTGTTACTCTCTCCTCCTCTCTCTCTGTCTCCCTCTCTCTCCCTTTTTCTCTCTCTTTCTCTCCAACTCTTACCCCCCCTTCTCTCTCTCTCCCACTCTTTCTCTCTCTCTCTCCCCTTTTCTCCCCCTTTCTCTCCAACTCTTACCCCTGTCTCTCTCCCTTTCTCTCTCCCTCTCCCTTTCTCCCTCTTTTCCTTTCTCTCTCTCTCCCTCTCTCTCTCCCTTTCCCTCTCTCTCTCTTTCTCTCTCTCTCTCCCTTCCTCTCCCTCTCTCTCTCCCTTTCCCTCTCTCTCTCTCTCTCTCCCTCTCTCCCTGTCTCTCTCCCTCTCTCTCTCTCTCTCCCTCTCTCTCCCCCCCCTCCCCCTCTCTCTCTCCCCCTCTCTCTCTCTCTCTCTCCCTCTCTCTCTCTCCCTCTCTCTCTCCCTTTCCCTCTCTCTCTCTCTCTCTCTCCCCCTGTCTCTCTCTCTCTCTCTCTCCCCCTGTCTCTCTCTCTCTCTCTCTCCCCCTGTCTCTCTCTCTCTCTCTCTCCCCCTGTCTCCCTCTCTCTCTCTCTCCCCCTGTCTCTCTCTCTCTCTCTCTCCCTCTGTCTCTCCTCCGCTCACTCTGCCATGCTCTGGGCAGATAAATACATTGGGAACTGTAAATATTTTTGTTGCCTTTCCTCCCTCAATATTAAAGGTTGCTCGCCTCGGTTATCTCAATGATATGCCATGGGCTAAAAATATTCCTGATTCCTATCAAACAAGTGCTTTCGCTGTAAATATGTTGTATCAACGTATGAGTGTCACACAGTTCCAGGGAAGTTAAAAGAATTGCTTGGGCAAATACCAGCTTTCGATAAATGTTTCCATAGAATTGTGACTCTGTCAGGCGCGCGTGCATTCTGTCCACAACTCAATCCTGGTGTCCAACAGAGATCTGCCAATCACAGCTTCGAGATGTTCCCATTGGCCCATCTCAGTCGGGGCGTGTGGGGGGGAGTTTCAGATTTCACCCTGTGTGACATCCCCCTTTCTGACCCCCCTCCCCTCTGAGTGTCCCGGCTCCAATACTGAGGTTCTGCACCCTCCCCCACATCCAAGTTAAGAGAAGGAGTCGGCCATTCGGCCCCTCAAAAGCTTGTGAATGTAGCCCAATCCATCACGCAAACCAGCCTCCCATCCATTGACTCTGTCTACACTTCCCGCTGTCTCGGCAAAGCAGCCAGAATGATTAAAGACCCCACGCATCCCGGACATTCTCTCTTCCACCTTCTTCCGCCAGGAAACAGATACAAAACTCTGAGGTCACGTACTGACCAACTCCTTCTTCCCTGCTGCTGTCAGACTTTTGAATGAACCTATCTTGCACGAAGTTGATCTTTCTCTACACCCTCGCTATGACTAACCCTATGGGCCCTATTTGATCATTTTGATTCTAAGTACTGGGTGGACTTGAAACCAGGAGCGTTTCAGATCTGACTTTGAGACCCGTTCTCAGGGGCCCCCATACGCATTCTGTCCGAATCAGCGATTCTGAATCGCGCTGCGCAAGCCAGAGGACAGGGCTTAACGCGCCCGAAATCCTGCAGCTCCCATCGGAGCCTCCAACTGCGCGTGCGCAGAGAAAAATTGAAAACGCTTCCCTGCCACATCAGAGAGCCATCTGACCCCCCTCCTTCCCTCCCCGCTACCAGAGAGCCATCTGACCCCCCCTCCCTCCCCCCACCCACGACCAGAGACCCATCTGACCCCCCTCCCTCCCTCCCTCCCCCCTACCGGAGACCCATCTGACCCTCCCTCCCTCCCCTCCCCCCTACCAGAGACCCATCTGACCCCTCCCTTCCTCCCTCGCCCCTGCCAGAGACCCATCTGACCCCCCTCCCTCCCCTCCTCCCTACCAGAGACCCATCTGACCCCCCTCCCTCCCCTCCCCCCTACCAGAGACCCATCTGACCCCCCTCCCTCCCTCCTCCCTACCAGAGACCCATCTGACCCCCCTCCCTCCCCTCCCCCCTACCAGAGACCCATCTGACCCCCCTCCCTCCCCACTACCAGAGACCCATCTGACCCCCCTCCCCCCTACCAGAGACCCATCTGACCCCCCTCCCTCCCTCCTCCCTACCAGAGACCCATCTGACCCCCCTCCCTCCCCACTACCAGAGACCCATCTGACCCCCCTCCCCCCTACCAGAGACCCATCTGACCCCCCTCCCTCTCTCCCCCCTACCAGAGACCCATCTGACCACCTCCTTCCTCCTTCCCACCAGAGAGAGATCTGACCCACATCCCTCCCCCGACAAGAGAGCGATCTGACCTCCTCCCTCCCCCCGCCCCACCGATCTGAGTCAGAGAGCTGCTGGAAGATTGGACTTTACCTCCTCAGAATCCGAGCACCCGAATCGGACCTTTTTGGACCATGTCTGTTTCGTGTTGAATCTGGACGGGTGAACGCTGTGGTAAAGGGGGGAAGTGCCGGTAAGATTGGGCATGCAGCCCATTAAATCAACTTAAATGCGTGCAAATACATGAGGATCGCGCCACTCTGCCTCACACCCGACTTTACCAAGTTTTCACACCTGGAAACCGGCGCAGTCCGATGGTGGAATGGGGCCCTACGTTCTTCACTCTCTCGTTTCCTTCTCTTTGAACAGCATGCTTTGTCTGTGTGGTGCGCAAGAAACAATACTTTTCACTAACACATGTGACATTGATAAATCAAATCAAAATCAAGTCCAATAAGCTCATCTTTAACCCCGATTGCACATTCCTGCTGAGCCCCGGATAACCTTTCACCCCCTCGTTAATCGTGAACCTATCTTTAAAAATATTCAAACTCTCAGTGCCCTCCCCCTTTTGAGGCAGAGGGTTCTGGAAACTCACCCCACCTCCCCCTCCCCCGAGAGAAAACATTGCCCCCCCACCCCCCGCCATCTCCATCTGAAATGGGTCCCCCCTTATTTTTAAACAGTGACCCCCCCACCCCCTGCCCCAGTACTCGGCTGTCCCACAAGAAGGAACATCGTCTCCGCACCCACCCCATCAAGACAAATCTGGGGGCCAGTGCGAGCCCAGTCTGTGCGACCTGGCCTCAGAATTTAACCCTTTCAGCCTTGGAACTGTCTGGAATCTGGGTCCACCCCCACCCCGCCCCCAACACTGGTGCTCCACCTCCAAGAATGATATTCCCTTCCTGAGGGACACGGTTCAGACAGGGTCCAGTGGTTAATAGACCAAAGTTATCCTTGTCATTCCTCTGAGATGCTATGCTGAATGCCTTAAATATTTCTTTATCTTCTCAAGTGCTTTATTTCTAAATGTCCCTTCACATTCCTTTATTCAGTCACACAATGTGGGCCAGGCCCAGTATTTAGCCCCCACCATCCCTAATTACCCCTTGAGAAGGGGGTGGGTGAGCCGCTATCTTGAACCTGCTGCAGTCCCCGTGCGGTGTAGGTACACCCACAGTGCTGTTAGGGAGGGCGTGCCAGGATTTTGACCCCAGCGACAGTGAAGGAACGGCCGATATTTTTCCAAGTCGGGATGGTGAGTGACTCGGAGGGGAACCTCCAGGTGGGAGTGTTCCCAGGTATCTGCTGCCCTTGTCCTTCTAGATGTCAGCAGTCATGGGTTTGGAAGGGTCATTGACGGAGCCTTGGATATGGAGACTGGGAGCGTGCACAGTGCTCCGAGTGTGGGTCTAACCGAGGAATATGGAGACCGGAACTGTGCACAGTGCTCCGAGTGTGGGTCTAACCAAGAGATATGGAGACCGGAACTGTGCACAGCGCTCCGAGTGTGGTCTAACTGAGGGATATGGAGACTAGAACTGTGCACAGTGCTCCGAGTGTGGGTCTAACCAAGAGATATGGAGACCGGAACTGTCCACAGCGCTCCGAGTGTGGGTCTAACCGAGGGATATGGAGACTGGAACTGTGCACAGTGCTCCGAGTGTGGGTCTAACCGAGGGATATGGAGACTGGAACTGTGCACGGTGCTCCAAGTGTGGGTCTAACTGAGGGATATGAAGACTGGAACTGTGCACAGTGCTCTGAGTGTGGGTCTAACCGAGGGATATGGAGACTGGAACTGTGCACAGTGCTCCGAGTGTGGGTCTAACCGAGGGATATGGAGACCGGAACTGTGCCCCAAGTGTGATCTGAGCAGGAGATTAACTGTGTGGGGTAAATGCCTGGTGAGGTTAGGTTGGCATATGAGGCCTGGAGATTTCATTGACCTCTTCTGAATCCATGCCACACGCAGTTGGACAGCAGATAGCAGGAAGAGGGAAGAGGAGGATATGGGGGGAAATCACAAACTCAAACTGATAATGAAATTATTGCCGGAATAACCTGCTTGGCCCATGAGCTGCTGAGAGCGTTGGAGGAAACAGACTTGCAACCTGGCACTCTGTGGGAACTGAGTTTCAGTGCTGTAGATTATCCGGCAATTTAAAATATTAATTCTAAAGCAAACATCTTGCCTGGATAATGAGTTATCATAACAAGGCCTCCAAAGTGTTTCCATAGGAACAAATGCAATGATTGGCCAGTTACAGCAGCAATGCAGAGATATTGTGATCTCATTTCTGTTCCTCCCTGTTTATCTGCAGCCCTCTCTCACATATTCTTCATAAAATGACCCTGTTGATTTAGTGTATTAAAAAAAACTCCATATCTCCAATTCCAGGTGAATGCTGATAACCGCCTGATACTTAACCATTTATTACACATTCGTAATGATCCCACAGCGATTTGTAAGGCAAAGGTAGTTATCAGCTAAAATAAACACCTCGCCTCTGGTTCAAGACAGAGGAACGCAAGAGATAGGAGCAGGAAGAGGCCGCTCAGTTTGTCAAGCTTTCTCTGCCACCTGACAGCATCGCGGCTGACCTTGGGCCTCACAATAACTGCCCGTTCCCCATTTTCCAGAATCCTCTGAGAGACCAATAATCCACCTACCCCAACTTCGAATGTATTCTCAGTGTTCACCACCACCACCACCCACCCCCCAACTCCCAAACCCCCTCCAACGGCTTTCAATAAGGTCCCTCTCGTTCTCCTAAACTCCAGAGAATGTCAACCCATTTACTCATCCTCTCGTCACAGGAAACCCTCCCCCCAATTCCAAAGATCAATCCAGTCCTTCGCTGTGCCGTCTCCAATAGAAGTTTATCCTTTCTTAAATCTAGAGATTAAAGCTGTGCACGGAATTCCAGGTGTCGTCTCACCAAAACTCTGTACACCAATAAGACCATAAGACATAGCAGCAGAATTAAGCCACTCGGCCTATCCATTCAATCATGGTTGATGTTTTTCTCATCCCCATTCTCCTGCCTTTTCCCCGTAACCCCTGATCCCCTTATTAATCAAGAACCTATCTATCTATCTCTTGAAGACACTCAATGACCCGGCCTCTACAGCCTTCTGAGGCAAAGAGTTCCACAGATTCACCACTCTCTGGCTGAAGAAATTCCTCCTCATCTCTGTTTTAAAGGAGCGTCCCTTTAGCCTGAGGTTGCTCCCTCTGGTTCTAATTTTTCCTACTAGTGGAAACGTCCTCTCCATATCCACTCTATCCAGGGCCTCGCAGTATCCTGTAAGTTTCAATAAGATCCCCCCCTCATCCTTCTAAACTCCAATGAGTACAGATCCAGAATCCTCAACCGTTCCTCATACGACAAGCTCTTCATTCCAGGAATCACTCTTGTGAACCTCCTCTGGACCCTTTCCAAGGCCGGCACATCTTTCCTGAGATACGGCAAATAAAACTGCTGACAATATTCCAAATGGGGTCTGACCAGAACCCTATACAGCTCACAAGTACATCCCTGCTCTTGTATTCTAGCCCTCGCGACATGAATGCTAACATTGCATTTGCCTTCCTAATTGCTGACTGAACCTGCACGTTAACTTTAAGAGAATCTTGAACAAAGACGCCCAAGTCCCTTTGCGTTTCTCATTTCCTAAGCATTTCTCCATTTAGAAATAGTCTATGCTTGTGTTCCTCCTTCCAAAGTGCATAACCTCACACTTTTCCACAATGTATTCCATCTGCCACCTCTGTGCCCACTCTCTTAACTTGTCCAAGTCCTTTTGCAGCTCTATTGCTTCCTCAATATTATCTGTCCCTCATGTATGTATGTATGTTTGTAAGTTTTTGTATGGTTGTAGACATGTTTGTATGTAGGTCTGTTTATATGTGTGTTTGTATCTGTTTATATTTTTGTTTGTTTGTAAGTGTTTATATATGTTTGTATGTATGTTTGTTTGTTTTTATGTGTTTGGATATGTCTGTATGTATGTTTCTATTTCTATGAATGCTTGTATGTGTTTATATGTGTTTATATAATATATTTGTGCTCAGATGTGTTTGTACATGTTTGTATGTGCTTGTACCTTTGTATATGTTTGTATGTATGTTTTATGTATATTTGTATCTGTTTATATACATGTTTGTAGGTATGTTTGTATGTATTTGTATGTATGTTTTTATGTGTTTGTATGTATGCTCGTATGTATATTTGTATGTGTTTGTATGAATGTTTGTATGTTTTATGTGCTTGTATGTGTGTTTGTACGTATTTGTGTGCATGTTTGTACATATGTTTGTATTTCTATGTATGTTTGTATGTGTGTTTGTATCTGTTTCTATGAATGTGTGTATGTTGTATGTGTTTTATGTAAGCTCGTATGTTTTTATGTGCTTGTATGTATGTATTTGTATGTATGTTTGTTTGTATGTACGTTTGTTTGCATGTGTTTATATTTTTGTTTGTATGCTTGTATGAATGTATGTTTGTGTTTGTATATATGTTTATATGTTGTTATGTGTTTATATGTGTGTTTGTATGTGTCTGTATGTATGTTTGTGTGTATTTGTATATATTTGTATGTCTGGTTTTATGTGTTTGTATGTGTTTAAATGTGTGTTTGTGTTTGTACATGTTTGTATGTATGTGTTAATATGCATTTTGTATGTGTCTGTATGTGTTTATATGTTTGTTCCTATGTTTTATGCATGTTTGTATCTGTATGCATGTTTATATATGTTTGTGTTTATCTTTGTGTGTTTTTATGTGTTTATGTATATTTGTATGTATGTTTGGATGTGTTTGTGTGCATGTTTGTATGTATGTTTGTATCTGTTTGAATTAATGTTTGTATGTATGTTTGCATGTGTTTTTATGTGTGTTTGTATATTTTGTGCTTGTATGTATATTTTTATGTGTGTGTATGTTTGTATGTGTTTGTATGTATATTTGTATGTGTGTTTGTATGTATGTTTTATGTGTTTGTATGCATATTTGTATACATGTTTTATGTGTTTGCATGTATATTTGTATGTGTTTGTATGTATGTTTGTATGCATATTTGCATGTGTTTATATGTTTTATGTGTTTGTATGCATGTTTTGTGCTTATATACATTTGCACATGTTTGTATGTATGTTTTGCTGTTTGTATGCATGTTTTTATGTGTTTGCATGTTTGTTTGTGTGTGTTTGTGTGCAAGTTTGTATGTGTTTGTATGCATGTTCTTTGTGTTTGTATGCGTGTGTATGTATGTTTACATGTTTGTGCGTGTTTGTGCGTGTGTTTGTATGTATGTTTTTATGTTTGTTTGTATGTATGTTTGTGTGTGTTTGTATGTTTTTATGTGTTTGTATGTATGTGTGTATGTGAACTGTGTTTAGTTGTTCAACACAGTTGGACATTGGATCATTGTAACTGGATTGTTTGTGCTAATTGGCAGCTCCTCACTGGAGGCATTTGCGTTGTCTTATCAGCTTTCACTACCTCATAACACATCAAAACCCAGCCAATGAAAGGCCATCGTGGTGTCGGCAACTTAGCAATAGCCAGTTTGAGCCCAGCAAACTCCCACAGCCAACACCGACAACCACCACCTAAACTTCCACAGTGCTGTGAGCTAATTACCGCTTTCTCTCTATCGCCCCATTGAACACATAGAACATAGAACATTACAGCGCAGAACAGGCCCTTCGGCCCACGATGTTGCGCCGACCAGTTACAAAAACAATGACCCACTAGCCTATACCAATCCCTTTTCGTCCATAAACCTATCCAGAGATCTCTTAAACGCCCCCAAACTAGACGCATTTACAACTGCAGCAGGCAGGGCATTCCAATCCCTCACCACCCGCTGGGTAAAGAACCTACCCCTGACATCCGTCCTGTAGCTACCCCCCCTTAATTTAAAGCCATGCCCCCTCGTGCTAGCTTTCTCCATCCGAGGAAAAAGGCTATCACTATCCACCCTATCTAAACCTCTAATCATCTTATATGTTTCAATAAGATCCCCTCTTAGCCGCCTTCTTTCCAACGAAAACAACCCTAAATCCCTCAGTCTCTCCTCATAGGACCTCCCCACCATACCAGGCAACATCCTAGTAAACCTCCTCTGCACCCTCTCCAACGCCTCCACATCCTTCTTGTAATGCGGGGACCAGAACTGCACACAGTACTCCAAGTGCTCCTTAAAAAGCTGCCTCTGTGACCATGGGGTGGGGTGTTACAATCTCACTCATCCCAAAACCGTAAAATCCCACTCAAGATCAATGGGCATTTCCACTGTCCGTGCCTCGCCCGCTCCCATTCTGTGCCGGGCAGGTGATCAAATTCCAGTCCAAGCCTCAGCTTGTCCTGTCCCTGGTATCTCCCTGTGAGGCCCCGGGTCAGATTTGTGTTGTGAAACACCATGGGAGGCTTTCCTCTCTTTACAGGCGCTATCTCAATGCAGGCTCTTGGTGTTAATTTGGTGCATTGAGGAACAATTAGTGGTGTTAAAGGTTCACATTACACATCATTAAGACCATTGACAAACTGTGTGACACAACAGCTTTCACACGGGCTGAGAAATTCCCGAGCTTTCCATCTGTTCTTGTTGTCTTTTGGTTTTATTGATATTTACTCGTGCAAGGGCAAAGGGGGGGAAGCAAGATTTAGATAACGATGAAGTCTGACTTTTATGAACACTCTGTAATACTTCTCACTCCACACTTTACTGAGGCAGTTGTTTATGGAGCAGGCTAACAGGTTCACTAGCTACTCCTCTGGTTTCCAAACCCACTCCTCTATCAAACTGTCTCCCCCTCTCATACCCTTTCATTCTCTTCGTCTCTCTCATTGAGTTTGTCTGTCTCTCATTCCCTCACACTATCAATTTTTGTCTCTTTGTCTCTCCCTCTCTGTCTCAGACTCTCTCTCTTTCTCCCTCTATCTCTGTCTCTCTTTCTTTCTGTCTGTCTGATCTGTCTCTCTCTCTCTTTATCTCTGAATCTGTCTCTCTTTCTGTCTGTCTGTCTTTCTGTCTCTCTCTTTCTCTCTCTCTCTTTCTGTCTCTCTCTCTCCCTTTCTCTCTCTCTCTTTCTGTCTGTCTGTCTCTCTCTCTCTCTCTATTGCCTTCGGTCTCACTCTCACTGTCTGATCCCTCTCCGTCTCTGTCTGTTTCTCTCTGTCTGTCTGTCTCTCTGTCTTTCTCTGCCTGCCTGTCTCTCTCTCTCTCTATTGTCCTCTGTCTTGCTATCACTGTCAGTCTGATCTCTCTCCGTCTCTGCCTCTGTATCTGTATCTGTATCTGTCTATCTGTCTCTCTCTGTCTCATTTGCTCCTTACTGAAGAAACATATGGAAGAATACAGCTATTGCTACATGTCAGACTGGCATTCACTGTGTGGGGAGTTTCTGAGGTCATTAGTGATGCAATGATGCACAATACAATATTTATCTGAGCTGTTCACTGACCCACTCCTTCTTTTAATGCTTGGTATGACTGTGATTCTTCTGCCCTGGAATTACATTGAATCCCCAGCACAGAATCTGGCCACTCGACCCTTCTGCTCTGTTCCCTTGTTGCTGCCCCGCTCGAGGCTCCGTCAACCCCCCCATCTCCAACTCACCCCATCTCCATCTCCTTTTATTCCTCTCTCCCTCGTATTTATCCAGCTTCCTGCTTAAATATATCGATACGAATCACCTCCCCCACTCCCCGTGGGAGCGAGTCCCACATTCTCCCCACTCCCCGTGGGAGCGAGTCCCACATTCTCCCCACTCCCCGTGGGAGCGAGTCCCACATTCTCCCCACTCCCCGTGGGAGCGAGTCCCACGTTCTCCCCACTCCCCGTGGGAGCGAGTCCCACATTCTCCCCACTCCCTGTGGGAGCGAGTCCCACATTCTCCCCACTCCCCGTGGGAGCGAGTCCCACATTCTCCCCACTCCCCGTGGGAGCGAGTCCCACATTCTCCCCACTCCCCGTGGGAGCAAGTCCCACATTCTCCCCACTCCCCGTGGGAGCGAGTCCCACATTCTCCCCATTCTCCATAGGAGTGAGTCCCACGTTCTTCCTGCTGGAACTCACTCCCACAGTGAGTGGCTGAGATGAATATTGTTGTGTTTAAGAAGGGCAGATCAAATTGTGTTTGAAGCTATTCAGAGAAGGTTCTGTCAACTGAATCCTGGGATGAAGGGAAGGTTGAGCAGGTTGGGGCCTGTACCCACTGGAGTTTGGAATAAAATGGACAGGTCTTTCTGAAACGTGTAAGATTCTGAGTTGTCTTCACAGATTGGAGGCCAAGAGGATGTTTCGCCCCTCATGGGGGAACCTCGCAGTTTCACAATGAATCATAGAACTCGTACAGAAGGAAGCCATTTGGCCCATAGAGAATGAGGCACCCTTCCATTGTAAATGATGAGGAATTTATTCTCTCAGAGGGTCATTTGTCTGTCTAATTCCCTCCCAGAGAGCAGTGGAGGGCTGAGGGATCATTGCATAGATTTACGGCTGAGTTAGAGAGATTTCTGGTCAACAGGGGAGCTGTGGAACTTGCGGGGGGACAGGCAGGAAGTGGAGTTAAGACACAGTCAGATTAGCTGTGATCTTATTGAATAGGGGAGCAGGCTCGAGGGGCTGAATGGCCTACTCCTGCTCCCTGTATTTTTGGAGCCAGACCAGGAGTAAGGAGTAGAGGATGATGATGGTAGATTTGGACTGGGGAGCTTGGTGGGGTGAGGCGTTGAAGAAGAGGGAGTATTGACACCAGCATGAACCAACAGAGGTGTCTGGTGTCTTTCTGTGCAGTTCAACCCTATGGACAGTGGGTCGGGGGTTGGGGAGTTGTGTGGGGAGGGGGGAGAGAGAGTGGATGGGGTGGTAGGTGGACATTTTGCTATGTTGTTGTTGACTTGAAGAAATGCATGTGTTTCTGCTGAGGATCACATTGGTAATGTCAGTGCTTAATTACCCGCAGTCTACTGAACAGCTACCTGACAACTTGCAAAACCAGTGAGAAAGGTCTTATTATCAGTAGATTAGATTAGAATTGATTGTTTATCCAGTGACGGAAAAACCTCCTCCGACTGTATCTTCCAACCCAGCTCTCGGAACAACTATTTCAATGTTTGCCTCGAGGTACTGAAGTAAACATGACATTATTAATCCTTTACTTCCACAGGCCGAACCATGTAGTCCCATCCACCAACCAGAGCTTTGATGAATTGTCTTCCGATCATCGAGGGACCATCGGTGTAGGACAGCCACTCACAGACTGAGCAAGGCGCTGCTGGTGGTGGGGGAGGTGGTCTTGTGGTGCACTGGTCTGGATCATCTACCACCGAGATAGCAACTCTGGGCTTGAGTCCCTTCCCAGGATCCGATGGCTGAGAAAAGGTACCTCGAGTGGTTGAGAGCAATAGCAGTGATTGAGGGGAGGTGGTGGTGCAGTGGGATCGTTACTGGGCACGTGAGCCAGGGTAATGCTCTGGGTAACTGGGTTCGAATCCCACCACAGCAGATGATGAAGGTCAAATTCAATAAAAAATCTGGAATTAAAAGTCTAACGACAATATGAAACCATTGTCCTAAAATCCCACCTGGTTCACAATCACAGAATTATTAACATAGAAGCAGGAAGAGGCCATTCGGCCCTCTGCTGTTCATTACAATCATGGCTGATCATCAAATTCAATATCCTGATTCTCCACTTTCTCCTTTAGCCCCAAGAGCGATATCTAATTTCTTCCTGAAATCACAGAGTGTTTTGATTGCAACTACTTTCTGTGGGAGTGAACTCCACACATTCCCCACCCTCTGGGTGAAGAAATTTCTCCTCCCCTCAGTTCTAAAAGGTTTACCCCTTATCCTCAAACTCTGACCCCCTGATTCTGGATTGCCCCCCCACCATCGCGAACATCCTTTCTCAATCTACTCTGTCTAACCTTGTTAGGATTTTATAAGTTTCTATCAGATCCTCTCTCACTCTTCTAAACCCCAGTGAATATAATCCTAACCCACTCAGTCTCTCCTCATATGACAGACCTGCCATCCCAGGAATCAGCCTGGAAAACCTTCGCTGTGCTCCCTCTATAGCAAGGACATCCTTCCTCAGATAAGGGGACCAAAACCACACCCAATACTCCCGGTGTGGCCTCACCAACACCCTGTACAATTGCAGCAAAACATCCCTATCCCTATCTCTCAAATCCTCTCACTATGAAGGCTAACAGTCCAAAGATGTGCGGGTTAGCGATGTTAAATTGTGCCTCAGTATCCTGGGAAGTATAGGTTAGAGGGATTAGCGAGTTAAGTGTGTGAGGTTGTGGGGATAGGGTCTGTGGGGGTTATCAGTGCAGACTCGATGGGCTGAAAGGCCTCCTTCTGCACTGCAGGGATTCGACGATTCTATGATACCATTTGCCTTCTTTCCTCAAAGAGAAAATGCTGGGAAATCTCAGCAGGTCTGGCAGCATCTGTGGTGAGAGAAATGAGCTGACGTCTTGAGACCAGATGACCCTTTGTCAAAGTGAAGGCTTCCTTTACTGCCTGCTGGGTTTGTGCTCTTACTTTCAACGACTGATGCACGAGGACACCAACATCCTCAAAAAGTTCCAATAGATTCATCAAGCATGATTTCTCTTTGTGATGGTGCAGAAGGAGGCCATTTGGTCCATCGTGAGGGTACTGGCTCCACCAACATTCTCCTGCCTTTTCCCTCCATCTAATGCCCTCTGAAATTTCTTGATTGAACCTGACTCCACCATAATTCTCGGCAGAACATTCCAGACTGCTCGCTGTGTGAGGGAGATTTCTCCTTTTTCCTTCTGAAATCACTTTAAGTCTGCGCTCCGAGGTTCTCGATCCTTCTATGAGCAGGAACAGTTTCTCCCGGCGTCCTTCAGGGAAGGAGATCTGCCGTTCTCACCTGGTCTGATCTACATGTGGCTCCAGACCCACACAACAATGTAACTGACTCTTAATCGCCCTCTAAAGTGTCCAAGCAAGACACTCAGTCCAAGGGGCAATTAGAGATGGGCCCAGGCAGACAGGCCCCGGTCCTGTGAATTAGTCAATGATAAGTATAGGTGCATTTAAGCAGAATGGGGAAGCGGGCTAAACATATGAGGGAGAAAGGAATAGAAGGATATGGTAATGGGGGTGAGATGAAGAGGTGGAGCGGGAGGAGGCAGGTGTGGGACGGGAACAGTAGCAGGGAGCAGAGGGACCAAATGGCCTGTTGCAAATACATCTATTGAGAAATAGCCCATCCCACAACAATTACTCATGTTGCTGGAGGAGATTACAGAGATAGGGAGGGGTGTAGGGGCTGGAGGAGATTACAGAGATAGGGGTGTAGGGGCTGGAGGAGGTTACAGAGATAGGGAGGGGTGTAGGGGCTGGAGGAGATTACAGAGATAGGGAGGGGGTGTAGGGGCTGGAGGAGGTTACAGAGATAGGGAGGGGTGTAGGGGCTGGAGGAGGTTACAGAGATAGGGAGGGGTGTAGGGGCTGGAGGAGGTTACAGAGATAGGGAGGGGTGTAGGGGCTGGAGGAGGTTACAGAGATAGGGAGGGGTGTAGGGGCTGGAGGAGGTTACAGAGATAGGGAGGGGTGTAGGGGCTGGAGGAGGTTACAGAGATAGGGAGGGGTGTAGGGGCTGGAGGAGGTTACAGAGATAGTTGGATTGTAGGGGCTATTGGACAGGAAGTAAATGAGGGCCAAACAGCAACAGGGTGAGTGGTGGGTGTACTGGGACACAAGAGCAGCTGGGCCTGGGATGAGCTTAAGTTACTGAGAGTGGGAAATGGGAGGCTGAGGAGGAGCATGTTGCAACAGAATAGAAACTGGACTGTTAAATGATTGGCTCAGTTTTAGATTAAAGACCAATTCTCATTGAAAACATGATTCTATATGCAAAAGACTCAGAGACATCAAATACTCCCAAGACAGATACAGCATGGGGTAAGACGAAATGTTTTGTCAACATTTGCTCTTCCTCAAGGGAGAGTTCTGGCTTTGACTGTAATTAGTAAAAGGGCCAGTTAACAACGGCAGTCTGGGATGGTATTTATTAAAAATCCGCTGTGAAGCAGGGTGGAGATGTGCTAGTGGGGGTGGGGATAGCTACTGAGTAACAGAGGGCTGGGTACAAGTCTGATTGGGAGCGGCAGCTGGGGTGAAACAAAGGGGAATGCTTCGCCAAAGGTTTACAGTAATCAGTAATTAATCTGCAGGGGAGTGGAGAAGCAGATTTGAACCACAATAGTTTGCTTGAACTCTGTGTGGACAGTGACTGGGTTCTCAAGGCAGTAGAAGGGCTGGGCAGTGAGATAACAAAACCAACTCAACAATATCTCCCAGCGATCATGCATTGCCAGCTCCTCATACTTATTCAAAATTGTCAGTAAGTACAGGAATAAGATCAACAATCCAGCTTCAGTGCTGAGGGAGTGCCGCACTGTCAGAGGGTCAGTACTGAGGGAGTGCCGCACTGTCAGAGGGTCAGTGCTGAGGGAGTGCCGCACTGTCAGAGGGTCAGTGCTGAGGGAGCGCCGCACTGTCAGAGGGTCAGTGCTGAGGGAGTGCCACACTGTCAGAGGGTCAGTGCTGAGGGAGTGCCGCACTGTCAGAGGGTCAGTGCTGAGGGAGTGCCGCACTGTCAGAGGGTCAGTGCTGAGGGAGCGCCGCACTGTCAGAGGGTCAGTGCTGAGGGAGTGCCGCACTGTCAGGTATTAATTCCTCTGTTAGCAATAGTTAAAAGCAGATAAAACAGATTGGTAAAGTTTCGGGCTTAGCACATTTTCTAATTGTGGGATCTTGCTGTGTACATGTTGGCTCTCGAGTTTCCTCCCTTCAACAAAATAATTCCCTTGGCAGCAAAGAATCTTCAGAGACACTGAAAGGCACTAGAGTTGTCCCGAATTATTCCCCACTCTCTCTCTCCCTCTCTCCCTGTAAATTTCCCCCTTCCAGTATTTCCCCAATTGCCCCTTTTGAAAGTTCCTATTGAATCTGCTTCCACCGCCCTTTCAGGCAGCGCCTTCCAGATCACAACAACTCGCTGTGTGTCCAAAATAAAATTCTCCCCATCTCCCCCCCCCCCTCTCTGGTTCTTTTCCCGATTCTCTCCAATCTGTGTCCCCTCTGGTTACCGAGCCTCCTGTCACTGGAAACACTTCCTCCTCATTCACTCCATCCAAACCCCCCCTCCCTCCCCTCGTGATTCTGAACACCTCGATTCAATCTCCCCCTGAACCTCAAATCTTGATGTGGAAGCTGGAGTGGGACCCGGGCTGGTGAGGGAGATTAACCGTGTACTTTTCTCCCCCTGTACAGTTTACCTTCAAGTCTTGCTCCGCGATCCCAGTCCGAGTTCATCTCTGCCCAGTCACCCTGCCCACCGCTGGCCAGCCTCCTCTCCCCGCCCCCTATCACAGCCCAGTACCTGCACTCTGCAGACACCTACTGGGAATTCACCGAATACCGGGAAGCGAAGTCGGAGCCACGGAAATTCTAAGGTTGCTTAACACGCAGCAAGTAGGGAATGTGTCTCCAGCTGATAGAGCCTATCCGTATCAGTTACTGCTATTAAACACAGCCATCAGACAAAATGAATCTCTGCCATTGTCCAAATGCTTGAAGGTAGGTCTGTACTTGTCTGTCCAGATACAGACACACACAATACTATTTTACTGCGCTGTCTGTGGTTGTGAAGGTGGCTGGGGAGGGCTTACAGACAGAATGGGTCTGAACACCAAGCTTAACTGTTGTCAAGAAAGTTTGTTTCTGGTGTCTGAGTGTGTGTGTTTTCCCGTGAATGTGTTTCTATGTGTGTCTGTGTGTGTCTGACTGTGTGTGTGTCAATGTGTGTGTTCCCCTATGTGTCTCTCAGTGTCTGAGTCTGTATGTTCCCCTGTAGATGTGTGTGTGTGTGTGTGTGTTTGTGTGTGTGTGTCTGACTGTGTGTGTTCCCCTGTGTGTCTGAGTCTGTATGTTCCCCTGTAGATGTGTGAGTGTGTGTGTGTTTGTGTGTGTGTGTCTGACTGTGTGTGTTCCCCTGTGTGTCTGAGTCTGTATGTTCCCCTGTAGATGTGTGTGTGTGTGTGTGTTTGTGTGTGTGTGTCTGACTGTGTGTGTTCCCCTGTGTGTCTGAGTCTGTATGTTCCCCTGTAGATGTGTGTGTGTGTGTGTGTCTGACTGTGTGTGTTCCCCTGTGTGTCTGAGTCTGTATGTTCCCCTGTAGATGTGTCTGTGTCTGTGAGTCTGTGTGTGTGTGTGTGTGCGCTCATGTGCATGAGAATGTGTGAGTGTGTGTGTGTGTGTGTCTGTCTGTGTGTGTTCCCCAATGTGTCTGAGTCTGTATGTTCCCCTGTAGATGTGTGTGTCAGTGTGCGTGAGAGTTTGTGTGTGTGTGTGTGTGTGTTCCCTTGTATTTCCAAGTGGGTACTCAACTCTCCTGAAACAAAATGAGGGACAATTTGAGCATGGGTTTGGAAGGGTGGTGGCGGCTGTGTGCCCAGACCATATCAGCTGGACAGACAGGGGTTTAAAGAAACCAAGCCTCACAACTTGCCTTGTGGAATCACAACATCATTGTCTCCCTGGATCACTCATCAGTGTTCAGCCCCCACTCAAATCAGTCAGCTCTCTCTGGCTCAGTCTCACACAGCTCACCTTACAAACACGGGATCCTTACGAAACAGAGAAACTGTCAAAACACGTCCTTAACTCTTAAAATGCATGAGAGCTGATCACCCTGATTTTTGCTTTTTTGGATATTTTGTACAGGTTTTTTATTCTAAGAGTGATTTCTTTGAGTGCATTTCTATGTTTGTTTCTTTACGTTTTTGTGTTTCTATATGTGTGTGTGTGTGTGTATATGTCTGTCTGTCTGCCTGTGTCTGTGTGTGAGTATATGTGTGTCCGTGTGTGTGTCTGTGTCTGTGACTGTGTAAGAGCGTGTGTGTATGCGTGTGTCTGTTGTCTGTGTCTGTGTGAGTGTGTCTGTGTGAGCATGAGTCTGAGAGTATGTGTCTGTGTGAGTGTGTGTGTGTTTCTGTATTACATTTCAGCATGCATATTTCGATATGTATCCCAGTGATAAGGAAGGACTGTAGAAAAAGGGATAATCAGCCATGGATATCTAAGGAAATAAAGGAGGGTATCAAATTGAAAGAAAATGCAGACAAAGTGGGAAAGATTAGTGTGAAACTAGAGGATTGGGAAATCTTTAAAGGTCAGCAGAAAGCCAGGAAAAAAGCTATAAAGAAAAGTAAGATGGATTATGAGAGTAAACTAGCTCAGAATATAAAAACAGATAGCAAAAGTTTCTACAAATATCAAAAACGAAAAAGAGTGGTGAAAGTAAACATTGGTCCTTTAGAGGATGAGAAGGGGGATGTAATAACTGGAAATGAGAAAGTGGCCGAGGCATTGAACAGGTATTTTGTGTCGGTCTTCACAGTGGAAGACACAAATAACATGCCAAAAATTGATGACAGGAAGGTTATGGCAGGTGAAAACCCAGAAACTATCATTGTCCCAAAAGAGGTAGTGTTGGGCAAGTTAATGGAGCTAAAGGTAGACAAGTCTCCTGGTCCTGATGGAATGTATCCCAAGGTATTAAAAGAGATGGTGGGAGAAATAGCAAATGCACTAGTGGTAATTTACCAAAATTCACTGGACCCTGGGGTGGTTCCCGCAGATTGGGAAACTGCAAATGTGACGCCACTGTTTAAAAAAGAAGGTAAACAAAAGGTAGGTAACTATAGACCGGTTAGCTTAACTTCTGTATTGGGGAAAATGCTTGAATCTATCATCAAGGAAGAAAAAGCAAGACGCCTGGATATAAATTGTCCCATTGGTAAGACGCAGCATGGGTTCATGAAGGACAGGTCATGTTTGACTAATTTGGTGGAATTCTTTGAGAACATTACACGTTCAGCGAACAGTGGGGAACCTGTGGATGTGGTGTATCTGGATTTCCAGAAGGGATTTGACAAGGTGCTGTACCAAAGACTGTTACATAAGATAAAGGTGTATGGTGTTACAGGTAATGTATTAGCATGGATAGAGGATTGGTTAACTAACAGAAAGCAAAGAGTGGGGGGAAAATGGGTGTTTTTCTGGTTGGTGATCAGTGACTAGTGCCTCAGGGATCGGTGTTGGAACCGCAATGGTTTACGATTTACACAGATGATTTGGAGTTGGGGACCAAGTGTAGTGTGTCAAAATTCACAGATGACACTAAGATGGGTGGCAGAACAAAGAGTGCAGAGGATGTGAAAGTCTGCAAAGGGATGTAGATAGTCTAAGTGAGTGGGCAAGGGTCTGGCAGTTGGAGTACAATGTTGGTAAATGTGGGAATGTCCATTTTGGAAGGAATAACAGCAAAATGGACTATTATTTAAATGGTAAAAAATTGCAGCATGCTGCTGTGCAGAGGGACCTGGGTGTCCTTGTGCAGGAATCACAAGGCGGCAAATGGAATTTTGTCCTTCATTGCTAGAGGGATGGAGTTTAAAAACAGTGAGGTTATGTTGCAGCTGTATAAGGTGCTGGTGAGGCCACACCTGGAGTACTGTGTACAGTTCTGGTCTCCTTACTTGAGAAAGGATATACTGGCACTGGGGGGGTGCAGAGGAGATTCACTAGGGTGATTCCGGAGTTGAGAGGGTTGGCTTATTAGGAGAGACTGAGTAGACTGGGGCTATACTCATTGGAATTCAGAAGAATGAGGGGAGATCTTATAGAAACATATAAGATTATGAAGGGAATGGATAAGATAGAAGCAGGGAAGTTGTTTCCACTGGCAGGTGAAACTAGAACTGGGGGGAATGGCCTCAAAATAAGGGGGAGCAGATTTAGGACTGAGTTGAGGAGGAATTTCTTCACACAGAGGGTTGGGAATCTGTGGAATTCCCTGCCCAGTTGAGGCTCCCTCATTGAATGTTTTTAAGGCAAGGATAGATAAATTTTTGAACAGTAAAGGAATTAAGGGTTATGGTGCGTGGGCGGGTAAGTGGATCTGAGTCCATGAAAAGATCAGCCGTGATCTTATTGAATGGCAGAGCAGGCTCGGGGGGGCCAGATGGCCTACTCCTGCTCCCAGTTCTTATGTTTCCCTGTTTTGGATTCTGGATGTGAGTCTCTGTGTGTGTATGTTGGTGTGTGCCTGTGTTGGTGTGTGTCTGGGTGTATGTTGATGTGTGTGTCAGTGTGTGTGTTGGTGTGTGTCTCTGTGTGTGTTGGTGTGTGTCTGTGTGTGTGTGTTGGTGTGTGTCTGTGCATGTGTTGGCGTGTGTCACTGTGTGTCTGTGGGTGTGTGTCTGTGTGTGTCTGTGTGTTGGTGTGTGTTTCTGTATGTCTTTCAGTATGCTTGTTCTTTGATATGTGGGATCAGTGCGTATATGTCTGCAAATGTCTGTGAATGTGTGTATGTTTGTGTACATGTGTTTGTATATACATGTGTGCACATATGTGTGTGTATACATTTGTGTACATGTGTATATGTGTTTGTGTGACAGTGAGTGGGTTTGAGAGTGCCTGTGTGTATATGTATGCTTGGTGTGAGTGTGTATGTGTCTGTCTGTCTGTGTGTACGTGGGTTTGAGAGTGCCTGTGTGTATGTGTATGAGTGTGTGTTGGTGGGTTGGAAAGTGTGTTTGTGTATGCGTGCGTGTGTATGCATGTGTGTGTGTATGTGCGTGTGTGAGTGCATGCGTGTGTGTGTGTGTATGCGTGCATGTGTGTGTGTGCGTGTGTGCACGTGTGTATGTGTGTGAGTGGAATTGAGAGTGCCTGTTTGTGTATGTGTATGTGCGTGTGTTTTCATGTGTGTGTATGTGTGTGCGCACGTGTTTGTGTGCACATGTGTGTGTGCACGCGTGCATGTCAGTGTGTGTGCGTGTGTGTGCATGTGTCTATGCGTGTATGCATGTATCTATGCACATGTCTCTATGTGCGCATCTGTCTATGCGTGCGTGTCTATGCGTGCGTATGTGTCGATGCGTGCATGTGTGTCTACGCGCATATGTGTGTGTCTATACACACATCTGTCTATGTGCGTGTCAATGTGCACGTGTGTGTCAATGCGCACGTGTGTGTCGATGCGCACGCATGTGACTATGCACGCGTGTGTGTCTATGCGCGCATGTGTCTATGCATATCTATGTGTGTGTCTATGCATGTGTGCACGTGTGTGTGTGCACATGTGCCGATCTGTGTGTATGTGTGTGTAGGTGTGTGTGTGTGAGAGTGGGTTTGAGAGTGTCTATGTGTGTATGCATGTGTGTGTATGCGTGTGTGCGTGTATGTGTGTGTGTATGCATGTGTGTGTGTGTGAGTGGGTTTGAGAGTGCTTTTGTGTATATGCATGCAGGTGTATGTGTGTGTGTATGCATGTGTGTGAGTGGGTTTGAGAGTGCTTGTGTATATATGCATGCAGGTGTATGTGTATGTGTGTGTGTGTGTGCATGTGTGCGTGTGTGTATGTGTGCCTGTGTATGTGTTCGTGTGCGTGTGTCTGTGTGAGAGAGTGGGTTTGAGTGCCTGCGTGTGTGCGCGTGTTTGTGTGCACTTGAGCATGCATGTGCGTGCGTGTGTGTGCGTGTGTCTATGTGTGCATGTGTCTATGTGTGCGTGTGTCTATGTGTGCGTGCGTCTATGCGCTCATCCGTCTATACGCGTGTGTCAATGTGCACGTATGTCTATGCACGCATATGTGTGTCTATGCGTGCATGTGTGTATGCGCGTGTGTCTGTGTACAGTACTGGTGTGGACAGGTCTGTCGCTGTATGACACTGGAGTACAGTACTGGTGGGATGGTCTGTTGCTGTATAACACTGGGGTACAGTACTGGTGGGGGTGGGTCTGTCACTGTATAACACTGGGGTACAGTACTGGTGGGGACGGGTCTGTCGCTGTATAACACTGGGGTACAGTACTGGTGGGGACGGGTCTGTCTCTGTATAACACTGGGGTACAGTACTGGTGGGGACGGGTCTGTCGCTGTATAACACTGGGGTACAGTACTGGTGGGGATGGGTCTGTCCGTGTATAACACTGGGGTACAGTACTGGTGGGGACGGGTCTGTCACTGTATAACACTGGGGTACAGTACTGGTGGGGATGGGTCTGTCGCTGTATAACACTGGGGTACAGTACTGGTGGGGACGGGTCTGTCGCTGTATAACGCTGGGGTACAGTACTGGTGGGGACGGGTCTGTCGCTGTGTAACACTGGGGTACAGTACTGGTGGGGATGGGTCTGTCTCTGTATAATACTGGGGTACAGTACTGGTGGGGATGGGTCTGTCGCTGTATAACACTGGGGTACAGTACTGGTGGGGACGGGTCTGTCGCTGTATAACACTGGGGTACAGTACTGGTGGGGACGGGTCTGTCGCTGTATAACACTGGGGTACAGTACTGGTGGGGATGGGTCTGTCGCTGTATAACACTGGGGTATAGTACTGGTGGGGACGGGTCTGTCGCTGTATAACACTGGGGTACAGTACTGGTGGGGATGGGTCTGTCACTGTATAACACTGGGGTACAGTACTGGTGGGGATGGGTCTGTCACTGTATAACACTGGGGTACAGTACTGGTGGGGATGGGTCTGTCACTGTATAACACTGGGGTACAGTACTGGCGGGGACGGGTCTGTCGCTGTATAACACTGGGGTACAGTACTGGTGGGGACGGGTCTGTCGCTGTATAACACTGGGGTACAGTACTGGTGGGGACGGGTCTGTCACTGTATAACACTGGGGTACAGTACTGGTGGGGACGGGTCTGTCACTGTATAACACTGGGGTACAGTACTGGTGGGGAATGGGTCTGTCACTTTATAACACTGGGGTACAGTACTGGTGGGGACGGGTCTGTCGCTGTATAACACTGGGGTACAGTACTGGTGGGGATGGGTCTGTCACTGTATAACACTGGGGTACAGTACTGGTGGGGATGGGTCTGTCACTGTATAACACTGGGGTACAGTACTGGTGGGGATGGGTCTGTCGCTGTATAACACTGGGGTACAGTACTGGTGGGGATGGGTCTGTCACTTTATAACACTGGGGTACAGTACTGGTGGGGACGGGTCTGTCGCTGTATAACACTGGGGTACAGTACTGGTGGGGATGGGTCTGTCGCTGTATAACACTGGGGTACAGTACTGGTGGGGATGGGTCTGTCACTGTATAACACTGGGGTACAGTACTGGTGGGGATGGGTCTGTCGCTGTATAACACTGGGGTACAGTACTGGTGGGGATGGGTCTGTCACTGTATAACACTGGGGTACAGTACTGGTGGGGATGGGTCTGTCACTGTATAACACTGGGGTACAGTACTGGTGGGGACGGGTCTGTCGCTGTATAACACTGGGGTACAGTACTGGTGGGGACGGGTCTGTCACTGTATAACACTTGGGTACAGGGGGACGGGTCTGTCGCTGTATAACACTGGGGTACAGTACTGGTGGGGATGGGTCTGTCACTGTATAACACTGGGGTACAGTACTGGTGGGGACGGGTCTGTCACTTTATAACACTGGGGTACATTAACATCTCCGAGGGTGTGTGGATTTGGGGAGTTATTTAAATTCTACGCTCCGTCACTGACTATCTTTCGCTTGCTCTGTTTCGCTGCAGTTGACATGTCTCACCATGGCCGAGCTCGCCTTCTCTGACAAGGTCCACATCACTATCTACGTCACTGCCATCCTCACCGGCCTACCTTTCAACCTCTTAGCGCTGTACGCTTTTCTGAGCAAGGCCAGGCAGAAGGCTGGGCCTAACATCATCTTCCTGATCAACCTCACCATTTCCGACCTGGCCTTTCTACTCTTCCTGCCCTTCAAGATTCTCGAGTCGGCCAAAGGCAGCCTCTGGATTTTGCCAGGCTTCCTGTGCCCCCTCAGTGGCCTGTTCTATTTCAGTGCTGTCTACGGCAGTATCCTCTTCCTGACGGCAGTGAGCGTGGAGAGGTACCTGGGAGTGGCGTTCCCCATCAAGTATAGCATGTACAGGAAGCCCATCTATGGGATCCTGGTTAGCTTCCTGCTCTGGGTCTGTGCCTTCTCACACTGCAGCATTGTGTATATCACCGAACACCGCCGGGTGGAGAATCCCAGCTCCAACAGGACTGTCTGCTACGAAAACTTTACCGAGAGACAGCTGAGTATCCTCCTCCCATTCCGACTGGAGTTGGGCATCGTTCTCTTCTGCCTGCCCTTCCTCATCACCAGCTTCTGCTATGCCAGCTTCGTACGCATCCTCCTCTCGTCTGCCCACATCAGCCGTGGGAAGAAGCAGAGAGCCATTGGCCTGGTCCTCACCACGCTCTTTGTCTTCCTGGTCTGCTTCGCCCCGTACAACATCTCCCACTTGGTGGGCTTCATCCAGAACAAGAGTCCCACGTGGCGAACAGACGCCCTGCTCCTCAGCACCTTCAACACCAGCCTGGACCCCATCATCTTCTACTTCTCTTCCACCGCCGTCAAGAGGACTTGCCGGAGCTGCCTGTCAGGCCTGTCACGCGAACTCAGCACCCTCAAACCCGTCCACTTCTTTGTCACCTTCCTGCGTAAGCGCAGTGAGGCACTGGGAGAGCAGTCCGTCAACAACACCCAATGCTCCAAACTCTAGCCAGGGGAGCTATAGGGGCCTCTCACTCAACACCCCATCCCTCCATCCTTGGCGGTGTCACCTGGGGACCAAAGCCTGGGAATTCCCACCCTGAACCTTCCCAAGTCTGTCTCTGTGTCTCTCTCTCCACCCCCCTCTCTCTCTGCGTCTCTCTCTCTCTTTCTGTCTGTCTGTCTCTTTCTCCACCTCTCTCGCTCTGTGTCTTTCTCTCTCTCTTTCTCCGTCTCTCTCTCCCTTTCTGTCTCTTTCTCCATCTCTCTTTCTCTCGCTTTCTCTGTGTCTTTCTCTCTTTCTCCATCTCTCTCTCTCCGTCTGTTTGTCTCCTTCTCTGTCTCTCTCTCTTTCCCCACATTCTTTCTCTGCCCGCACTCTCCCCCCTCTCTTTTCCCTCCTCTGCCTGTCTCCATGCCTTCTCTCTGCCCCCCTCACCCTCCCCTCAATCTCCCTGCGCCGCTGCTGTCTCTCTCGCTCCACCACTCTCTTCTCTCTCTCCTACTTTAAGACACTCATTAAAATTCCACCCCTCTAACCGCCTGTTGCTAAATTCAAAGGCAAAAAGAAACTGCTGGAAAGCAGGTCAGTCAGCGTCTGCAGAGAGGAAGGAACTGTGTGAACAGGCTACAGACCTGTGACCTCTCCTCAGAATGGGGATCTGTTAACAATGCAATGGGACAAGGACAGAAAGGAAGGCTGTGATGGGATGAAAGACAGCGCCTTCCAAACCCACCACCTCTACCATCTAGAAGGACAGGGGCAGCAGATACCTGGGAACACCCCCCACCTGGAGGTTCCCCCTCCGAGTCACTCACCGTCCCGACTGGGAAATATATCGGCCGTTCCTTCACTGTCGCTGGGGTCAGAATCCAGGGACTCCCTCCCTAACAGCACGGTGGGTGTACCTACACCTCAGGAATTGCAGTGGGTTCAAGATTGAGGCTCACCCGCCCCCTTCTCAAGGGGTAATTAGGGATGGGGGGGGATAAATACTAGGCCCGGCCAGTGATGGCCACGTCCCGGGAATGAATCAAAAAAAAGATTAAATGACCAAAGAGTTCCAGGGTCAAAGGGAACAGTGAGCGGAGGGGAGCAGGAGAGGGGTATTAAACATAAGATAAGCTCAGAGCAGGTGTGCCCACTCGAGGGGGGCTGAATGGGGCCTCCTCCTGTTCCTGTGTAACAGGCTCGAGGGGCTGAATGGGGCCTCCTCCTGTTCCTGTGTAACAGGCTCGAGGGGCTGAATGGCCTCCTCCTGTTCCTGTGCACACATTAGCACAGATGTACAGAGAGCATTTATTGGGCTGTTGTGAAGGATCAGAATCTTCAGTAATGAGAGGGAGATTCAGGCTGTTCCACTGGGAACTGAGAACATTAAAGGGGATCGAACCTTTGTGGGTTCAAAGGGGAGGACCAGTCTTTGTATCATCAGCCTTATCTAAACCTGTCACCATCCTGTACACCTTGATCAAATTTCCCCTCACTCCCAGGAGAAAAACCCTGTCTTCTCTAAACCTCAACGCTAAAATCCCTTCATCCCTGGAGATATTCTAGTAAATCTCTCTCCTCACCCTCTCAGGAACCACTCCCATCCTTCCCAAAGTATGGGGACCAATACTGGACACAGCACTCTACAATGTGCCAGATCCGGAGAAACCTCGCTGATCCTGGATTCACTTCCTCTACCAGGACGCTCACAACCCTCCCACGGGCTTCTAGGCCACACGTGCGTGGCTGCGCTGGTGTCTGAGATTGGAAAAGCCCGACCTGGGTTGTGATGACAGACGGCCTTCCCCGAGGGGACACCTGGGAACCAGCCAGGTTTTCATATTGTGTCTCACCGGCTCCCAGGACCCTCACAAAGCCCCGAATCCTGCGCTCCCCACGCTCACCGATTATCAGAGAATGGAGGGTGTTGGGAGTGGGGTCGATGGAGGGTGGGAGGAGGTGGGGGCTGTGGGGTGCACAACAGTGGGTCATCCAACCAGGCAACGAGGGGGCTGCAGATTGGCCGTGGGGAGGGCGCGCCGCGATGCTAGACATCCAATGGCGAGCGAAAGAATTGAGGGGCCAGAGGAGGATGATGGTTGAGGTGGGAGTGTGACGTGAAGGCGTCTCCTGGTGGCTGCGAGAGGCTCCCCCACCCATCGATCTCCTGACCTGGGCGTGCATCCGAATGGGATTTCCAACCATCGGTTCCGCGGTGTGACAGACACAATGTAAATTTAGTAAAGAGTTAGACCAACTGCAACGTCCATGAGAATCTTTATTGAAAGCACTGCTGATGGCAGGTGCCTGCACCTAGATGAAGAATAATTTGAACTTTGTTTAGTGCCAGTGGCTGGGGATTGGTTCCTGCAGCAAACCATTCGGTTCATCTGCCCTGTGCTGGTGTTTCTGCTCCCCACAAACTCCTCCCAACCCACTCTTCATCTCACTCCATCTCTACTCCTTTCTCCCTCATGTGTTTATCCAGCCTGAAATACATCAATACTCTTCACCTCAACCACTCCCCGTGGGAGCGAGTCCCACATTCTCCCCACTCCCCGTGGGAGCCAATCCCACATTCTCCCCACTCCCTGTGGGAGCGAGTCCCACATTCTCCCCCACTCCCCTGTGGGAGCGAGTCCCACATTCTCCCCCACTCCCCCGTGGGAGCGAGTCCCACATTCTCCCCCACTCCCCTGTGGGAGCAAGTCCCACATTCTCCCCCACTCCCCCGTGGGAGCGAGTCCCACATTCTCCCCCACTCCCCGTGGGAGCGAGTCCCACATTCTCCCCCACTCCCCGTGGGAGCCAGTCCCACATTCTCCCCCACTCCCCGTGGGAGCGAGTCCCACATTCTCCCCACTCCCCCATGGGAGCGAGTCCCACATTCTCCCCACTCCCCATGGGAGCAAGTCCCACATTCTCCCCCACTCCCCATGGGAGCGAGTCCCACGTTCTCCCCCACTCCCTGTGGGAGCGAGTCCCACATTCTGCCCACTCCCTGTGGGAGCGAGTCCCACATTCTCCCCACTCCCAGTGGGAGTGAGTCCCACATTCTCCCCCACTCCCCGTGGGAGCAAGTCTCACATTCTGCCCACTCCCCCGTGGTAGTGAGTCCCACATTCTCCCCACTCCCTGTGGGAGCGAGTCCCACATTCTGCCCACTCCCCCGTGGTAGTGAGTCCCACATTCTCCCCACTCCCTGTGGGAGTGAGTCCCACATTCTCCTCACTCTCTGGGTAAGGAAGTTTCTCCTGAATTCCCCACTGGATTTATTTGTGACGGTCACATATCACTGGCCTCTAGTGCTGGTCTCTCCCCCACACAAGTGGAAACCTTTCTAAGGAGATCGGAACTGTGCACAGTGCTCCCAGTGTGGGTCTAACTGAGGGATATGGAGACCGGAACCGTGCACAGTGCTCAGAGTGTGGGTCGAACCGAGGGACATGGAGACTGGAACTGTGCACAGTGCTCCGAGTGTGGGTCTAACCGAGGGACATGGAGACTGGAACTGTGCACAGTGCTCCGAGTGTGGGTCTAACCAAGGGATATGGAGACTGGAACTGTGCACAGTGCTCCGAGTGTGGGTCTAACCGAGGGATTATGGAGACTGGAACTGTGCACAGTGCTCCGAGTGTGGGTTTAACCGAGGGATATGGAGACCGGAACTGTGCACAGTGCTCTGAGTGTGGGTCTAACCGAGGGATACGGAGACCGGAACTGTGCACAGTGCTCCCAGTTTGGTCTGAGGGATATGGAGACTGGAACTGTGCACAGTGCTCCGAGTGTGGGTCTAACCGAGGGATATGGAGACCGGAACTGTGCACAGTGCTCCCAGTTTGGTCTGAGGGATATGGAGACTGGTCTTTTTGCGATTTGTTTAAGGGACACAGGCGTCACTCACTGTGCCAACATTTATTGCCATTCCCTCAATGCCACGTAGGCGGTAGGTAAGAGTCAGCCACATCTCTGTGGATCTGAAGTCACATGTCGGCTAGATTGGGTAAGATTTCCAGATGGGTTTTTACAACCATTGTTATGAGACTTTTAATTCGAATTTTACCATTGGCTGTAATGGGATTCGAACCCAGGTCCTCAGAACATCAGTCTGGGTGTCTGGATTACTATCCCAGTGACAATACCACTTGGTCACTGCCTCCCTCAGGTCTAACCAATAGATAAGGAGAAGCTGACAGATAACCTATAAAAATAGATAAGCTGACAGCCCAGTGTCCTGACCTGTTAAATGAGAAATGTATACAAAATTTGAGCTATTTTCCCAGGAAAGGTGCATGAGTTCACAGGGCAGATGGAGCAGTCAGATCAGTTCCTTGTCTAATGTTCCTCCCATGAAACAGGTAACCACAATCCTTTCTGTCTCTGGGATCACACTGTGCACAGTTTGGCCACTGATATTCACCTACGTGACTGTGAAGACGTTACAACTCCCTTTGTCTTTGGGATTTTCTGTGGGATTTCCTGAGTGTAAATATTAAACTAGATTCTCAGCTTTTCTCATGTGAGTGTAATGACCAACTTTTGTGCTTATTGGGAGATGTGTTTGCTCCTTCCTTGTGTAGCTGCTGAACTATTATTGCCCACCACCAGGTATGGTACCTGGAAATCATTGATCTGTATGATCCAGTGCAAGGCATTGACATTGAGGCATTTCCAGGGCCGATATTAGCAAAGCTGCTAAACAAGCCTTCTTCTCATCACAGATATATCCCAGCTCAACTCCAGCACATCCCAACACCACAAATGGCCAAATTCTAATGCATCCCTTTAAATCGCAATGTATTCCAGAACACAAAATTCCTCGAGTTCAGACACACATTTCAAATTGCATTGACCCTGCAAATATCAGAATAAGCCTCAAAATCCCAGCTCAACTCTACAAATCCCAGCTCAACTCTACAAATCCCAGCTCAGTTCTTCAAATCCCAGCAAAACCCTTCCAATCCCAGGAAAACCTCTTGAATCCCAGCAAAACCCTTTGAATCCCAGCAAAACCCTTTGAATCCCAGCAAAACCCTTTGAATCCCAGCAAAACCCTACAAATCCCCGCAAAACCCTATGAATTCCAGCAAAATTCTTCCAATCCCAGCAGAACCCTTTGAATCCCAGCAAAATTCTTCAAATCCCAGCAATACCCTACGAATCCCAGCAAAACCCTTCAAATCTTAGCAAAACCCTACGAATCCCAACAATACCCTACGAATCCCAGCAAAACCCTTCAGATCCCAGCAAAACCCTACGAATCCCAGCAATACCCTACGAATCCCAGCAATACCCTACGAATCCCAGCAAAACCCTTCAGATCCCAGCAAAACACTTCAAATTCCACCATAACCCTTCGAATCCCAGCAAAACTCTTTAAATCCCAATAAAACACTTTAAAACCTCTTGAAATTCCAGCAGAAGCCTTTGAATCCCAATAAAACACTTCAAAACCTCTTGAAATCCCAGCAAAATACATGAATTACCACACATACTTTCACACATGGACTCTCTATCACATACACCAAACACACACACACACACACACACACAGACTCTCAAATACAACACACACAGACACTCACAGAGAGATTCATATACACACACACAACTCTCTCTCACACAGACTGACTCTCTATTGCATACACACAACACTCACACACAGACTCTCACACACATACAAGTTATATTACAGCTGTATAAAACTTTAGTTCGGCCATATTTGGAATATTGTGTGCAGTTCTGGTCACTACACTATTAAAAGGATGTGGAAGCTTTGGAGAGAGTGCAGAGAAGGTTCACCAGGATGTGGCCTGGTCTCCAGGGTGTCGGCTGTGAGTAAAGGTTGAATAAACTCAGATTGTTTTCACTGGAAAGACAGGGGCTGAGAGGCATTTACAAAATGATGAGAGGCAAAGATAGGGTGAATAGTCAGAGGCTTTTTCCCAGGGTGGAAGTGTCAATTATGTGGGGGCACTGGTTCAGGGTGAGGGGGGGAAGTTTAAGGGGGATGTGTGGGGGAAGGTTTTCACACAGAGAGTGGTGGGTGCCTGGAACGCGCTGCCAGGGGAGGTGGTGGAAGCAGAAACATTAACAACATTGAAGGTGTATCTTGATAGGCATGGGAATGGGAGGCAAACAGAGGGAAAGAGTGTATCAGCACAGCTCAGAGGGCTGAAGGGCCTATTCCTGTGCTGTATCATTCTCCATATACACGTTCCGCAGGCATTCATACCCACACACACACACACACTCACACTCACACCGACTCCCACACACAAACCCACAGGCTCTCACAGACTCACTCACACACATCACAGAGTCTCACATTCTCACACACACACTCTCACTCTCACACACACACTCACTCTCACACACACTCTCTCACTCTCACACACACACTCTCACTCTCACACACTCTCTCACTCTCACACACTCACTCTCACACACACACTCACTCTCACATTCACACACACACTCTCACTCTCACACACACACTCACTCTCACACACACTCTCTCACTCACACACACACTCTCACTCTCACACACACTCTCTCACTCTCACACACTCACTCTCACACACACACTCACTCTCACATTCACACACACACTCTCACTCTCACACACACACTCACTCTCACACACACTCTCTCACTCTCACACACACACTCTCACTCTCACACACACTCTCTCACTCTCACACACTCACTCTCACACACACACTCACTCTCACATTCTCACACTCACTCAGACACACACACTCTCTCTCTCACACACACTCTCACTCTCACACACACTCTCACTCTCACACACACACTCACTCTCACACACACTCTCTCACTCTCACACACACACTCTCACTCTCACACACACTCTCTCACTCTCACACACACTCTCACTCTCACACACACACTCTCACATTCTCACACTCACTCAGACACACACTCTCACTCTCACACACACACTCACACACACACACTCTCACTCACACACACACTCTCACTCACACACACACTCTCACTCTCACACACACACTCACTCTCACATTCTCACACTCACTCAGACACACACACTCTCACTCTCACACACACACTCTCACTCTCACACACACACTCACTCTCACATTCTCACACTCACTCAGACACACACACTCTCACTCTCACACCCACACTCTCACTCACACACCCACACATTCGCACTCTCACACACACACACCCACACACTCTCACTCACACCCACACACTCTCACTCACACACTCTAACTCTCACACACACTCTCACTCACTCACACACACACTCACTCACACACACTCACTCACACACACACACTCTCACTCACACACACACTCTCACTCACACACACACTCTCACACACATTCTCACTCACACACACACATACTCTCACACTCACTCACACACACACACACTCTCACTGTCACTCACACACACACTCTCACTCACACACACACACTCATTCACACACCCACACACTCTCACTCACACACACACTCTCACTCACACACCCTCACTCATTCACACACACACTCACTCACACACACACTCACACACATACTCTCACAAACATTCACTCACACCCTCACTCACACACACACACTCACAAACATTTACACACACACACACACACTCTCAGACACTCATATAGACACATACACACACTCATACTCACACACACACACTTAGACATACACTCACACACAGACACTCACATACACATACACACACATATACATATATACACAAACACATACCTCACATACACACACTCACTTTCACACACATACACACAGACACACACACAGACATACATGCATAAGAAAGTTTGTGCGTGTGTGGATTTAGAACAAATTCAATGTGAGTAGTGTTTCAGGCTGTAAAGTTAGATTCCCAGCTTTGGGTTGTGTGAGTCGAGCAGGGCTGGTGGACTAAGCGAGAGGATTGAGATCCCAATTCATAGCTGAGAGTGATTCAGAGGGAGAAACACAGCAACTCCCATTAGTATCGAGCCCCAAACACAGCAAAATAACACCAGGCACAGCTCAACAATTCCCGACAAAATAAACAGGACCCACAACAGGAGAATCCGCGACCGGCGAACAAAAGATCAGTCAAAGAGGCTGGTTTTTAATGAGTGTCTTAAAGGAGAAAGAGAGAAACAGACAGAGGGGTTCAGGGAGGGAATTCAGAGTTTAGGGCCCCCCAGGCAGCTGAAGGCACGGCCCCCAATGGCGGAGCGATGGGAATCGGGGGAAGCTCAAGAGGCCGGAATTGGAGGAACGCAGAGATCTCGGAGGGTGTAGGGGCTGGAGGAGGTTACAGAGATAGGGAGGGGGTGTAGGGGCTGGAGGGGGTTACAGAGATAGGGAGGGGGTGTAGGGGCTGGAGGGGGTTACAGAGATAGGGAGGGGGTGTAGGGGCTGGAGGGGGTTACAGAGATAGGGAGGGGGTGTAGGGGCTGGAGGAGGTTACAGAGATAGGGAGGGGTGTAGGGGCTGGAGGAGGTTACAGAGATAGGGAGGGGGTGTAGGGGTTGGAGGAGGTTACAGAGATAGGGAGGGGGTGTAGAGGGCTGGAGGAGGTTACAGAGATAGGGAGGGGGTGTAGGGGTTGGAGGAGGTTACAGAGATAGGGAGGGGATGTAGGGGTTGGAGAGGGTTACAGAGATGTGTAGGGGTTGGAGGGGGTTACAGAGATAGGGAGGGGGTGTAGGGGCTGGAGGAGGTTACAGAGATAGGGAGGGGTGTAGGGGCTGGAGGAGGTTACAGAGATAGGGAGGGGGTGTAGGGGCTGGAGGAGGTTACAGAGATAGGGAGGGGGGTGTAGGGGCTGGAGGAGGTTACAGAGATAGGGAGAGGTATGGGGGCTGGAGGAGGTTACAGAGATAGGGAGAGGTATGGGGGCTGGAGGAGGTTATAGAGATAGGGAGGGGGTATAGGGGCTGGAGGAGGTGACAGAGATAGGGAGGGGTGTAGGGGCTGGAGGAGGTGACAGAGATAGGGAGGGGTGTAGGGACTGGAGGAGGTTACAGAGATAGGGAGGGGTGTAGGGGCTGGAGAAGGTTACAGAGATAGGGAGGGGTTTGAACAGGAGGATGCGAGGTTGGAAGGGAGGGGGAGGGAGTTATAAATACAGAGGCAGGAGGCTGAAAGCTGAGATATGTGGGGATGTGGACATTACTGTTGGCATATTTTAATCACCAAATAACATTTTCCATCCCGCCATTGTGAATCTTAATGAGAAATTATAGTCAATATTAACTGAAGGGCAATGTATTTGATTGTGAATACAATCACGCACAAACTTCCACCATTGAAAATCCCACTGCAAACAATCATTTGCATCTCATATCAAACACTGTCAAAGCTGAAATAGGATTCAGTTCTGTTTGTGTTTGCCGTACCAAGCTCCGAGTTAAAATACATGTCACACCCTGTGACATCGTCACTGGGTCAAAATCCTGGCGCTCCCTCCCTAACAGCACCCTGGGAGCACCTTCACCAGACGGGACTGGAACCGTTCATTATGGAGTGGGTCCCTCACTGAGAACTAACATCTAACCTCACCCCATAATCTGTCCAAGTGAGTGTGAGAAACACGTAACAATCTATTTATCTAACTAACAGTGAACAAGTTAACTGAACTAAATAAAACACAATTCTAATGGAATGCTGTTTAGATAGATTAACACAAAAATAGAATATTAGCTATTCTGTAAATGAGGTTTTGTGTCTGTTGGAATATTCTGCGCCCTCTCTGTCCATTCTCCTTTCTGTGATCTCGATGAGGCTTTAAGCTAAAAGCAATGAGCTCTGGCAGGCAGCTGTTCTCTTCCTCTGTCGCACTGCCCCCTTCCTTTTATACCTGTGATGACATATCAATTTCCCCACAATAGGATTGGTCTTAGATTGCCAAAACCATCAGATTTAAATTTAATAGATTCTTAATATCGAACTGCCTAATTCAATTTGATTGGCTGAATTCAAATATTTCAAATGCCCGAAATCCTGTTGCCTTGGTAACCTTGCTGCCTAGCCTTCCGATTTAAATGTTTCATTTTGGGCACTTTGTGTGTACTTGCATTTTTTTTAAACTCTCTAAGCACAGAGAAAGCATCACCTTGTTAAAGGATTGTGCAATGTTCCTTCCCTTGCTTTTTACAATTTACGAAATATTGATACCTTCCCTGTATCCCATGGGATCTCACTTTCCTGACCAGTCTGCCACGTGGGATCTTGTCAAATGTCTGACTGAAATCTATGTGGCCCACATCCACTGGAGTTACTGGGGAATGTGTCTGTTTTCCCACAGGAAGAATCATACGATTGCTACAGTGCACAAGGAAATCATTCAGTCCATCGACTCCGCACTGACTCTCTGACAGAGCACGTTACCCAAACACTTTTCCCTATCCAATCCCCATAACCTCACACATTTACCGTGGTTCCTCCATCTAACCTGTACATCTTGGGACACCAGTACATAATTTAGCATTGTCTATTCACCTAACCACTGGGACGTGTGTCAGTATTTACAGCGGGAATCCCCGGGGAGTGTGTCAGTATTTACGGGGGGAATCCTGATGGAGTGTGTCAGTATTTACAGGGAATCCCTGGGGAGTGTGTCAGTATTTACAGGGGGGGAATCCCCGGGGAGTGTGTCAGTATTTACAGGGAATCCCCGGGGAGTGTGTCAGTATTTACAGCGGGAATCCCCGGGGAGTGTGTCAGTATTTACGGGGGGGAATCCCCGGGGAGTGTGTCAGTATTTACAGGGAATCCCCGAGGAGTGTGTCAGTATTTACAGCGGGAATCCCCGGGGAGTGTGTCAGTATTTACGGGGGGAATCCTGATGGAGTGTGTCAGTATTTACAGGGAATCCCCGGGGAGTGTGTCAGTATTTACAGGGGGGGAATCCCCGGGGAGTGTGTCAGTATTTACAGGGAATCCCCGGGGAGTGTGTCAGTATTTACAGGGGGGAATCCCCGGGGAGTGTGTCATTATTTACGGGGGGGGAATCCCCGGGGAGTGTGTCAGTATTTACAGGGGGGGAATCCCCGGGGAGTGTGTCAGTATTTACAGCGGGAATCCCCGGGGAGTGTGTCAGTATTTATGGGGGGGGAATCCCCGGGGAGTGTGTCAGTATTTACAGGGAATCCCCGGGGAGTGTGTCAGTATTTACAGGGAATCCCCGGGGAGTGTGTCAGTATTTACAGCGGGAATCCCCGGGGAGTGTGTCGGTATTTACAGCGGGAATCCCCGGGGAGTGTGTCGGTATTTACAGCGGGAATCCCCGGGGAGTGTGTCGGTATTTACAGCGGGAATCCCGGGGAGTGTGTCGGTATTTACAGGGAATCCCCGGGGAGTGTGTCAGTATTTACAGCGGGAATCCCCAGGGAGTGTGTCAGTATTTACAGGGAATCCCCGGGGAGTGTGTCAGTATTTACAGCGGGAATCCCCGGGGAGTGTGTCGGTATTTACAGCGGGAATCCCCGGGGAGTGTGTCGGTATTTACAGCGGGAATCCCCGGGGAGTGTGTCGGTATTTACAGCGGGAATCCCCGGGGAGTGTGTCGGTATTTACAGCAGGAATCCCCGGGGAGTGTGTCGGTATTTACAGCGGGAATCCCCGGGGAGTGTGTCGGTATTTACAGAGGGTAATCCGTGGGGAGTGTGTCAGTATTTACAGGGGGGAATCCGCGGGGAGTGTGTCAGTATTTACAGGGGGGGAGTCCCCGGGGAGCGTGTCAGTATTTACTGAGGGAATCCCCGGGGAGTGTGTCAGTGTTTACAGGCGGGAATCCCCAGGGAGTGTGTCAGTATTTATAGGGGGGAACCCTGATAGTGTCAGCATTTACAGGGGGAATCCCCGGGGAGTGTGTCAGTATTTACAGGAGGAATCCCCAGGGAGTGTGTCAGTATTTACAGGGGGAATCCCTGGGGAGTGTGTCAGTATTTACAGGGGAGGTATCCCCAGGGGGGGTGTCAGTATTTACAGGGGGGAATCCCCGGGGAGTGAGTCAGTATTTACAGGGTGGAATCCCCGGGGAGTGTGTCAGTAATTACAGGGGGGAATCCCCAGGGAGTGTGTCTGTATTTACCGGCGGAAACCCCGGGGAGTTTGTCAGTATTTACAGGGGGGGAATCCCCGGGGAGTGTGTCAGTAATTACAGGGGGGAATCCCCAGGGAGTGTGTCTGTATTTACCGGCGGAAACCCCGGGGAGTGTGTCAGTATTTACAGGGGGGGAATCCCTGGCCAGTCTGTCAGTACTTACAGGGGAGAATCCCTGGGAGTGTGTCAGTATTTACAGGGGGAAATCCCCAGGAGTGTGTCAGTATTTATAGGGGGGAATCCCCACGAGTGTGTCAGTATTTACAGGGGGGAATCCTGATGGAGTGTGTCAGTATTTACAGGGAGGAATCCTGATGGAGTGTGTCAGTATTTACAGGGGGGAATCCCCGGGGAGTGTGTCAGTATTTACAGGGGGAATCCCCGGGGAGTGTGTCAGTATTTACAGGGGGGAAACCTTGGGGAGTGTGTCCGTATTTACGGGGGGGGGAATCCCCGGGGAGTGTGTCAGTATTTACAGGGGGTATCACTGAGGAGTGTGTCAGTATTTAAGGGGGAATCCCCGGGGAGTGTGTCAGTATTTACAGGGGAGGGAATCCCCAGGGAGTGTGTCAGTATTTATGGGGGGGAATCTCTGGGCAGTGTGTCAGTATTTACAGGGGGGAATCCCAGGGAGTGTGTCAGTATTTACAGAGGGGAATCCCCGGGGAGTGTGTCAGTATTTACAGGGGGGAATCCCCAGGGAGTGTGTCTGTATTTACCGGCGGAAACCCCGGGGAGTTTGTCAGTATTTACAGGGGGGGAATCCCCGGGGAGTGTGTCAGTAATTACAGGGGGGAATCCCCAGGGAGTGTGTCTGTATTTACCGGCGGAAACCCCGGGGAGTGTGTCAGTATTTACAGGGGGTATCACTGAGGAGTGTGTCAGTATTTACAGGGGGAATCCCCGGGGAGTGTGTCAGTATTTACAGAGGGGAATCCCCGGGGAGTGTGTCAGTATTTACAGGGGGGAATCCCCGGGGAGTGTGTCAGTAATTACAGGGGGGAATCCCCAGGGAGTGTGTCTGTATTTACCGGCGGAAACCCCGGGGAGTTTGTCAGTATTTACAGGGGGGGAATCCCCGGGGAGTGTGTCAGTATTTACAGGGGGGAATCCCCAGGGAGTGTGTCTGTATTTACCGGCGGAAACCCCGGGGAGTGTGTCAGTATTTACAGGGGGGGAATTCCGGGGAGTGTGACAGTATTTACAGGGGGGAATCCCCGGGGAGTGTGTCAGTATTTACAGGGGGGGAATCCCTGGCCAGTCTGTCAGTACTTACAGGGGAGAATCCCTGGGAGTGTGTCAGTATTTACAGGGGGAAATCCCCAGGAGTGTGTCAGTATTTACAGGGGGGAATCCCCAGGGAGTGTGTCTGTATTTACCGGCGGAAACCCCGGGGAGTTTGTCAGTATTTACGGGGGGGAATTCCGGGGAGTGTGTCAGTATTTACAGGGGGGGAATCCCTGGCCAGTCTGTCAGTACTTACAGGGGAGAATCCCTGGGAGTGTGTCAGTATTTACAGGGGGGAATCCCTGGGAGTGTGTCAGTATTTACAGGGGAGAATCCCTGGGAGTGTGTCAGTATTTACAGGGGGGAATCCCCGGAGAGTGTGTCAGTATTTACACGGGGGAATCCCTGGGGAGTGTGTCAGTATTTACAGGGGGGAATCCGTGGGGAGTGTGTCAGTATTTACAGGGGGGAATCCGTGGGGAATGTGTCAGTATTTACAGGGGGAATCCTGGGGAGTGTGTCAGTATTTACAGGGTGGAATCCCCAGGCAGTGTGTCAGTATTTACAGGGGGGGAATCCCCGGGGAGTGTGTCAGTATTTACAGGGGGGAATCCCCGGGGAGTGTGTCAGTATTTACAGGGGGAATCCCCGGGGAGTGTGTCAGTATTTACAGGGTGGAATCCCCGGAGAGTGTCAGTATTTACAGGGGGGAATCCATGGGGATTGTGTCAGTATTTACAGGGTGGAATCCCCCAAGAGTGTGTCAGTATTTACAGGGGGGAATCTGTGGAAAGTGTGTCAGTATTTACAGGGGGGAATCCCCAGGGAGTGTGTCTGTATTAACCGGCGGAAACCCCGGGGAGTTTGTCAGTATTTACAGGGAGGAAATCCCCAGGGAGTGTGTCAATATTTACGGGGTTGGAATCCCGGGGGAGTGTGTCAGTATTTACAGGGGGGAATCCCCGGCCAGTCTGTCAGTATTTACAGGGGGGAATCCCCGGCCAGTCTGTCAGTATTTACAGGGGGGAATCCCCGGCCAGTCTGTCAGTATTTACAGGGGGGAATCCCCGGCCAGTCTGTCAGTATTTACAGGGGGGAGTCCCCGGGAGTGTGTCAGTATTTACGGGGGGGGGAATCCCCGGGGAGTGTGTCAGTATTTACAGGGGGGAATCCCCTGCCAGTCTGTCAGTATTTACAGTGGGGAATCTCTGGGAGTGTGTCAGTATTTACAGGGGAGAATCCCTGGGGAATGTGTCAGTATTTACGGGGGGAATCCCCAGGGAGTGTGTCAGTATTTACAGGGGGGAGTCCCTGGGAATGTGTCAGTATTTACGGGGGGGAATCCCCACGAGTGTGTCAGTATTTACAGGGGGGAATCCCTGGCCAGTCTGTCAGTATTTACAGGGGGGAATCCCCGGCCAGTCTGTCAGTATTTACAGGGGGAATCCCCGGGGAGTGTGTCAGTATTTACAGGGGGGAGACCCCGGGAGTGTGTCAGTATTTACAGGGGGAATCCCCAGAGAGTGTGTCAGTATTTACAGGGTGGAATCCCCGGAGAGTGTGTCAGTATTTACAGGGGGGAATCCGTGGGAAGTGTGTCAGTATTTACAAGGGGGAATCCCTGGGGAGTGTGTCAGTATTTACAGGGTGGAATCCCCAGGCAGTGTGTCAGTATTTATAGGGGGAAATCCCCGGGGAGTGTGTCAATATTTACAGGGGGGAATCCCCAGGGAGTGTGTCAGTATTAACAGGGGGGAATCCCCAGGGAGTGTGTCAGTATTTACAGGGGGAATCCCCAGGGAGTGTGTCAGTATTTAAAGGGTGGAATCCCCGGAGAGTGTGTCAGTATTTACGGGGGGGAATCCCCGGCCAGCATGTCAGTATTTACAGGGGGGAATCCCCGCGAGTGTGTCAGTATTTACAGGGGGGAATCCCCTGCCAGTCTGTCAGTATTTACAGGGGGAATCCCCGGGGAGTGTGTCAGTATTTACAGGGGGGAGACCCCGGGAGTGTGTCAGTATTTACAGGGGGAATCCCCGGGGAGTGTGTCAGTATTTACAGGGTGGAATCCCCAGAGAGTGTGTCAGTATTTACAGGGGGGAATCCATGGGAAGTGTGTCAGTATTTACAGGGTGGAATCCCCAGGCAGTGTGTCAGTATTTATAGGGGGAAATCCCCAGGGAGTGTGTCAGTATTTACAGGGGGGAATCCCCGGAGAATGTGTCAGTATTTACGGGGGGAATCTGTGGGAAGTGTGTCAGTATTTACAGGGGGGGAATCCCTGGGGAGTGTGTCAGTATTTACAGGGTGGAATCCCCAGGCAGTGTGTCAGTATTTATAGGGGGAAATCCCCGGTGACTGTGTCAATATTTACAGGGGGGAATCCCCAGGGAGTGTGTCAGTATTAACAGGGGGGAATCCCCAGGGAGTGTGTCTGTATTAACTGGCGGAAACCCCAGGGAGTTTGTCAGTATTTACGGGGGGGAATCCCCAGGGAGTGTGTCAATATTTACGGGGTTGGAATCCCAGGGGAGTGTGTCAGTATTTACAGGGGGGAATCCCCAGCCAGTCTGTCAGTATTTACAGGGGGGAATCCCCGGCCAGTCTGTCAGTATTTACAGGGCGAATCCCCGGCCAGTCTGTCAGTATTTACAAGGGGGAATCCCCGCGAGTGTGTCAGTATTTACAGGGGGGAATCCCCGGGGAGTGTGTCAGTATTTACAGGGGGGAATCCCCGCGAGTGTGTCAGTATTTACAGGGGGGAATCCCCAGGAGTGTGTCAGTATTTACAGGAGGGAATTCCCGGCCAGTCTGTCAGTATTTACAGGGGGGAATCCCCGCGAGTGTGTCAGTATTTACAGGGTGGAATCCCCGGAGAGTGTGTCAGTATTTACGGGGGGAATCCGTGGGGAGCGTGTCAGTATTTACGGGGGGAGTCCCCGGGAATGTGTCAGTATTTACGGGGGGAATCCCCGGCCAGTCTGTCAGTATTTACAGGGGGGAATCCCCTGCCAGTTTGTTCAGTATTTACGGGGGGAATCCCCGCGAGTGTGTCAGTATTTACAGGGGGGAATCCCCTACCAGTCTGTCAGTATTTACAACGGGGAATCCCTGGGCGTGTGTCAGTATTTACAGGGGGGGGAAATCCCCAGGAGTGTGTCAGTGTTTACAGGGGGGAATCCCTGGCCAGTCTGTCAGTATTTACAGGGGGGAATCCCCGGCCAGTCTGTCAGTCTTTACAGGGGGAATCCCTGAGGAGTGTGTCAGTATTTACAGGGGGGAGACCCCGGGAGTGTGTCAGTATTTACAGGGGGAATCCCCGGGGAGTATGTCAGTATTTACAGGGTGGAATCCCCGGAGAGTGTGTCAGTATTTACAGGGGGGAATCCCCGGAGAATGTGTCAGTATTTACGGGGGGAATCCGTGGGAAGTGTGTCAGTATTTACAGGGGGGGAATCCCTGGGGAGTGTGTCAGTATTTACAGGGGGAATCCCCGGGGAGTGTGTCAGTATTTACAGGGGGAATCCCTGGGGAGTGTGTCAGTATTAACAGGGGGGAATCCCCAGGGAGTGTGTCTGTATTAACCGGCGGAAACCCCGGGGAGTGTGTCAGTATTTACAGGGGGGAATCCCCGGCCAGTCTGTCAGTATTTACAGGGGGAATCCCCGGCCAGTCTGTCAGTATTTACAGGGGGGAATCCCTGCGAGTGTGTCAGTATTTACAGGGGGGAGTCCCCAGGAGTGTGTCAGTATTTACAGGGGGGGAGTCCCCAGGAGTGTGTCAGTATTTACAGGGGGGGAATCCCCAGGAGTGTGTCAGTATTTACAGGGGGGGAATCCCCGGGGAGTGTGTCAGTATTTACAGGGGGGAATCCCTGGGGAGTGTGACAGTATTTACAGGGGGGAGTCCCCGGGAATGTGTCAGTATTTACAGGGGGGGAATCCCCGGGGAGAGTGTCAGTATTTACAGGGGGGGAATCCCTAGGAGTGTGTCAGTATTTACAGGGGGGGAATCCCCGGGGAGTGTGTCAGTATTTATAGGGGGGAATCCCTGGGGAGTGTGACAGTATTTACAGGGGGGAGTCCCCGGGAATGTGTCAGTATTTACAGGGGGGGAATCCCCGGGGAGTGTGTCAGTATTTACGGGGTAATCCCCGGGGAGTGTGTCAGTATTTACAGGGTGGAATCCCCGGCCAGTCTGTCAGTATTTACAGGTGGGAATCCCCGCGGAGTGTGTCAGTATTTACAGGGGGGAATCCCCGGAGAGTGTGTCAGTATTTACAGGGGGGAATCCCCGGAGAGTGTGTCAGTATTTACGGGGGGGGAGTCCCCGGGAATGTGTCAGTATTTACGGGGGGAATCCCCGGCCAGTCTGTCAGTATTTACAGGGGGGAATCCCTGGGTGTGTGTCAGTATTTACAGGGGGGGAAATCCCCAGGGAGTGTGTCAGTATTTACAGGGGGGAATCCCCGGAGAATGTGTCAGTATTTATGGGGGGAATCCGTGGGAAGTGTGTCAGTATTTACAGGGGGGGAATCCCTGGGGAGTGTGTCAGTATTTACAGGGGGGAATCCCCAGGGAGTGTGTCTGTATTAACCGGCGGAAACCCCGGGGAGTTTGTCAGTATTTACAGGGGGGAAATCCCCAGGGAGTGTGTCAATATTTACGGGGTTGGAATCCCGGGGGAGTGTGTCAGTATTTACAGGGGGGAATCCCCGGCCAGTCTGTCAGTATTTACAGGGGGGAATCCCCGGCCAGTCTGTCAGTATTTACAGGGGGGAATCCCCGCGAGTGTGTCAGTATTTACAGGGAGGAGTCCCCAGGAGTGTGTCAGTATTTACAGGAGGGAATCCCTGGCTAGTCTGTCACTATTTACAGGGGGGAATCCCCACAGAGTGTGTCAGTATTTACAGGGGTAATCCCCGGGGAGTGTGTCAGTATTTACAGGGTGGAATCCCCGGCCAGTCTGTCAGTATTTACAGGTGGGAATCCCCGCGGAGTGTGTCAGTATTTACAGGGGGGAATCCCCAGGGAGTGTGTCTGTATTAACCGGCGGAAACCCCGGGGAGTTTGTCAGTATTTACAGGGAGGAAATCCCCAGGGAGTGTGTCAATATTTACGGGGTTGGAATCCCGGGGGAGTGTGTCAGTATTTACAGGGGGGAATCCCCGGCCAGTCTGTCAGTATTTACAGGGGGGAATCCCCGGCCAGTCTGTCAGTATTTACAGGGGGGAATCCCCGGCCAGTCTGTCAGTATTTACAGGGGGGAATCCCCGGCCAGTCTGTCAGTATTTACAGGGGGGAGTCCCCGGGAGTGTGTCAGTATTTACGGGGGGGGGAATCCCCGGGGAGTGTGTCAGTATTTACAGGGGGGAATCCCCTGCCAGTCTGTCAGTATTTACAGTGGGGAATCTCTGGGAGTGTGTCAGTATTTACAGGGGAGAATCCCTGGGGAATGTGTCAGTATTTACGGGGGGAATCCCCAGGGAGTGTGTCAGTATTTACAGGGGGGAGTCCCTGGGAATGTGTCAGTATTTACGGGGGGGAATCCCCACGAGTGTGTCAGTATTTACAGGGGGGAATCCCTGGCCAGTCTGTCAGTATTTACAGGGGGGAATCCCCGGCCAGTCTGTCAGTATTTACAGGGGGAATCCCCGGGGAGTGTGTCAGTATTTACAGGGGGGAGACCCCGGGAGTGTGTCAGTATTTACAGGGGGAATCCCCAGAGAGTGTGTCAGTATTTACAGGGTGGAATCCCCGGAGAGTGTGTCAGTATTTACAGGGGGGAATCCGTGGGAAGTGTGTCAGTATTTACAAGGGGGAATCCCTGGGGAGTGTGTCAGTATTTACAGGGTGGAATCCCCAGGCAGTGTGTCAGTATTTATAGGGGGAAATCCCCGGGGAGTGTGTCAATATTTACAGGGGGGAATCCCCAGGGAGTGTGTCAGTATTAACAGGGGGGAATCCCCAGGGAGTGTGTCAGTATTTACAGGGGGAATCCCCAGGGAGTGTGTCAGTATTTAAAGGGTGGAATCCCCGGAGAGTGTGTCAGTATTTACGGGGGGGAATCCCCGGCCAGCATGTCAGTATTTACAGGGGGGAATCCCCGCGAGTGTGTCAGTATTTACAGGGGGGAATCCCCTGCCAGTCTGTCAGTATTTACAGGGGGAATCCCCGGGGAGTGTGTCAGTATTTACAGGGGGGAGACCCCGGGAGTGTGTCAGTATTTACAGGGGGAATCCCCGGGGAGTGTGTCAGTATTTACAGGGTGGAATCCCCAGAGAGTGTGTCAGTATTTACAGGGGGGAATCCATGGGAAGTGTGTCAGTATTTACAGGGTGGAATCCCCAGGCAGTGTGTCAGTATTTATAGGGGAAATCCCCAGGGAGTGTGTCAGTATTTACAGGGGGGAATCCCCGGAGAATGTGTCAGTATTTACGGGGGGAATCTGTGGGAAGTGTGTCAGTATTTACAGGGGGGGAATCCCTGGGGAGTGTGTCAGTATTTACAGGGTGGAATCCCCAGGCAGTGTGTCAGTATTTATAGGGGGAAATCCCCGGTGACTGTGTCAATATTTACAGGGGGGAATCCCCAGGGAGTGTGTCAGTATTAACAGGGGGGAATCCCCAGGGAGTGTGTCTGTATTAACTGGCGGAAACCCCAGGGAGTTTGTCAGTATTTACGGGGGGGAATCCCCAGGGAGTGTGTCAATATTTACGGGGTTGGAATCCCAGGGGAGTGTGTCAGTATTTACAGGGGGGAATCCCCAGCCAGTCTGTCAGTATTTACAGGGGGGAATCCCCGGCCAGTCTGTCAGTATTTACAGGGCGAATCCCCGGCCAGTCTGTCAGTATTTACAAGGGGGAATCCCCGCGAGTGTGTCAGTATTTACAGGGGGGAATCCCCGGGGAGTGTGTCAGTATTTACAGGGGGGAATCCCCGCGAGTGTGTCAGTATTTACAGGGGGGAATCCCCAGGAGTGTGTCAGTATTTACAGGAGGGAATTCCCGGCCAGTCTGTCAGTATTTACAGGGGGGAATCCCCGCGAGTGTGTCAGTATTTACAGGGTGGAATCCCCGGAGAGTGTGTCAGTATTTACGGGGGGAATCCGTGGGGAGCGTGTCAGTATTTACGGGGGGAGTCCCCGGGAATGTGTCAGTATTTACGGGGGGAATCCCCGGCCAGTCTGTCAGTATTTACAGGGGGGAATCCCCTGCCAGTTTGTTCAGTATTTACGGGGGGAATCCCCGCGAGTGTGTCAGTATTTACAGGGGGGAATCCCCTACCAGTCTGTCAGTATTTACAACGGGGAATCCCTGGGCGTGTGTCAGTATTTACAGGGGGGGGAAATCCCCAGGAGTGTGTCAGTGTTTACAGGGGGGAATCCCTGGCCAGTCTGTCAGTATTTACAGGGGGGAATCCCCGGCCAGTCTGTCAGTCTTTACAGGGGGAATCCCTGAGGAGTGTGTCAGTATTTACAGGGGGGAGACCCCGGGAGTGTGTCAGTATTTACAGGGGGAATCCCCGGGGAGTATGTCAGTATTTACAGGGTGGAATCCCCGGAGAGTGTGTCAGTATTTACAGGGGGGAATCCCCGGAGAATGTGTCAGTATTTACGGGGGGAATCCGTGGGAAGTGTGTCAGTATTTACAGGGGGGGAATCCCTGGGGAGTGTGTCAGTATTTACAGGGGGAATCCCCGGGGAGTGTGTCAGTATTTACAGGGGGAATCCCTGGGGAGTGTGTCAGTATTAACAGGGGGGAATCCCCAGGGAGTGTGTCTGTATTAACCGGCGGAAACCCCGGGGAGTGTGTCAGTATTTACAGGGGGGAATCCCCGGCCAGTCTGTCAGTATTTACAGGGGGAATCCCCGGCCAGTCTGTCAGTATTTACAGGGGGGAATCCCTGCGAGTGTGTCAGTATTTACAGGGGGGAGTCCCCAGGAGTGTGTCAGTATTTACAGGGGGGGAGTCCCCAGGAGTGTGTCAGTATTTACAGGGGGGGAATCCCCAGGAGTGTGTCAGTATTTACAGGGGGGGAATCCCCGGGGAGTGTGTCAGTATTTACAGGGGGGAATCCCTGGGGAGTGTGACAGTATTTACAGGGGGGAGTCCCCGGGAATGTGTCAGTATTTACAGGGGGGGAATCCCCGGGGAGAGTGTCAGTATTTACAGGGGGGGAATCCCTAGGAGTGTGTCAGTATTTACAGGGGGGGAATCCCCGGGGAGTGTGTCAGTATTTATAGGGGGGAATCCCTGGGGAGTGTGACAGTATTTACAGGGGGGAGTCCCCGGGAATGTGTCAGTATTTACAGGGGGGGAATCCCCGGGGAGTGTGTCAGTATTTACAGGGGGGAGTCCCCGGGAGTGTGTCAGTATTTACAGGGGGGGAGTCCCCGGGGAGTGTGTCAGTATTTACAGGGGGGAATCCCTGGGGAGTATGACAGTATTTACAGGGGGGAGTCCCCGGGAATGTGTCAGTATTTACAGGGGGGAATCCCCACAGAGTGTGTCAGTATTTACGGGGTAATCCCCGGGGAGTGTGTCAGTATTTACAGGGTGGAATCCCCGGCCAGTCTGTCAGTATTTACAGGTGGGAATCCCCGCGGAGTGTGTCAGTATTTACAGGGGGGAATCCCCGGAGAGTGTGTCAGTATTTACAGGGGGGAATCCCCGGAGAGTGTGTCAGTATTTACGGGGGGGGAGTCCCCGGGAATGTGTCAGTATTTACGGGGGGAATCCCCGGCCAGTCTGTCAGTATTTACAGGGGGGAATCCCTGGGTGTGTGTCAGTATTTACAGGGGGGGAAATCCCCAGGGAGTGTGTCAGTATTTACAGGGGGGAATCCCCGGAGAATGTGTCAGTATTTATGGGGGGAATCCGTGGGAAGTGTGTCAGTATTTACAGGGGGGGAATCCCTGGGGAGTGTGTCAGTATTTACAGGGGGGAATCCCCAGGGAGTGTGTCTGTATTAACCGGCGGAAACCCCGGGGAGTTTGTCAGTATTTACAGGGGGGAAATCCCCAGGGAGTGTGTCAATATTTACGGGGTTGGAATCCCGGGGGAGTGTGTCAGTATTTACAGGGGGGAATCCCCGGCCAGTCTGTCAGTATTTACAGGGGGAATCCCCGGCCAGTCTGTCAGTATTTACAGGGGGGAATCCCCGCGAGTGTGTCAGTATTTACAGGGGGGAGTCCCCAGGAGTGTGTCAGTATTTACAGGAGGGAATCCCTGGCTAGTCTGTCACTATTTACAGGGGGGAATCCCCACAGAGTGTGTCAGTATTTACAGGGGTAATCCCCGGGGAGTGTGTCAGTATTTACAGGGTGGAATCCCCGGCCAGTCTGTCAGTATTTACAGGTGGGAATCCCCGCGGAGTGTGTCAGTATTTACAGGGGGGAATCCCCGGAGAGTGTGTCAGTATTTACGGGGGGAGTCCCGGGAATGTGTCAGTATTTACGGGGGGAATCCCCGGCCAGTCTGTCAGTATTTACAGGGGGGAATCCCTGGGTGTGTGTCAGTATTTACAGGGGGGGAAATCCCCAGGGAGTGTGTCAGTATTTACAGGGGGGAATCCCCGGAGAATGTGTCAGTATTTACGGGGGGAATCCATGGGAAGTGTGTCAGTATTTACAGGGGGGGAATCCCTGGGGAGTGTGTCAGTATTTACAGGGGGGAAATCCCCAGGGAGTGTGTCAATATTTACGGGGTTGGAATCCCGGGGGAGTGTGTCAGTATTTACAGGGGGGAATCCCCGGCCAGTCTGTCAGTATTTACAGGGGGGAATCCCCGGCCAGTCTGTCAGTATTTACAGGGGGAATCCCCGCGAGTGTGTCAGTATTTACAGGGGGGAGTCCCCGGGAGTGTGTCAGTATTTACAGGGGGGAGTCCCCGGGAGTGTGTCAGTATTTACAGGGGGGAATCCCCGCGAGTGTGTCAGTATTTACAGGGGGGGAATCCCCAGGAGTGTGTCAGTATTTACAGGGGGGGAATCCCCAGGAGTGTGTCAGTATTTACAGGGGGGAATCCCCAGGAGTGTGTCAGTATTTACAGGAGGGAATCCCTGGCTAGTCTGTCACTATTTACAGGGGGAATCCCCACAGAGTGTGTCAGTATTTACAGGGGTAATCCCCGGGGAGTGTGTCAGTATTTACAGGGTGGAATCCCCGGCCAGTCTGTCAGTATTTACAGGGGGGAATCCCTGGGCGTGTGTCAGTATTTACGGGGGGGAAATCCCCAGGAGTGTGTCAGTATTTACAGGGGGGAATCCCTGGCCAGTCTGTCAGTATTTACAGAGGGGAATCCCCGGCCAGTCTGTCAGTATTTACAGGGGGAATCCCCGAGGAGTGTGTCAGTATTTACAGGGGGGAGACCCCGGGAGTGTGTCAGTATTTACAGGGGGGAGACCCCGGGAGTGTATCAGTATTTACAGGGTGGAATCCCCAGGAGTGTGTCAGTATTTACAGAGGGAATCCCCGGGGAGTGTGTCAGTATTTACAGGGTGGAATCCCCGGAGAGTGTGTCAGTATTTACAGGGGGGAATCCATGGGGAGTGTGTCAGTATTTATAGGGGGGAAATCCCGGGGAGTGTGTCAGTATTAACAGGGGGGGAATCCCCGGGGAGTGTGTCAGTATTTACAGGGTGGAATCCCTGGAGAGTGTGTCAGTATTTACAGGGGGGAATCCGTGGGAAGTGTGTCAGTATTTACAGGGTGGAATCCCCAGGCAGTGTGTCAGTATTTACAGGGGGAAATCCCCGGGGAGTGTGTCAGTATTTACAGGGGGGAATCCCCAGGGAGTGTGTCAGTATTTACAGGGGGGAATCCCCGGGGAGTGTGTCAGTATTTACAGGGGGAATCCCCGGGGAGTGTGTCAGTATTTACAGACGGAATCCCTGGGGAATGTGTCAGTATTTACAGGGGAATCCCCAGGGTCTGCGTCAGTATTTACAGGGGGGAATCCCCGGGGAGTGTGTCAGTATTTACAGAGGGAATCCCTGGGGAGTGTGTCAGTATTTACAGGGGGAATGCCTGGGGAGTGTGTCAGTATTTACGGGGGGAATCCCCGGGGAGTGTGTCAGTATTTACAGGGGGGAATCCCCGGGGAGTGTGTCAGTATTTACAGACGGAATCCCTGGGGAGTGTGTCAGTATTTACAGGGGGAATCCCCGGGGAGTTGTCAGTATTTACGGGGGTGCCCAGAGAGAGTCTCAGTATCTACAGGGGGGTGTTCCCAGGGAGTATGTCAGTATTTACAGCGGGAATCCCTGGGGAGTGTCAATATTTACACGGGGAATCCCCGGGGAGTGTGTCAGTATTTACAGAGGGAATCCCTGGGGAGTGTGTCAGTATTTACAGGGGGGAATCCCCAGGGAGTGTGTCAGTATTTGCAGGGGGGAATCCCCAGGGACTGTGTCAATATTTACAGGAGGGATTCCCTGGGGACTGTGCAGTATTTACAGGGGGGAATCCCCAGAAGGTGTGTCAGTAATCACAGGGGGGAATCCCCAGGGAGCATGTCAGCATTTACAGGGAGGGAATCCCCAGGGAACATCAGTATTCACAAGGGGAATCCCTGCGAAGTGTGTCAGTATTTACAGATGTCCCCAGGGACTGTGTTAGTATTTACAGGGTGGGGGAATCCCGAGGGAATGTGACAGAATTTACAGGGAGAATTCCTGGAGAGTGTGTCAGTATTTACAGGGGTAATCCCCAAGGAGTTTGTCAGTATTTACAGGGGGAATCCCCGGGGAGTTGTCAGTATTTACGGGGGTGCCCAGAGAGAGTCTCAGTATCTACAGGG